>NC_090444.1:82672200-82975230 GCF_031143425.1 Pleurodeles waltl
CAAAATATCAGGAGGGCGCACTCCAGCATTGTCCCCCCCACCTTCCCCCCCCGGCTGACTCTATGGACCCCATCCAGGATGATCTCTGACAAGCCCTCAGTCGTCAAGAGGGAGGTAAACAAGGCCGTAACAAACTGTTGGATATTGTCTCTCTTGGCTCCCTGCGGGGCCCCCGATGCGCCGGGATCGGTTTTCTAAATCTTCAGCCATTAGTTGCAACTGCTACTGCTGTTCACGTAGACGGAGTACCTCCTGCTGAAGCTGCTCAACCTCTTCCCCTCTGGAGATCTCACTGTCTTCAATGTTCGACACCCTTTCCCCCAAAGAAGTAAGGTCAGATCTCAGATCACGTACTTCCTGAGAAATATCCCTGCCAAGGTCGACCTGCAGCGAGTCAAACAGAGAAGTAAGGAAGCTCTTTGTAACAGGGGCCTCACCCTCCGCGTCGCCCGACTGAGTAGCTCCCCGCGTCAAAGCCTCGGTCTCCGCTTGATGGTTCTGCACCGGGTGCGATTTTGTTAGCATCTCAGACGAACTGGGCCCTCTTGGCTTTGGAGGACACCATCTCCACCTCTTCCGCTGCTCAAGGGCACTGAATATATGCTCCAAAAAGTCCTTCACCACCCTTCAGCCGCCTCGCCGCGGGCCGCCGCGTCCCACCGAGTCCCCAGCGCCGTCAGCCACACCATCAGGCCCTCCTAAGCCCTCCAGGCCACTGCTTCGCCTCCAGGGGGCCTACGTCGTTGTACCTCTCAAGCAGCCTCCGCCTGGCCCCCAAGCCCTGCTTTCGCCACCGTGCCCTCCAGTAGCCACCTCCGGGCCCTCAAAGTCTCTGGAGCCGGCTAGGGCCAGCCAACCACCTCCTCACGGCAACACAGGTCACAGCGCCCTCAACGCGCTCCGTCCAGTCTCGCTGCCCCCAAACTGCGTGGTGTCAGTCCGCGGGCCGAGTGGTCCCGACGATCTCCTATGGGGCAGGTGCCGCCATCCACCCGGCCCCCCCACTCACCACAATGCAGGGAGGCCAAGCAACTTCCGTGGCACCCACCGCTCCTGCCGCCTCTCGGGTGGCGCAGTCCTCTTGCGCCGTCCGCCGCGGGCCTAGGCCGCACTCCTCCTCTCGCGCCCCACGGCTCCACAGACGCCGCGGCGCCCTCGTTTTGCTTCAGCCGTGGGCCGCAACCGAGGGCTCCCTCGTCGTCTACGGCAGGCCGAGGCCCGACTGGCCCCCACCACCGGCCGCCGATCCAGGCCCGACCCGGCCACAGCCTCTAACCACGTGCGGCCCCGCCAGCGCCGTCGCCTCCCGACCAGGCCCATCAAGGGGCACGCCCCCCAAGACTCAGGGCGCCCACAAGGGCCCTC
The DNA here is from genome assembly GCF_031143425.1 of Pleurodeles waltl. NCBI lineage: Eukaryota > Metazoa > Chordata > Amphibia > Caudata > Salamandridae > Pleurodeles > Pleurodeles waltl. The sequence continues at coordinate 82,673,566 of NC_090444.1, forward strand.
AGACGCTGCTCCCCCACGCCGGCACACGGGCCAGCTCGCCCCAGAGGGCCGGGGCCCGCCTCTGTGATTTCTTGGGCCTGGGCAGAGGAGCTCCGGACAAACACGCCCGCTCACTCCGCCATCTTAACCACCTCAATAATGATTTTAATGAAGCAACTGCACCTTATTTAGCAAAGCGTGAGCTGCAATAACCACAGTCTGAGACTAAACTTATATCACGTTCACCGGCAATGTACCTTAATGTAGCCTTGGAAAAAACAGAGTAAGTAAGAATGTCTTGTTTGAGAACAGAGTGCTGGCCTAGGCAAGACCGTTAGATAAAAAGAAAATAAAACAAGACCGTAAAAGTGGCTATTGTAACAATAATAAAAATGAAGCCGAATAAAATATATCTAGGTTAGAGTGCACAGCAGCAGACCTAGTGTGTTAAAAAAGCGTGCATAGAGCTGTAGTTAAAATGGCTATACAACACCCTCCCCTTGTCAGTTGAAGGTGGTTCAAAGCGTAGATACATATACATTTGCTACTAAAAAGCTCAACCTATGATAAATGTATTAAAAGATTATAAAGGATTAATGTCAATCATGACAAGTCGAAGGGACACATGAGCATATAAAAGGACAATTTGAACGTGAACATGTGGCATACAAAGACCGAATTCTAAGAGTCAAAGTTGAATTTAACATTTTCCAATAGATACCGGGACCATAGAGGACAGGAAATGTACTTCAGCAGGTGTTAAAAATGGAAGGCTACCGGCAAGAAGGACCAAGGAGCAGTCGTGTCCCATAGCCTCAGCCTCACCCAAGACAGCATTCCGTGGTGTACCCAATGATGAGTCAAGAGCCACATCCTCCAGGAAGGGCAAATCATAGGTAGCTTCCCGTAACAAACGCACCCTCAACGCGCATGTCTGGCAATGAGCTCTCAGCGAGTACATCAACAGATCAGCGTCCAATGAAAGTAAGCGATGCGTAGAAACACAGATTTCCAGTGCATATTGGTAAGACCACCAGAGGCACCAAAACACTGACTGCACACAATGCAAAACCGGTCTGAATGACAGGGACCAGTCACACTCCAATTGCTCCAGGAGTGTTGCTCCAAAATACTGCATCATGCATTCACGACACAGCTGCGCTGATGGGAGCACCTTCATTCCTCCTTGTCGCGGTGGGACAGCCACTGCGCATAAAAAATAGCAACAGCAAAACGCCAACAATTATAGCCAAAGTTATCGGAAATCCTCCCAAAACACTGGAGAAAATTGAATGAATGACTGATGGTATCAAACCGAATATAGAGGAGAAGGTGTTAACGAAACCTGCACCAACAAACTTTAAAGAAATTGTGACGCAAGTAGTACTGGACACATTAAAAGTCCATCCCACGAGTTCACCAAAGTGCCTCGGAAAGTTGGTATTTAAAAGGGACTGTTTCTCTCCTGACGACGTTGCCACCATAAGTGCGTAGGTCCTGCATGCAGATGTAAGCATCACATGCTTTTGAAACAAAGTCTTGAGTCTGCTCAACTTGTCAAAATTTACATTAGTAGTAGCAATGTGAGGCCAAATATCTGCTACCTCTTATTTTAGTGGGAGTAAACAGTACGTTCCCGCAGCATGTAACAACCTTAGAGACCGAAACAACAAACTATTCCAGCTTGCATCCCACAAGAGTCTTCACCATTGAGAACATAACTGCCGTTTGAAAGCACCTGGAACGTAGGTCTAATCAAGGGGACAGAAACTCTATTCAGATAACAAGCTACATTTTCTGCAGACACGCAACACTCCCCATGCAAGAACACACCGGTTTACAAACCATCAAGTGGCTGACTGAAGTCTTGCATTCACTACCGCTAAGAAAGACCTCTTTCATGCCACTAAGACATCTGTACGAGAAGGGAAGCTCCCACACCTCATGGATGTAACTATCTCCCAGCCTTTCATATCTGCGTACTGGAATGTGTTTTAAACAAGAGGTGAATTGTAGTGTGGAAATAGGAAGATTGATGACCATGTGTATTAACCATTCAGCAGATGGTATTTCGGCCACAGTAAAAGGCAATTTTTCTAATTTCTCGATGTTTAACATGACATAAGTGGCTTCTTTCTTAGCCATTAGTTCTTGCTGTTGCATTAAATTAAAGGAAGAAAATATTTCCCTTGCGCTGACATGCTGCCAGGGAATGTGACCCGCATTCAGTGTTTGAGGTGTCCAACCCAACTGCATAATGTACCTTAGCTGACTCTGTCCGTGTTGTAAGGAAGACATATCTGTTTGTATAACGTCTATAGCATAAGAAACAAGGTTATTTAAATTGTATATCCGGTTGGACAGGGTATTAATCCAATTATCAACAACAGCTATTGCCCTTTTAGATTTTCCTGGTCTATTTGCCTTAACCGGGCAGCTGCTTCTTGTTGGGAAAGCTTCCAAATTTCATTCTACACTTCTTATAAGAAGTGATGTTTCCTGGGGCAGAAAGTCCTGTAAGTCAGTGTTATTAGACAGGAGACTGAGGCGCTCTTTATCCGCATCTAGTGAGGAAATTCTCAACCACTGCTGGCATAGTTTCCCTACACTGTATGTTGTTATTATATCCGCATGTTCGGATGATATGTAGCGAGGGTCTGGCCTGTTAGTTCTAAAATCCTCTGAGGAGTTGATAAAACGTTTATGACACCCATTGGTATCTATCAGCCACAATAACCACTCGCCAGAATGTGTCAGTGAAACATTAAGGGCCTCATTCTGACCTTGGCGGACAGCGGAGGCCGTCCGCCAGGGTACCGCCGCTGAATGACCGCACCGCGGTCAAAAGACCGCGGCGGCCATTCAGACATTTCCTCTGGGCCGGCGGGCGCTCTCCAAAAGAGCGCCCGCCGGCCCAGAGGAAATGCCCCTGCAACGAGGACGCCGGCTCAGAATTGAGCCGGCGTAGTTGCAGGGGTGCGACGGGTGCAGTTGCACCCGTCGCGTATTTCAGTGTCTGCTTAGCAGACACTGAAATACTTTTCGGGGCCCTCTTTCGTATTTGTCAATAGTATGCGTGGTAATTTAAAATAATACGACTCCGCATTAGTAACATCATGCCCAGAAAAATATGTAAACTTTTCAGAATACGTTTTTGAACTCCCTTGTGGTGGATTCGGACAATGTTCCATTGTGTATCATTAAAAACAGTCTTTGGTGTACTTGCTCTGTGGATGAAATGGTGCCTATAATAATTATAGCAAAACATATCACCATAATTTTCTTTAGACTGATAAACATCTTAGTTTTCAAATACAGTATAATACTGCAATTCAGTCATCATAGAATCAACTGTTTTCAGATCCCAATCATCAGAAACAATGCCTGGTATTATTATATCATTCATTGAAAGTGTGAACACATATGGTATTTGAATGACCTCCGTAGGGCCGTATATATCTAAAGTTACTTTATCCCAAACAATCCCATCAGGGATTGGTATTGCAGAAATCTTCACAAAAGACAAGTCTCTTCGGACCTTGTGTGATGAAAAATGTGGTTTTAAGACCTCATCCACCAGTTCAACTGTTCATTTTTCAGGAAGAACATGACCATGTATTAACAAAAAGAAAGTGATGACAAAACCAATCCAAAGTAGGAAAGCTATTATAGTCAAGGAAAGCCACAGATAATTCCATTGAAGAACAAAGTATGTTATTTTAAGCCAGTTCATTAGCTAACGTGCTGTCGTCATTGATGTCTGCAAAGTATATAGAAGCAGTTTTTCAAAAACTGGAGCTGTGTTAGCTGGTGGAGTTGGTGTTTCCCACAGTGGCACAGAATAAATAGCACCATCTGTTTGTGTTGAAGCTGCATCAAATCGATCAATTATTTCTGTATTATTTGATGTTAGTGGAACCAATGCAAGATGATTTTCCACCCTCCCTAAGCTTGGAGAGGTGTGGGTGTTGCTGCTTACGATTTGTAGAGGAACGTCTTGACCAGTAGTGAGAGGGATTCGGGAACTACTGGTTGTTCCTCTTGGTCTGCTGTGCAGGATCGGCCACATAGTCTAGTTTGACATTGTTGATGGAGACAAAACGATTCTCTTTGGCACCTGCCAACGGCAGTAGAATGACAGTTCTGGTATCGTGTATTCCCAAGACTGGGACTGGTGCACGATAAGAAGGACCAAATTCCTTTTTCACAGCAACTTTTTCTCATCCTAGATCCCCCACTTTAGGAATCCAGCCGGTAGGTGTTACAGGTACATCCTTAATACCTATGGAGGCAGTACTGGCAGAAGAGGGGTCGTCACGGAACTGTTGTAATTCCAGTAAGACAGTGACATATTCATTTGTGCCAAAAGGTGTTTCTGCCGCCTCCACGCCAGGACCATCAAGATCTGGAACATACATTTGAGTTCCGAACAGGCACTCATATGAAGTACGACGCCCCAGGGACCTTCTAGGCAGATTGTTAAGTGCTCTCTGAACTCCATGTAGATGATTAAGCCAACTACAACCTGTACCTAAGGCTCTGGCTGTTAAGGATTGCTTCAAATCACGGTTTAATCGCTCCATGACACTAGTTCCCTCGTGATGAAATGAGACGAGTACTGGAGTTGGACCCCCAACGAAGCCATGGCGTCCCTGAATGCCCTTGAGGCGAAAGCAGGGCCCTGGTCCGAATGGAAAGCCAGAACCGCATATGTACCGATAATGACTCGCAAATCTTTAATAACACTCCGAGCGTCAGCCGAGCGTTGTGGCCACACTCATAGGAATCTGGAGCAAAAGTCAACAGTGACTAGAATATACTTGTATGCACTGTCCGGTGTTAGGGGACCACAATGGTCCAAGTACACACATTGTAAGGGTTTATTTGAAATCAAGAGGGGTTTCTGCGGCGGGCGTTTTGCAGTGGAAACTTTAATTTGTTGGCAGATGTCACAACAAAGGACGTAATGTTTGGTCTCTTTGTAGAGGCCTGGCCACCAACAGGGGGCTTGCAAGATTGATATTGTGGCTGCCACACCAGCATGAGCAGATGCAAACCTTTAATGCGCTGCTTTAATCAATTGTGGTGCTATGTCTTTGTTGGGATTATCTCGCACCCCTACGCCTGGTATTGTAACTACAGGGTTCAGGCAGCCTCCCATTCGGTAGGAATATTTGTCAGGAAATGCTTTTGGATGGGGCGTACCATCAGCCGTAGCTTTCACGGCAGCCCATATGTCTGCGTCCAGTTTCATACTTAAAACGACTTACTGCAGCAACAGCAGCTACCGCTACTGCAGACTTTGCGGCTTCATCAGCCAGTGTATTCCCAGCAACGTGTACTCCCACACGCTGGTGTCCAAGTGTGTGTACAACATGGACGTTTGGTAGAGTTTCTTTCAGATTTGCCTCTCCCCCCCCCCCCCCCCCCACAGAAGTCTGTGTTTAATGGGTTGCCTTTGGAATCTCTGAACCCATTCTGGGGCCAGTAATGCAGGCATTCATTGAAGGTCTGGACACAATAGTACGAATCACAAACAATCAGTGTGTACTGTGCAGGATCCGTATGTTCCTGTGCCATCACCAGAGCTTTCAGCTCTGCTAGTTGTGCTGTGAAATCCCCTAGGGCTTGCGTGAATGTATGGAGTGGACAGAATTTATTGTCCTCCATATAGCCACTTACGACTGCGCAAGCAGCAGAGTATTGATGCTTTGTGCCAATTGCAGGTTGTGCAGAGCCATCGGTGTACATGACTATGATATTGTTCAACAGGTAGGGTGTTTTCTAGAACTGGGTACTCCAGTTCATACTGTGAAAATTCTTGAGTTTGTAATTTTGTGTCAAAGATGTAGTCTACATCAGTGGCTGTCAAGGATGTGGCCCCTTGTATCCAACATGGATGTAATGCTTTAGTGTTAGGAATGCTTGCTTTGGTAACAGCTTCTAGGGCTGGAATGGGAGAAAGGACAATAATCCGTTTTTCCTGGGCTAAAGGTCTTTCTTTAATGACAGCCATCTGAACAACTGGGAGAATTTTCTCAGTGGGAGCAAAGCGTTGTTCTGCTGCTGAGTAGAAATGTGATTCGTAAGCAATCAGGACGGTCTCATCCTCATTGAAGGTTATAAAGGTGAAACCAATGGCACCAGAATTACTCTGATAACCAAGTGTGTTTTGTTGTCCCCTGTATGTAGGTGGTGTGCTGCAAGCATGTCTGTCTGCAGTTCCCCAAGTATTTGTGTGTGTTCGACTGTCCAAAATGTACTTGAAAAGTCATGACATATTAAGTCATATAATGGTTTTATGCGTGATGGATAATCTGGAATGCAAGTTCTGCCAAAATTTTGAAAACCCAATAGAGATTGGAGTTTTTTTTTTATCAAACGAAATGACGTTTCATGACGAAAGCGTGCCAATAAGAGGTCCCCGTCGGTGCACTTTTTTCGTGCCTTCAAAGCAAATAGGAGTAAACCGACCATGAAAATTGATAAATAATATAGAAAGATATACACACACAAAAACCTTGATCATTTAAATAATCCATTCTTATTGAGAGCTGGGATACATAAATATACAAAATAAATAGAGAAATATCACTATATACATATAAATATACATATATATGCGCTTTCATATATATAAATATAAATATAAATACTGCAAGATAAGAGTGTAACCAGGCAGGCAACGGGGAGGCGGGAGGGACCGTGAGGAATCCACAGGTAGTCAGTGTATCCACCAGAAAAGGCGTTACCGAAGGTAAGTAACTTGTTCTTCTGATGGATACAACTACCTGTGGATTCCTCACCTTATGAATAGAGTCCCAAGCAGTACCGCACTCAGTGGTGGGTGCCCACCTGATTACACTAAGAAATCTTGCAATACCGAGCGAGCAAAGTGACCGTCCCTCCTCATCTCAGAGTCTAAACAGTAATGTTTCACGAAAGTATGGAGGGACGCCCAAGTTGCCGCTTTACATATGTCTATCAATGGAACTCCACTTGCCAAAGCCGAGGATGCGGATTTAGCCCTAGTAGAGTGGGCCCTGATACCTTCAGGAGGGACCTTTTTTGCCAAAGCGTAACAGATCTTTATACACAAGATGACCCACCTGGAGAGTGTCCTTTTCTGTACAGCTATGCCTTTTTGTTGACCAGCATTCCCAAGAAACAGTTGCTCATCCAAACGAAAGTCTTTAGTTCTTTCAAGATAAAAACTCAGGGCCCTCTTAGGATCCAACCTATGGAGTCTCTCTTCTTCTTTAGACGGGTGGGGAGGAGGGTAAAAAGCAGGAAGAGTGATATTCTGCCCTAAATGAAAAGGGGTGACAACTTTCGGCAGAAAAGCAACCCTGGTTTTTAGAACCACTTTATCAGGGAAAAACACAGTGAAAGGAGGCTTAACGGAGAGCGCCTGAAGCTCACCAATCCTCCTAGCAGAAGTAATTGTGATCAAGAAAACAGTCTTGAAGGCTAAATATCTCAATGGACATGAATGCATGGGCTCGAAAGGCGAACCCATTAAAAATGTTAAAACAAGATTTAAGTCCCACTGAGGCATGTGAAAAGGAGTAGGAGGAAAGCTATTCACCAAACCCTTAAGGAACCTATGTACAATGGGAGACTTGAATAAAGATGGCTGATCCGGAAGGCAAAGAAACGCCGACAGAGCTGCCAAATAACCCTTAACTGTAGCTATAGCACAGCCTTTCTTCGCCAAACTGAGCACAAACAAAAGTACATCTGAAAGTTGGGCCTTTAAAGGATCTTTTTGGTTCTCTCCACACCACAACACAAATTTTGCCCACCTTCCGGCATAAATAGACTTAGTGGAGTGTCACCTGGACGATAGTATAACATCCACTACATCCGGTGGGAGAGAAAAAGAACTCAGGTTGCCCCGTTCAATCTCCAGGCATGAAGGTGCAGGCTCTGGAGGTGGGGGTGTAGAACCTGCCCCTGCGATTGAGAGAGGAGATCTGCCCTGAGCGGGAGACGGAGCCGAGGGCACTGAGAGAGTTGAAGTAGGTCTGTATACCATACCCTTCTCGGCCAGTCCGGTGCTACCAATATGACTTGGGCCCGGTCTTGACGAACCTTCCTCAAAAACCGAGGAATCAAGGGTATAGGGGGAAATGCGTAAAGCAACTGGCCGTTCCAGGACATCTGAAACGCGTCCCCCAACGCCCCTTGCATCGGATACTGGAGGCTGCCGAATAACGGGCAATGCACGTTCTCCTGAGTGGCAAATAAATCCATCTGAGGAGTACCCCACATCTCGAAGATGTGGAGGACTACATCCGGATGGAGACGCCACTCGTGATCTAATGAGAAGTGACGACTGAGAACGTCCGCACGTACATTCAACACTCCGGCCAAATGATTTGCCATCAAGCAAATCCGATGGTCCTGAGCCCAGGACCAGAGTCGTAGGGCTTCTCGGCAAAGAAGATACGACCCCACTCCTCCTTGCTTGTTTATATACCACATTGCGTTAGTGTTGTCCGTCAGGATCTGAACTGACTGACCGCGAAGGGAAGGGAGGAAGGCCTTGAGCGCCAAACGTACAGCCCGCAATTCCAACAGATGGATATGCAACATCTGTTCCACTGGAGACCAACGACCCTTGATCTCCAGGTCCCCCAGATGAGCTCCCCACCCTAGAGTGGAAGCATCCGATATCACTGTGGCCACCGGAGGTGGTAGTGAAAACGGTTTCCCTTGGGAAAGGTTGCCGTCCACTGTCCACCAATGAAGATCCGCTTCAGCGTCCCTGGAGATCTTTATTGATCCCCCCTTGTGCTGGAACCACTGTCTGCGGAGACACCACTGAAGAGCCCTCATATGCCAGCGACCATGAGTGACCAACAAAATGACCTAGCAGGCGTGTAAGACTTTGAGGACTGGAACTGCCGCTCCTCTTTGAAACAAAGGAATCAGTGCCTGAATGTCCCGCACCCAGGGGGGGGGGGGGGGGGGTGGACCCGAAACCTTGTCATGTCCAATACTACCCCTATGAACAGGAGGCGTTGAGAGGGCTCCAGGTCTGAGATGTGCTGCAACAACTGCCATCACCTTTGTGAAGACCCGGGGTGCTGAAGTAAGACCAAACGGGAGGACCGCAAACTGGTAATGCTGCGATCCGACCACAAAACGGAGATACTTCCTGTGCGACTTGACTATGGGAACATGAAAGTACGCGTCCTGCAAGTCGACAGACACCATCCAGTCTCCTTCGTTCAACGCCAACAGCACCTGCACTAGGGTCAGCATTTTGAATTTTTCCTGCTTGAGGAACAAATTCAAAATCCTCAAGTCTAGGATCGGCCTTAGACGAGTGTCCACTTTGGGAATCAGGAAAATACCTTGAATAACACCCCTGACCCCTTTCCTGCAACAGTACCAACTCTATAGCGCCCTTTGCCAACATGACTACAACCTCCTGTTGCAACAACAGAAGATGTTCTTCTGAACAAAAGGAGGGACGGGGAGGGAAGGGAGGAGGAAACTCCTGAAAGGGGAGAGCATAGCCCTTCTCCACAATTCCTAGCACCCACGAGTCTGTTGTAATTGACCTCCATTGCTGCAGAAAAAGACTCAATCTTCCTCCTACAGGAGAAGTGTGACTGATAAAGTGGGGAAAACTAGGGCTGCTTTCTGCTGCTGTCCACCCGAGGAGGATGAAGAAGAAGAGAGCTGCTGGGCTGGACCTCTAGCCCTGCCCCTACCTCGCCCTCTGAAGGCACAATAGGGCGGGTTGGCAGGTTGTTGGGCATAAGATTGAGACCTACGAAAGGCAGAACCTCTAGAAAACCCTCGAACCTACGAAAAGGCCTGTACAATGTAGCAGAAGGGGTCTGCAAACCCAGGGACTTAGCTGTAGCCCGACAGTCCTTAAACCGTTCAAGGGCAGAGTCTGCCTTGTCCCCAAACAGCTTTTCCCCCATCAAATGGAAGGTCCATTAAAGTGGATTTTACATCCGACGAGAAACCCGAAGACCTTAGCCAGGCATGCCTTCTCGTAGCCACCGATGTTCCCAGGGCCCTGGCTATAGAATCCGTAGTATCCAGGCCAGATTGAATAATCTGCTGTGCAGCCGCTTGCGCATCCAAGTAAAGGGCCCCAAAAGATTTTCGCACTTCCTGTGGCAGATCTTTTGCCATCTCCTTCGCAGAGTCCATTAGGGCATGAATGTATCTGCCTAGCACACAAGTGGAATTGGTAGCTTTTAGGGCCATGCTGCAAGAGGAGAAAATTGTCTTCGAGGATTGCTCCATCCTCTTGGATTCTCTGTCAGTTGGAACACCAGGGAATGTACCGGGGCAGATTTTGCAGAACATGATGCCTGAACAACCAAACTCTCCGGAGTCGGGTGAAAAGATAGAAATGATGGATCTCCTGGGGCACTCCTATGCCTTCTCGCCACTGCCCTGTTCACCGCAGGAGATGTCACCGTCTTTTTCCACAGGTCCATAACAGGCTCAGTCAACGCCTCATTAAAAGGCAACAAGGGGTCAGCACTGGAGGAATCAAGTGGCACAGTGAGCAAGGGACCCAAGTCCGAGCCACTGCAGGTGACGCCTGTCGCTCCAATCCAGGTCTTGCTCCAGCTAACTAGCAGTGCCTCACCTCTACCCAAGGGGAGGGATGATTGGGCAGCCGAGCGCATGACATAACTGGTTTCTCAGGGAAGCCGTGGTTACTCAGGTCTCATCCGTTTCTCTCAGTTACATTAGTCTCATTTATACAAAGACAAACTGAGGCAGTATATGTTTCAGTAATGATTTTAATGAACCGACTGCATCTTATTTTGGAAAGCGTGAGTTGCAATAACCAGGACGACACAACATAAGATTAGAATTGTGACGAAGAGAGCAAAGCATAAAAATAACGCTACCATGTTGTCACTAGAGTCAACAGATTAATTCCTACCTAGGCTATAATAGAGCACAGCGTGTTAAGCTCTAATTCTGCCCTTCAGGTACCCCTGGGAAGACATCATCCATCATACCTGAGCAAAGGCCTGTAGTCTGCGTTAGCATCTGTACCAAAGCATTCAGCATACGGTCGTGGTTCTCCGGCTGGAATCTCCCTCTAACATATAAGGGACAGGGAAGTGTTTTTATAATAAAACAACTGATGTTCTGAGAAAATGACCCTAAGTACAGATGTTTTCTACAAATGTCGGAGACTAAACTTATACCACGTTCACCAGCAATGTACCTTGCTTTAGCCTTGAGAGTGAGCAAGAATGTCTTGTCTGAGAACAGAGTGCTGGACTAGGCAAAACAGTTATCTAAACAGAAAATAAAACAAGATCGTAAAAGTGGCTATTGTAACAATAATAAAAATGAAGCTGAATAAAATATATCTAGGTTAGAGTGCACAGTGGCAGGCCTAGTGTGTTAAAATAACGTGCATAGAGCTATAGCTAAAATGGCTATACAACAGATTCAGGGGTTAGGGAATTAGAGGGCAGATTTAAAGAGTTTTATAAACCTGAAATATTTATCTAGGTGCACGTAGGACATTGATATTTTATCATCATGGTATGTTCTCTTTGCAGATTTGATATCACACTGGTATTTCCTGATGATCTCTCTATATTTTGCTTTGCCTATTTCGGAGTATTCTTTCCTCCAAGATCTCACTTCTGTCTTACACAGTTGTTGTAAAGTCCTGAGTCGAGGAGTATACCCAAGCGGCTGATTTAGGTTTAGTGTATCTGGTTTGAGTTTTTATAGGAACAACTAGGTTGTAGGATTAATTGACCCAATGCAAGAACTCGCTATAAGCCAGATTAGGGTCTGGGTTGAGTTCAGGTCTAGTTGTAATAAGGGTCTGTTTTCATGAGTCAATACTGAGTTTAGGCCAGCAACAATCTTTACACGTGGTACAACTGGAAGGAAGACAAGGGCAATAGATACTGAAGGGAGTCAAAAAATGGTGGGACTAAGTGACTGGAAATGGACCCGGGTTTTTTAACAGAACATCATTAAAGAAACCCAGGTCATGGAAGTGTCCTTTTTCATGAGTAGGGCTCGACCAAAGTTGGATGAGACGAGTCGCTGAGAGATTCGGAGAGAGACAGGCAGCTTGGGCCCCAGCTGAGTCCCCTAGGTGGATATTAAAGTCTCCCATAAGTGTTAGGTTAGGTTTTAGATTGGCCAAGTTGGAGACATCTTAGAGGAGAGAGTTTCTAAAAATTTCCGCAAGGTCTTGGAGGGCGATATAACAGAAACCCTGAGAGCGTGTAAGTGTGGGAAATAGATATAGTAAAGATCAGACTTTCACAGCCAGAAAGATGACAAGGTTCAATAGGGCACCTATAATCTGTTTTAAGAATGAAGGCGAGTCCCCCGCCCCTCTTATTCAATCGATCTTCACTACAAATATAAAAATCCGGGGGCAAGGCTTGTGCAAGGTCCAGCCCCAAGTCCTCATGCAGCCGGGTTTCCATCAAGAAAATGGCATCTGATTAGGTTTTGTGGTAGGCATAGTTCTAGACTTGGTAATCCCTGGTAGGGACATCCATACAGTGTGAGCATTGTGTTTCCCCTTTCCCTGTATCAACTGATGCAGACAGCTGCTTTTACAGGTACCTTGAAGGGTGAGGAGCTGAGAAGCAGAATATTTTAGCTTACCTATTCGCACAGAACCAGGGTTCCTGGCCCCTGGTCCCGTTCTGGTGCAGACAGGCTTGCCTTAGGCACGCCAGCAGCAAACTACTGCGTGCGTACGCACCCCAGGCTTCATTTTATAATGAGTCTAAGTGTGGTGACTAGAGCACTAACAAAAATTGAGTCTCACAGTGTTGCTTTCCTCCTCCCACACTGCCTCACTGTACTACAGGTGGTGCTAAATTTAAACAGGCCAGCAATATAAAAACAATAAAAACCCCAGAATCGGAAACAAAGTGCAATGCAGTGCTATGTGCAAGAAATGATCAACAACAGTTAAAAAAATTGTTGAAAAGCAATTTCAAAAACGTGCTTTCTCCCCCCAACAATTATGTTCGGAGTTGCAGTTCGTACATATCACCACTGCTTGTTGGCATTTTATGAAGAGGCCCTCTAAACAGGCACTTTTGCCCTAAATTGAAGAAATGTGACAATAATACTAGTCCCAAAGCCGGACACAGGAGAAATGAAGTGTTTTTCTTACAGCCCAATCTTGCTGATACACAGAGAAACAAAAATCCTTATAAAAATTCTCGTCCTCAGACTTTTTAAGTACTACAAACATAGACTTATAAAGAGGAAAATGGTTTAATGCTGGGCAGAAGCAGATGGCACTACTCACGCTAGCTCTACATAGCACTGGTAAGATAATTGGACCCCTGTACCTTGGAACTTGTGACCCTTGAAACAGTGTTGGACACTGTTCACTGAACCCTCATTTTCCAAAAAAAATGTATTTATATTTTTCAATTCTTAAATTATATTCAGGTCCTATACTGTGCCCCATGGGCCCCTCTTTTTCATTAGAGTGGGGGTAGCAGACAGGGTTGTCCAATCTCTTGGCTCTTCTTTCCCTTAGTAAACAAGTCACTCATAGAGTGAGTAAGACTAGATACCCAGGTATGGGGTTTTTAATAGTGCAAGAGGTATGAAGACAGAGTATCTCTAAACAATCTACTTTTATACACCCAGAAGCCAGAGCACGCACTCACAAGGTTGATTAATGTACTACAGACATAGAGAGATATATCCGGCCTTCAGATGAATTAGTCAAAGTCGACTTACATGCCAATCTCTGGCCACACCCCCTAAATCACTGCACAACTTGTTCAGGCACAAAATCATTTCAATAACTAGGAATACACATAACTGACCTGAGATGATGTTGGGAATTAAACACTGTCCTCTATGCACAGTACCAAAATAAACTTGGGCACATGGGAAACCCTTCCCTTGTCGATAATGGGAATGGGAGCGATTTTCAAATACAATCCGAAAATTAATATACATCCTGCAGAACTGCCCACACACACACTCCTTCCCAGCTTCTTTCAGACTTTTGTTCTGCTCTGTGAAAAAACCTTTGGGTTGGGGGCATTAACAGGATTTCATACACCAGCACATCCAGGCCCCTTATAACAGAGGGCTGGGTATGGATATTTACCTTTACTATTACTATTAGGTAACGCAACTTATTAATATTAGCAACTGGAGCTTCTGATGATTTGGCATTCTGACGAGCTTGATCGACTTGCAGAATTTACCCTTGAAGACCTGATCTACACCTTCCACACGGAACACCTAATCTGACCGAAATTCCATTCACGTATTGGCTACACGCCCTTACCACATTAAGGGCCTCATTATGACCAGTCACGGTTGGACCACCACCAGAGTGGCAGTCCGACAGACATTATGACCGTGGCAAAAGCGCCATGGTCGGACTACCGGCACCGCCAGTCTGGCGGTCCCGGCGGTTGTAATCCGCGCTTGCAGAGCTGCCTTGGGGATTACGAGTCCCTTTTCCACCAGTCTTTCAATGGCAGCAGCCCAGCCATGCAAACTCTGGTGGAAAGGGGGTGCCAATGGCCCCAGGGGGTCCTTGCACTGACCAAGAACTAGGCATGGGCTGTGCAGGGGGCCCCATGGACAGCAGCATTGCACTTTCCACTGCCCGATTTATGGGCTGTGGAAAGCGCGATGGGTGCTGCTGCACCCACCGGACCGCCACATTGGCACTGGCACGATTACGAGCTGCCGTCAATGTTAAGGCCCTGCGGTGAACTCCTAATAGGGCCGGTGGTGTTCAGGCCGCACAGTAGGCCTGATGGCAGTACGAGTCTGGCGGGGCCTAAATGCCTTAGGATTCTGACAGAGTGACACCGTACAGCACATGGCAGGTACACATTTGAACTGCAGTAAGTCAAGCCCTGGGAGACATATGGACCCATAACCAAAGTAAATAGTTAGAGCAACTGACAATCGATAACTCCATGCACAAATCCTAATTGCATAGGAAAAGCTCAAAAGCAAATTGAAGATATATATATTCCTAATATTGAATAAATCAACCAGCTGCACCATTCCAGGGATTTCTTGAGGAACAATGTGAACAAGATGTGGGAGATATAGCCTTAGAGTGGTCAGAGGCAGACTGGCCTTGCGATGCCTGGCTATCTCCTCTCAGGTTAATCAAGATGGAATATTTCTGTGGAATATTTCTGTAGAACTTACTATGAGCAAAAGGAGTTATAGCATATTAGGAAATCACCCTGCCCGACTGTCCAAGATGCAGCTCTCCATAGGCAACTTTCTCCATTTAAAATGGGAATGTTCAGTGGTTGAGCATTATAGAACTCTAGTCATGATCGTGAAACAAAAATTATCTCCAAAAAATAAATATACAGGTTCTCAGTATAAATGTTACATTAGGAGCAGGTGCTAATCGTATCCCTTCCATCAAATTTACTTGAGCTCTTTCACGTTCTAATGTTATGTTATTGATAGGGGTAGGTTTTAAAACCTGCTGGAGTTCATTATTTACTAACCAAAACTAGAGCCCACGGCACAGTGACACAGGTATCAAAAATTGCTTGCACCAGGATTAATGGCATTGAGACCTGCCCATCAGTACTGGTAGCAGCGGCTGGAAGGGAACAGTCAGAAACAGGGTCAAAGTCAGGCTCAAGGCTTGCAAGGGATGATGGCACTGTTGAGTAGACATTTTAGTTATAGCTCAATGCACATTATTTTAACATACTAGGCCTGACGCTGTGCACCGTAACCTAGACATATTTTATTCAGCTTCGCTTTATTATTGTTACAATAGCAACTTTTGCGGTCTTGTTTTATTTCTCTCTATTTAACTGTTTTTGCCTAGGCCAGCACTCTGTTCTCAAACAAGACATTCTTGCTCATGCTGTGCTCCTTCCAATGCTGCAGCAAGAGGTTGCCGGTTAACATGGTATAAGTTTAGTCTCTGACATTCATAGAAAATACACATCCTTACGTAGGGACATTTTCTCAGAACATCAGCTGTTTTATTATAAAAACACTTCCCTGTCCCTTACACATTAGAGGGAGATTCCAGTCGAAGAACCACAACTGTATGCTGATTGCTTCGCTAGAGCTGCTAATGCAGACTTCAGGCCTTTGCTCAGGTATGGGATATGATGTCTTCCCAGGGGAACCTGAAGGGCAGAATTAGAGCTTAACACGCTGTGCTCTATTATAGCCTAGGTAGGAATTAGTCTATTGACTGTAGTGACAATACGGTAGCATTATTTCTATTCTTTACTCTCCTTGTCACAATTTTAATCTTGTCATGCTGTATCATCCTAGTTATTGCAGCCCACGCTTTGCTATCTAAGATGCAGTTGCTTCTTTAAAAGCATTACTGAAACATAAACTGCCTCTGTTTGTCATTGTATATATGAGACTAATGTAACTGAGAGAAACGGATGAGACCTGAATGACCACGCCTTCCCTGTGAAACCAGTTAAGTCATGCGCTCGGCTGCCCAATCATCCCTGCCCTTGGGTGGAGATAAGGCACTGCTAGTTAGCTGGAGCAGAACCCGGATTGGAGCGACAGGTGTCACCTGTAGTGGGTTAGACTCAATCTCCCACACTATAGGCAATTCTGCCGCCCAAAAAAATAGGCAAAAAATAATGCAAAAAACAAAATACCAAGCAATTTAAAACTTGGTGGCTCAGGATTCAGCATTTGGAGGTGCTGGGAAAAATGTAAATTAACGTCAACATTGTACCTAGAGCCTCTATGGATTCACTAAAACATTTTTAGTATAACAGTGCCTGCCAACTGACTGGACATTGCTCACTGTGATAACCTGGCAGGTGACTGAACATTGCTATAGGAGTTTCATGATTTTCTTAGCCTGGAGTTGAGGCGCATGCCCCATTATAGAAGTACTTTTTCCTCTGTGAAATGTATCTGATTTCTATTCATTCTTGGCACATCTTTTCTTAAAAGAAAGTCTTTCACTCACAAAACAATCTTGCTGTTTGTCTACCAGCAGGTCCCCATATAAAAGTACTGTGATAGGAAAACCTAAATATAAAAAGGGCAGTATTAAATTGGAGGGAAAAATACCCGTGCTATAGAATTATGTACAAAACGAACAAGTTACTTACCTTTGGTAACGCCTTTTCTGGTGGATACATTAGCTACCTGTGGATTCCTCACCTAAAGAATTTTCCCCACACGCCAGCCCTCGACGGAAATTTTCTTCTAGCTCTGCATGTCGACGATGACGTCACAATTGCCCGACTCCACGCGACACCGTATGACGTCATCCAGGCAATAAGGTGCACACGTCAGTTCCCTTTTTTCCGTGTCTTCAAGTAACGTTTTTTCTTCGAGGCTACCAGGGAGCTACAGTTTTACTCTGGTGTAACTGTCGCAACCGAGGAAGACAGGTTTTAAACCCTGTAAATAGTGTGGAGGTCGCATGTCTGTCACGGACCCGCATGAGAATTGCGTATGGTGCCTTAGTTCTGACCCTGAGGTTGAGTCATGCGGTTCATGCCAACGCATGAATCCTAAGACCCTGAAAGAACGAGAGGCTAAGTTGTTTCTTGCTCGTTCTAGGAAGAGGAAGGAGAAGCACCATCGTAGAGAGTCTTTTTCGAGACCCCCGAAGACTCATCGCGCTATCAGGACTCTCAACGTCGACATGGCTCACGGCGCCAATCGAGCAGAGAATGCTCCCGTTCGAGGTCGCCATCGGCATGGCGCCGACTGATGTGGGAGATCAGCCCGACTGTCACGCCTCCATCTCCAACGACTCCAGCTTCTCCGACGTCTCCACTGTCGGTGTATGAAGTGGATCCGCATCAGGAGCCGAGGGCTTCTCCGGAGCAGGAGATGCCTGGGCCGTCATCAGCTTCACCTCCGGTGCCGGTTCCTCAAGGTTATCCGGCTTTACCGGCACCAGGCACGGACCCCACAGCATTTCTGAATGCTATGTTTAATATTTTTGCCACCATGGTGCCTGGTGGTGGGCATGCGGGTCAGTCAGGTCCTTTGGCCTTTGACTTGGGAGCTCCGGCTCCTTATAAGCTGACACCCTTTATGCCCTTTCTTCCTTCTGGAAGTACCGCTTCAGTGCCGATACCTTTGGCGTCGCCCAGAAGACCAGTGACGCCGACAACATCCACTGTTCCGGCGCCAAAGGATTCACCACGGATCCAGTCGAATTTGAAATTGCCTGTGGCGCCGTGGGATCCCGCGTCGAATGGCTCTGAGGGTCGGTGTTGTCAAAGATCTTCGGCGTCGGCCGACGCCTATCGACGCCGGGGCTCGAGTACAGGCTCCGCTCCAGGAGGTTAGCTCTAAGGCTGCTGGAAGAACAGGAATATGAGAGGCAGCATTTGGAGGAAGGTGAAACCATGGAGCCTTCAGGGGACCTGCAAGGCTTGGATACTGCAAGCGGCCTAGACACTTCCCCGGAATGGGACCAGGCTTCTCCGGGGGAGTATACGGAGGAGGCTGCTTCTTCTCACGCTGTAGTGAGGAAAGCAGCAGACTTTTTGGTCCTTCCATTTCCTGCAGCAGAGGTGAAGACAAACCTCCTGACCGAAGTGCTGTATCCAGCGCCAGGGTGGGGAGCTCATCTGGGGGACCTGGAGATCAAAGGTTGTTGGTCTCCAGTGGAGCAGAAGGTTCATATCAATCTGTTGGAATTGAGGGCGATACGTCTGGCTCTCAAGGCCTTCCTCCCTTCCCTTCACGGTCAGTCGGTTCAGGTCCTGACGGACAACACTACCGCAATGTGGTATATAAACAAGCAGGGAGGAGTGGGGTCGTATCTTCTCTGCAGAGAAGCTTTTTTCGGCTCTGGTCCTGGCTTCAGGACCACAGGATTTGTTGGTAGCAAATCATTTGGCTGGAGTTCTGAACGTGCGTGCGGACAGTCTCAGTCGGCTCATCTCGACCGATCACGAGTGGCGTCTTCATCCAGATCTGGTTCTTTACATCTTCCAGATGTGGGGGTATCCACAGATAGATCTGTTTGCCACTCGAGAGAACACGCACTGCCAGTCATTTTGCAGCCTCCAGTATCCGGTGCAAGGAGCTTTGGGGGGATGCGTTTCAGATGTCCTGGAAGGGTCAGTTGCTTTACACGTTCCCCCCCCCCCATACCCTTGATTCCTCGGGTTTTGAGGAAGGTCGGCCAAGATCGGGCTCAAGTCATCTTAATAGCTCCGGATTGGCCAAGACAGGTACGGTACTCGGATCTTCTCCAACTCTCTGTGCCCTCCGCTCCGTCTCCCATGCAGGGCAGACCTCCTCTCGCAGTCGCAGGGGCAGGTTCTACACCCCCACCTTCAGAGCCTGCACCTTCATGCTTGGTGATGCAACGGGGCAATCTGAGTTCCTTTTCTCTCCCACCGGAGGTGGTGGAAGTAATTTTAACGGCCAGGCGACACTCCACCAAATCGATCTATGCAAGCAGGTGGGCCAGATTTGTCAGTTGGTGTGGAGAGAACCAAATTGATCCCTTGAAGGCCCATTTGTCTGATGTATTGTTATTTGCTTTATCCTTGGCACAGAAGGGTTGTGCAGTTGCCACAGTTAAGGGCTATTTATCAGCGCTGTTGGCTTTTCTGTGCCTTCCAGACCAACCCTCTCTGTTTAAGTCACCTCTGGTATTGAGGTTCAATAAGGGTCTCACTAAGAAGTTTCCCACCACTCCGTTTGTTATGCCACAGTGGGATCTTAATTTAGTATTGACCTTTCTTATGGGATCGCCATTTGAGCCGATGCACTCTTGTTCCTTAAGATTCTTAGTTTTGAAGACTGTTTTTCTAGTGGCCATAACATCGGCTAGAAGAGTGAGTGAGCTCCAGGCTCTTAGTGTAGAGTCCCCATATCTTTCCTTTTTCAGGGACAAAGTGGTGGGAAGGACCAAGGCGGCTTTCCTCCCGAAGGTTGTTACACCCTTTCATTTGGGGCAGTCTATTACTCTCTATTCCTTTTACCCTCCACCTCATCCATCCAAGGAGGAAGAGAGGATTCACCGGTTGGATCCACGAAGAGCGTTAAGCTTCTTTGTCGACAGGACAAGGGAGTTCAGGCAAGACTATCAGCTCTTCGTTGGATACGTGGGGAAGAGGAGAGGCAGAGCTGTCCACAAGAGAACGCTGTCCAGGTGGGTCATTCTGTGTATCAAACTTTGTTATTCTTCAGCAAAGAAAGAACCCCCTGTATGTAGGGCTCCGAGCCCATTCCACCAGGGCTAAGGCTGCTTCATCGGCCTTGGCTAGAGGTGCTCCTGTGGTTGACATCTGCAAAGCGGCGACTTGGGCATCCCTCCATACTTTTGTCAAACATTATTGTTTGGACTCTGAGGTCAGGAGGGATGGCCATTTTGCCCGCTCAGTGCTGCAGGATTTCTTGGTTTGACCATTCAGGCACCCACCTCTGGAGGTGGTACTGCTTTGGGACAATATTCTTTAGGTGAGGAATCCACAGGTAGTTGTATCCATCAGAAGAACAAGTTACTTACCTTCGGTAACGCCTTTTCTGGCGGATACATTAGATACCTGCAGATTCCTCACGGTCCCACCCACCTCCCCGTTGTCTGATTGGTCTTGCCACAAATTCCTTGGGTGAGCACCGGTATACTGTATATGATAATGCAATGTATAAATATTTCTTTATATAAATGGTATATGTAAAGAAATGGCTCCCTGTTGCAGTTACCCCCCACTTTTTGCCTGATACTGATGCTGACTTGACTGAGAAGTGTGCTGGGACCCTGCTAACCAGGCCCCAGCACCAGTGTTCTTTCACCTAAAATGTACCATTGACTCCACAATTGGCACAACCCTGGCAACCAAGGGCCCTGATGCCAGGGAAGGTCTCTAAGGGCTGCAGCATGTCTTATGCCACCCTAGGGACCCCTCACTCAGCACAGACACACTGCTTGCCAGCTTGTGTGTGCTGGTGGGGAGAAAATGACTAAGTCGGCATGGCACTCCCCTCAGGGTGCCATGCCAACCTCACACTGCATGTGGCATAGGTAAGTCACCCCTCTAGCAGGCCTTACAGCCCTAAGGCAGGGTGCACTATACCACAGGTGTGGGCATAGGTGCATGAGCACTATGCCCCTACAGTGTCTAAGCAAAACCTTAGACATTGTAAGTGCAGGGTAGCCATAAGAGTATATGGTCTGGGAGTCTGTCAAAAACGAACTCCACAGCTTCATAATGGCTTCACTGAACACTGGGAAGTTTGGCACCAAACTTCTCAGAATAATAAACCCACACTGATGCCAGTGTTGGATGTATTAAAAAATGCACACAGAGGGCATCTTAGAGATACCCCCTGTATTTTACCCAATTGTTCAGTGCAGGACTGACTGGTCTGTGCCAGCCTGCTGCTGAGAGACGAGTTTCTGACCCCATGCGGTGAGAGCCTTTGTGCTCTCTGAGGACAGAAACAAAGCCTGCTCTGGGTGGAGGTGCTTCACACCTCCCCCCCCCCCCCCTGCAGGAACTGTAACACCTAGCAGTGAGCTTCAAAGGCTCAAGCTTCGTGTTACAATGCCCCAGGGCACTCCAGCTAGTGGAGATGCCCGCCCCCTGGACCCAGCCCCCACTTTTGGCGGCAAGTCCAGGAGACATAATGAGAAAAACAAGGAGGAGTCACTGGCCAGTCAGGACAGCCCCTAAGTTGTCCTGAGCTGAGGTGACTCTGACTTTTAGAAATCCTCCATCTTGCAGATGGAGGATTCCCCCAATAGGATTAGGGATGTGCCCCCCTCCCCTCAGGGAGGAGGCACAAAGAGGGTGTACCCACCCTCAGGGCTAGTAGCCATTGGCTACTAACCCCCCAGACCTAAACACGCCCTTAAATTTAGTATTTAAGGGCTCCCCAGAACCAAGGAACTCCGATTCCTGCAACCTAAGAAGAAGAGGACTGCTGAGCTGAAAAACCCTGCAGAGAAGACGGAGACACCAACTGCCTTGGCCCCAGCTCTACCGGCCTGTCTCCCCCCTTTGGAAGAAAACTGCTCCAGCGACGCTTTCCCTAGGACCAGCGACCTCTGAATCCTCAGAGGACTGCCCTGCTCTAAAAGGACCAAGAAACTCCCGAGAACAGCGGCCCTGTTCAACAAAGACTGCAACTTTGTTTCCAAAGGAGCAACTTAAAGGCAACAGCGTTTCCCGCCAGAAGCGTGAGACTTGCAACCCTGCACCCGGCGACCCCGACTCGACTGGTGGAGAAACAACACTTCAGGGAGGACCCTCCGGCGACTCAGACTGTGAGTAACCAAAGTTGTACCCCCTGAGCCCCCACAGCGACGCCTGCAGAGGGAATCCCGAGGCTCCCCCTGACCGCGACTGCCTGACTCTAAGATCCTGACGCCTGGAAAAGACCCTGCACCCGCAGCCCCCAGGACCTGAAGGATCGGAACTCCAGTGCAGGAGTGACCCCCAGGAGGCCCTCTCCCTTGCCCAGGTGGTGGCTACCCCGAGGAGCCCCCCCTTGCCTGCATCGCTGAAGAGACCCCTTGGTCTCCCATTGATTCCTATTACAAACCCGACGTGTGTTTGCACACTGCACCCGGCCGCCCCCGTGCTGCTGAGGGTGTACTTCCTGTGCTAACTTGTGTCCCCCCCGTTGCTCTACAAAACCCCCCTGGTCTGCCCTCCGAAGACGCGGGTACTTACCTGCTGGCAGACTGGAACCCGGGCACCCCCTTCTCCATTGAAGCCTATGTGTTTTGGGCACCACTTTGAACTCTGCACCTGACCGGCCCTGAGCTGCTGGTGTGGTAACTTTGGGGTTGCTCTGAACCCCCAACGGTGGGCTACCTTGGACCCAAACTTGAACCCCGTAGGTGGTTTACTTACCTGCAAGAACTAACAATTACTAACCTCCCCTAGGAACTGTGAAAATTGCACTGTCTAGTTTTAAAATAGCTATATGTGTTTTATTTGAAACGTATATATGCTATTGTGATTATTCAAAGTTCCTAAAGTACTTACCTGCAATACCTTTCATGCAAAGTATTACATGTAGAATTTGAACCTGTGGTTCTTAAAATAAACTAAGAAAATATATTTTTCTATACAAAAACCTATTGGCCTGGAATTGTCTCTGAGTGTGTGTTCCTCATTTATTGCCTGTGTGTATGTACAACAAATGCTTAACACTACTCCTTTGATAAGCCTACTGCTCGACCACACTACCACAAAATAGAGCATTAGTATTATCTTTTTTTGCCACTATCTTACCTCTAAGGGCAACCCTTGGACTCTGTGCATACTATTCCTTACTTTGAAATAGTGCATACAGAGCCAACTTCCTACAGTATATTTCAAAGGAAACATGTTTGATATGTATATATATATATTTATTTGCATATTTAGTGTGTTGTTTCCATTAGTTTCGTTTCATATTAATGCAATAAAAGTTGGTATATAAGTTTACTTGGTGTGCTTATATCACTCTGTAATGTCAATGTTCACCTGTTCCCCTCAAAGGCACGTACAAAATGGTGATAACTGATGTCTGCACGTCGACGAGGGCTTCTTATTGCCTGGATGACATCAAACGGCGTCGCGTGGTGTCGGGCAACTGTGATGTCATTGTCGACGTGCAGAGCTAGAAGAAAATTTCCGTTCAGGGCTGGCGCGTGGGGAAAATTCTTTAGGTGAGGAATCCACAGGTAGTTGTATCCATCGGAAACCCCACTTACAAGCAAAACCTTCTGGAAACAGCAGAAAACTAGCATTAAAATACTTCTGAGTCAATAGGCAACTTGACATACTAGAAAATTAACAGCAAGAAATTAATAAATATTTGACAGGAGAAGGGATGCCAATGATTAGATATGGGATGGGACAGAAACAAGTTGTTCTACACAGTCCAATAGACTGCTGTACAAAAATATAAGAAAAAAGGGGAAACAATCTAAAACCTAAAAATCATAATAAGGCCAGCCTATACTAAAAGTACTGCAGCATAGTTCTTGGAATAGATAACAGGCTAAGAAAAATATACCTGGACAATAACTTGCTGTAAGTGATCTTTAGATAAGCTACAAAAGAAAAAAACAACTTAAAACCGCAACTGAAAAGTACAACAGTATGCAAAAGATTAACTGCTGCAAGTAAAGTTTCTTGCTTAAACGGTTGCATATTAGCTCAGTGTGGTCCAGTAGGTAATGCCTTGCTTTGCCCTGTTTTGGCTTTTTGGGAGCCTTAAGGAAGACTGAAATGGCTGCCAGTGAAGGCTTGAAGATCAATGATTCAAGGCCTAATTCTTTCCCGCCTCGATTATGACAACTCACTGTATCTGGGCAGCCCGCTGACAGAGAAAACAAATAATCCAGAACGCTGCTGCACAATTACTGATGGGTGTTTTAAAATCACAATCAGCACGTCCAGCACTCAAAACTGGTTACCCAGGGGTGTGGAATTTAATAAAATATCTACTTGTCCATGGGACAGGATGCTTCCTAAATCTACTTGTCCTGTGTAAAAACATCTACTTGTCCCTTTGGTGCCATGTAGTGTGGTGACAAATTATGGCAGCAATCTCATTATGTAAGAGCTCTGATAACAGCCTCTCTGCTTATGCCCGGCTACTACTATAGTAGGGCTTGAATGCTTGCAATTTCAATCCCTACTACAGCAATTTCCTTATTTTGCCACCTTTGCGCAGATCTACATACTGGGGATGGAGGAAACAGTAAGCAATAGTTCCAAGCTAGGATGCCTTCCAGTCTCCAAACCTACTAACTTGCATGTGTTAAGGATTTTCACCAGCTCTTTTCTAATCTTTTCCCATAATGAGAAAGGTTGGAAATTTACTCCTGACAATGGCAGAAGTAGAAGTTCTTCCAGGGTTGGGGAAAAAGTGGTTGGAGGGAAAGTGAACTTGTAAACGCTCAACAGATTTTCACATGAACAAATCTACACATGCCTATTTGCTCGTGCTAAAATATAGTTCACAAATATTTTCTAGGAGTGCGATTTCCTTGTCTACTTCTGTAAGTTCTTGTGAATTCATAAAAACCACTTATTCAAGGACATATACCATGGGTACATTTTTGCAACTTTCTTTAAGAAATTAGTCTCTAATTAGGTCTGGTGTTAACAAAGACATTTTGTTTTTATTAAACTTTTATTTCTCTCTCTATGTATCGACTGGCTTTACTGTGAGTGAACTCATTCTTCTCTTCCACAAGGAGCATATTGAGTAGTTTTGCTCAGTACCAGGAACTACTGTGGCAATCAGTGGCATAGCGAAACTTGAGGTGGCTTCTCTGCAAAGAACATGGAGGACCCCCCTCCAGACTCACTCAGGGGAGGTGCCGTGCTGAGGGGGCCCTCTGGAAGGGGACTACGTGGCCTTTGTTACGCCACTGATGGAAATGTGTGTTTTTTTTAGACCAAAAACTTTTTTTTCTTTTTGCCAGTGTCTGTTACAATGGTGAGGGCCTGGCAGCTCCCGCAACAATAAAGTGTCACAAAAGCCATGTTGAAACAAGACACGTATTAATGAAACCAAAAGAATCGCAAAACATGTTTGATCAGTTGGCTTTGCCAGTGCTTGTTTATTTTCAAGCTTCCTATAATCTTGTTGAAAATGGCTACACTAATTTTCCATTAGGAATATTTTCTGGGAATACTAGCATGCATCAACACATTTTACTAAATGATGCTTCAAAGAAATAGCACCTAAAATTTCATAGTAGCGTAACATTTTTCCTTAACATTTTATTTTGAAAGCAAAGAATCATCAGTCTTGCATAAAAGCTTCTGCAAACATTTGCATCTAATCAGAGAGCATTCTGGGAGTATTATACTTAGCATCATGTTATTAAACTTTCCTAACATGTATATACACTTCTTTTTTTTTACTGGAACCACTGTCAGTAGTGCAGTGTGACCTTAAAATGTTTATTTACAGCACTCACCCTAATAATGAAGGCTTTTCATTAATGAACAATTAAATACAAATTTGAACAGCATTAACTTATGGACACACATATTACATCAACTACAGACAGTTCTCTTCTCTGTAAACTGGCATCCAAAGGGTTTGTGCTGCAGGGAGTTGGGCCGACTTGTCCCAAGGACAAAATAAACATGAAAACTTGTTGCCCTTGACCCCAAACAATATGTCCTGGGCCTCAGGCAATAGGAATTCCACATTCCTGGCAACCCATAAATTGCAGAATACAATTCAAGGTTCTCTGTATTGTATAGGAGGCAAAACATAATGCGGGTCGACTACTTAGTCAGCTGATCACTCCTTATCGGACCAATAGGGATCTTAGGTCCAACAATCTTGATCTTCTAGTTGTTCCCAGACTCAAGAGAACCAGAAGTGGAGTTCACACATTCACATATCTTGGACCCAAACTCTGGAATGCTTTACCTATCCATCTGAGAAGGGACAATAACTGCATGAGTTTTAGAAAGAAAGTGAAAACCCATCTCTTTTCTTATGTTTTCTGCTATTTGATCCCACACTCTGTACTCGAAACAGCACAGACAGCGCTGGTTAGCCTGCCGGATAGCCAGGCACTATATAAAATCAGGTGAATAGAATAGAATAGGCACACAGATACCAAACAAATATGAAGGCCAAGAAAGAATAAGCACTGACGAAGCCCATATGTTTTACAAAGCTTTGTCAATGCTTTTTTTTACATGTTGCACAGCAACCGGGGTAGTGAAAAGCGACTGTGGGGGGGGGGGGGGAGCAGTAGGGTTGATTTATCAACAAACGTGGAGGAGGGCAGAAGTGTTGGTTATACAACATACAAAGGAAGAGGGCAGGGAAGCAACTGACCTAGAAGGAGCATGGGAAAACAACTGACAGTGCAAGTGGAGGTAGGTGTGGGATAAAACAAACTGAGTGGGAGGAGGTTGGGCTGAATCAGAGGGACTCTAGAGACATGCACTCAATAAGAGTGCACGCCGAAAACTTTAAAAAAAGAAACAAAAGTGTACATGCAGGAGTCTACAGCAAATTTGTACTTGGTCCATGCTCCTCGGCAGGGACAAATGGTGAAGTCCCACGAGAACGCGGAGGCAACAAGGAGGTTCTGGCCAATGAGAAGCAAGTATACAAGAGTGACGTGGGAGCCAACCAATGGTAAGTAAAGGTAAGTGATGGGCAGTCTCAAAGCCCGCTTTAAGCTTTTTGTTTTGATTTACAAGACATTTTGAATTTACAGTAGACGCAAAACCTAAAAATGGATGTGCAGGTCTACAAGCACGGACAGCATGACAAATATTGGCTGATAAGGATAAGAACAGTTTACGGACATGCAGAGCTTCGACAATACAGGCACAAAGACACTGGGTGATATTAACAGATTTTAAAATAGAATATTTAATTTGAAGTACGGGAAGGCTCTAGGATAATTTAAATCCAGCCAGAGAGTGAGAGCCAACAGGAGGCACCATAAGAGGTTTTCATAACAGATAATATACTAAGGAGGAAAGAAACAATGGTTTCCATAACCCACAAGATGTAACAGCAAACAGTTATATTAAAATGAAAATTTTTCTTATATTTCCGTAACTAAGCAGAAGGGGGCGGGAGGGTATTAACTTGACTGAAAACTAGAGACTGGTAATGGTGGAGACAGATTTATTTTAAAATAAGGTCTGCCAGACAAGATTATTAACGTGCAAAATGTTTTCAGCATAATAATGTTACACTGTTAAGCTGTGCAGTTCATGTGCAGACTATAAATAAGATAAACAGAATGTAGCTGCTGCTAACACAGAGGATGTAAAATTAGTATGGGCTAACCAAAAGATTTCGATATTCTGCTAAAAGGAAGGCCAACATTTACAATACTGTATGTCAAATGCGGTAAATGGTTCCAGACTGGCACAACTCAAACTTCCAGCGATGTCAAGGAAATGGAGAGGTACCAGTGGTCTGGTCTGTTCTGAAGGCATAGGCCGATCAGTTCAGGGCAACTGGAAAGAGATGCAAATAAATTTGCTCCATAATCTAACGGATTATAAACATAACCAAAATCCAGTAATGATCTGTTATATTTTAACAAACAGTCACGTTCTTCCATGATGGAAATGCTTGGCTACCGACCTTTCCTTAGAGTTAAAAGTGACATTACTGTTGTGCAATTTGGTAAGCAGATGTGCCAGACTTACACAGATTAGAAACTTTCAGTAGCCTTTATCACTCTGAGTGACGCCTTCGATAAGAAAAGAAAAGCTTTAGGTTTATAGGTTGTAGCTTTGTATGTAACAAGCTTTGCACACTCCTGCCATCTAGTTTTAAGCACAGAACATTCCAACTTTCTTCTCCTGTAAGAAATTTTTTAGGTAACATGCTCTGCACATTCTATAAAGCAACAATGGTCATTGTAATAGAGAAGTTTGCTGCCAAGCATATTAGAGGTTTGAAATAATGTCGTTAGTGTTAATCAATGCCTCTTGTCAAGCACAAGCACCCACAAATGAATACTTGTGAGCACAGAAGTCCATGTTGCAGCATTACAGATATCCTCTAATGGGAGATTTCCTAGAATGCTGTAGTGCCAACCTTTCTGCGAACAGAATGTACGGCTGACCTAGAATATAGTGCATGATGTGGTTTAGGGTAGCATATATGAACAATTTTACCTGCCACCTTGCTAACCCTGAATTCAAGATTGGATAAGTGAATGTAGAAGAGAGAGAAAGAAGGCCCACTGCTGCTAATGCAATCATCAGCAGAAAAAAACATAGAAATGTAAGCAGCGAAGGAAAAATACAAGCCCAAGCTGTTTATATGTCGCAATAGAGAGCCAGAACAGAGCGGGGACCTGGAGGAAAGGTAGACAAGAGTTCTAGTAGACAGAGAAATATAATTAGTAAACACAGCAGAAATAAAAGGTCACAGCATGCACCACATGCAGGCAGTGTAACGACACGTCTCTGAGAAAAAAATGTAGATGAAAGCAGACACAAAGGAAAAAGATAAGCACATGTTTGGACACTGCAGAACAAGTAGACGCGTAGGGAGGAAAGTAGTTATGCTTTTAAGCAGGAGATTGTGAAGGACGTGGGTGGTGCAGAGTACGTAAAAAATGTATCAATAACGTGCATTTCAGTTACATTGTGTAAAGTGTGGTTAGATTTTTTTGCAGAAACCATTGCTTCTTACTGAAATTATAAGAGATAACGATGTGCTTGAGCAAGCACTTGATTTAATATGCATACTGATGAATAACACATCATTGTAGTTTTGAGAGTATATAACGTTGTGTTGCAGTCTGAGTTCAGATTCAGTTTTACAGAGCTGTTTTGACCTCCTGGCTGTATTTGATAAAAACTATACAATACTGCCAACAGAAATTGTGTCCCTTCTTTATTTCTTCAAGAACAACAAATGTGATGATCAAAAACAAATACTTTCTTTGTTTTATCATTGAACAAGTACAGTTAATATAGTACAAGAAGGCCTACTAATCAGTGTGACACATTGCATAATGCGCTTTCTGGCTTCTTTTAAAACTTGCATAGACTCATTTGGTAGATGCAGATAACCACATTCTAAGACTTCAAATAGTGAGGGCGAGTGATTTGGAGATTAGATGACCTGATGCTGATAAGGAACGTCTAGGTAGAGGTGTAATTTTTCAGGAGGATAAATGAACATTCCCATAAAGAATTGAATACCAAGGATGCCAGGCCTACATTAGGGCAATAATAATGACTTTCATAGGCACATGACACATTTAACACACCACCATATTAAGACCAGCATTTTCAGGGAAAAGCATAAACAAATATCCCTGACCACCTCATCTACAGAGCATTGCACAGGAATCTTGGGTGTGGGTGTCCAGCTAGGAAGTTTTGACATTGTGCCTTTGCAGCAAACAAGTTTACTCTTGGCCTTCCTCCAGAACCGATGTACTGCTTTATTACCTGGGAATTGATCTCACTCCTGTGTTTGCTGATCCGTTCTGTTGAATAAATAGACAAACTAGTTTTCCACCTTGGAGAGATGGTCCATGAACAGGCATTAACACCCAAACCAAATGGTTTGTACAAGTCTGGATTGCTGTAAAAAGAGTATGTCCCCTTGTTTTGATATGTAGTACATTACAATCATACCTTCTCAAATTAAGACCACTTTTTTCTGAAACTGTGTGAAAAGCCTAGAAGGATAACTGAGCTCCCACAGGTTTCATCACCTAGATATGGAGGAGTTGTTCTTGGACGGAACACGGACACTGTACAGTAAGATGTCCCATGTGCGCAACCCAGTCTGCTATGGGTGTGACTGAGAAATAATCAGCCCAGTAACGTTTTTCTCTTGTTCCACCTCTGCAGTTTATGCCGAACACTGGGCTCCATCAATGCACTCCCACCTTCATCTCCCATTTTCCCAGCTGCCTGTGACCACTGTCTGGATAGAACACTCCTGAGGCCAATGCATATGCAGTTTAACATTCAGAACGTTAGGGCTTTTAGCATTTAGGACTAGCACAATGTGTTATGTCATAATTCTTAGCATTTTCACCTTTACCAACCAGTCCTCAAGGTTAGGAAACACACATTTTGCTGTGTTTTAGGTGTGCTGCTACTACTACTTCACCTTTAGGAAATACCTGTGAAACTGTGTGAAAGCACAATTTGTAATGTGACAAACTGTCGTGCACAGCCATGGTATAATAAACGGTAACGTTTGTTTGCCCACCTCAAGAATGAACTCTGATCAACTGCCAGGAGCTCTGCCTGGCTAAGGTTACATTGAACTCTTTATACATAAGGAAATACACAAAATTACACTACAAAAGCTAAATTATCTACCACATGCATCTACAAGGTCACTCTTATCGGGCACTTTAAAAACAATTTCAACAGTTATGTGGCTTTGCATTAAATCTGTTGTCTACAGCGAATTCGTTTTCTTAGTTTTCAAGGCCCTAATCAAGATTTCCTACGATAAAGAAGATGTTATGTGCCAGTCCTTGTTCTTTAAGTAACTGGACAGGGAGTGGAAACTTCTTTAATCCAGTGAGCTCACCCAAGTTCTGCTTCTGCATCCTGATATTTGCAAGCGAGTAGAGAACAAGTTCTGCTTAAACTACTAATGGAAAAGCAACCCTTAAGCAAATACAGAATGAAGGGTCAGTCTAAGAATGTTCAAAGTATTATCCATTCATACTTCAGCACACTTATCTTAATCTCCAAGGTTCTAGTTAATGCAAAAACATATTTCTTCCCAGGTTGCACATCTGGGCTGAGTTCACTCCTAGTCCTAGCCCACACCTGTGTTTTAGCAAGAGACAAGCTGGAAGTGGAAAGTCACAAGTTTCCCAGCAAGATTTTTCTGTCAAAACAAAAGGCATTCTTGAAACAAACATAAAATAGACAACCAGTTTGAAAATGGTTGAATGATGGTTCATAAATTTTTTATTCTTTGATAAGCCTCACTTTTAACCTAAGTTCAAACATCAATCCTACTGTTACTTAGTGGGCTTCTCTTTTGCATATCTCTCTCATCTTGTGGTGCAAAAGTCCCTTCCTGTTACCGGTACTTTGAGGAAAGCCTGCTCATGGCTAGTGACTGAAGTAAGCTTTCCACAAATGTAACAGTCACTTTAAAGCCCTATGTTGTACATACAGAACTTTCACAAAATCATTGTGCTTAAACATGAACATGATCATCTACTAATGTGTTACATGGGCCATTGCTATTCTCTGTTATCAGTTTGTTTTTCTACATCATTTACAAGCTTCCCTTTCACCAGTGCTATTTCAGATATATACAGTGCACAGAATGCTGGGAAGCAAAAATATGAACATTAACAAGGCACTATTCCCCACACATCATGTTTAACAAGCGTCTCTTGGTAGTTAGGACAGCTGCCTTTCCTGGTCTGTAAATGACTAGATTGGAGGGGGTTGACAAAAGAGTACATTTTCTTCACCATCACAATGATAGGCAAAGGTTCAAGCACTTGCCAACTAGTAGTACGGGGCAATCTCGCACCGCTTGCTGAACTACCAAGATAGACCTTTAACAGCTTTTACTCCATGTCTATTATTTTATTGATATTCAAACGTGTAACATTTAGGCCTGCGCCGAGGTCTATGCTTATCTCTAGTGCATCCAATAGCTCACCCAGTGTCCATTGGTCATCTTCCTCAATGTTTTCTGTCTTTATTCTGGCAACAGTAATTGTAGAACAGGTACGGACGGACCTGTCCGTTCTAAGGGTGGATTGTTATTTCCAGTGTTGGCTGGGTGGGGCTGCGCCTTCTCCTGCTGATTGTTCTTCCCCTTGTGTCAGCCCAAATATTTCATCCAAGTCTTTTAGTTATTCTTCTTCCTCTATGACCTCAGGTTGTATGGTGATGACGGATTGGGGGTGTTGCTGAAGTTCATCGGCTGTGGTCGTGGTATATAGTGGCAGTGCAGCTGGCGGTGGCGCCTTCTTCAGGTAATGTGCATGAATTTGATTCCTGTTATTACATTTGACAGCAGTTTCTCTTCCATGGGGGCTGGAGACAGTTGGATCTCTTGGAAGCAGTACTCACTACCTTGCAAAGGCCCTAAAGAGGCCACTGTCACATGCTGGTTAATAAAAGCAAGACGTTTAGTCATGGCAAAACAATAGTCTCTCATCTGTTCGTGTGACATGTCAGCTGTCATTTCCTTCTGGAACACGGCCAAGCTGTCAATGGTAACTATTCCATAGGGCTCAATTTTTTTCTTCATCAGGAGTGTGTCTCATGCTCTAAAGTGCAATCGGCAAAGCGTCCATCCATGTTAATTATGTTTCTGCACACACTTTGCAATCTTAAATTTTGAGCACGTCACTCTTGCTTCCCACTATGCCCGCTACTTCTGGTAGACAGGCATAGTGGAACTTTGGCGCATCCCTAGAGCTTTATACAACACAACTCTGACACATCTCCGTTGCATATTTTCTGATGTTTTTGTTAACTCAAAACATGGACATACAGTTCACGAAGTCATCTCTACCAATACGTGCAGTGCTGTGCAATGTTACTGTCATTAGATAAAGATACTTGAGTAGCAGCATGAACCATAATGCGGTTTTGTTCATCCAGCACCCATTCAAATGTGTGCCAGTCACTGGCCATTATTTTTGTTCTTCTGTGGTAGCATCTTTCTGTACTTCTCATATACCTTCTAATGCCATATCAGTAGTCATTTGTTCAATACGTACCTGTGTTACAAACATGAAGCTAGAAATGTCTCTTACTAGAACAATTCTTACAAACACGAGACTGCTTTTTGTCATTCATAAACACTTTCAGTAGTACACCAATTTGCACTGTAGAAAGGTAGCCCTGATGACTCATTATTTCTGTTCCTATAGTAATGCTATTGGTGAAATTGCAAAGTTGACTCTTTAGACTGAGGTATTATGTCTACTTAAATTTCATACCTTCCTCACTCTGAAAATGGTAAAATTATTTACAAAATCAGATCTTTCAAACAGTGAAAATATGACACCACTATTATCTTCTGTTGCTTGATAAGCCAGCTAAATCACTGAAATAGGAAACTATTTTAAATGGGGATACATTGGCAGCAAGTTATCCCTCTAAATGAATTTGCAACCTGTTATGTTTACACCTAAGGTCATTTAGGTTGCCGCTTGAATTCATTTCAAAACTGATTTCTCACATAAAACAGTTCAGAAATTTGCACCTAAGAATTCAGTCACCTCTTTTTATCTTCTGGTGGCTCTTCCTCTCCACGCCCATTGCAAATAATAGACCACTCTAATGCATCTGTTTGAACTTTGCCACCCTGAATACAAATTTAGGTCACATCACAAATACATTTATTTTAAAGAAAAAACAAGTTGAGTGGCAGACAAGTATAGATGGAAATGATTAAAGTGTTACATTTCATTTTGTGAGGTTGAAGCAAGAAACATTCTACTTATTTACAGACTCAGCATATTCCTGGAGTTTTCAGGGAATAAAAATGGTTTCATGACAGAAAACTGTTAGGGCAAATAAATCTGCATGGTCTACAAACTCAAATAAGTAAATGAAGTAAGAACTGAAAAAAAGTCATACATTATTAAGTTGTCAGGTAGTACAGAATATTTCTCAGACACAACTCAGCTATAACGGCCCTGTGAAACAGACATGTCAGTTGTGTTCCCTTTCCAAGATGTAATGTACTCCGTTGGAAACAACAACATGTTTATTTGTGTTCTCAGGGGTGGGGAATTTTGTCTCGCCCGACTCCCAAAACATCTAGATTTCATTCAAGGGCAAGAAGTTGTATTGTCTGTTTGAAGGTATTGGAGCGCTTTATAGGACAGCCAGTTACATTACACAAGGAGCATTCATATTCTTTTTGTTGTAGGCACGAGGAGATTAAGTGATTTGCCTAGAATCACAGGACGTTGAGCTGAGACTTGAACCTGGTTCCCTAGCTCCAAAGTTGACAGCTCTGGCTCTAACGCCACATCCTCTCCAGTGAATAAGAACGTGATGAAGCTCAAACTCGCTGGTTCCCTACAGAAACTCCACAGCGCTACTAGCTAAGAGGTCTTTGTCCTTTCCCACAGAGCTTTCATGTGGTTTCTGGGCTCCTCTTCTGGCTATTTTATTCTTTAACGCAAAAGGTGAACATGGAGTTTCTGCAGCCCCAGAACACCCACATGGTTGGTGGGTAAAAGCATGCCTTCGCTACCCTTGGAACTCTGCTCTCATCTGGGCTCTTTGTTCACCCTTACCATGCACTGCCCTTGAGCCTCTCAAGCAGCCCCCAGGTCACTCTCCTTCCCTTTGCATCTGAGGCCTACAGTGAAGCAACTCACGGGCCACACCCGTTGCACATGCTTTCCCTCTGCACTAATATCTTATCTGATGCCTCTGCTTCCCACTGGCCTCACCTGCAGCCCCTGCTCCATGCCCTGGGCTTCACATGTCTCAACTTACTTTCCCACGGGCTCTCATGCAGCCCCCTGGCCCATCCACCGTTACATCCCTTTCCATGAGCCTCTCTTGTCTCACCCGGTGCCGGCACTATGCATTTTTCTCTCCCTGTGGCTCATCTGGTCCTGCTGCTTGCCAGTGCCTTCTGTCTAGAAAATAAGGTGTTCTCCGCTTGTCCCTTGTCCCTTCATCAACACCTAGGGATGAGAGGCCAAAAGACGAACATAGAAGGGGCAAAACATAGTTTGCATTTGCAGACAGGTTTGCAAGTGATATACTAACCACAGAATAGAAGCCCCGAGGCTTAATTTCAATGAAATGATGTTACCAAAGCCTTGCACTATAATCTGAAGGAGTTTACATGCTTTTCTGGGCAGCGGTAAGTATGGCTTTAGGGAAGCACTGAGGAGCTAAACAGAGTGATCTCTTCTATATTTAGGGCCATAAGGCTTCCATTAACAATATTTGTTACGGTACAAGCGACCTCAGCCCCTCACAAGGACTATGGTTCTAGTCTCACTGAAGAGGGGCATGCCCACCGGCGTCCAATATCACACATTTTCTCTAATTTACAGCAATAGCAAGCAAGTATCTGAAAGCTCTTTTTGTCCCTGCTACCCCTGCAAATACTATCAAAGTTCTGGTCAAACTCTTCGCTCCTTTGCTATTTAGCTAGATAAAGTTGTTTTAAGCAGCACTTAGTACACGGGGTTAACCTTTATCTAACCACAACCAATCTTGGAAGATTAGGAAATAGGGACCATGAAAATGAAACAGTTGTCCAGGATCACACAGTGTGGTTAGGTGGTTGTGTGTAGAGGTTAGAGGCTCAGTGCCTTGTTTGATAGCCAATAATTAAGCCACAGTTCCATAATAGCCTTGTGCACTATGGACCTACATAAAGCAAAAATGTACTTCAAATATACTGGGAGGGGTAAATAGCTAAAGCAGTATGTGCAGCATGACAGTGTGTTTGTGCATTGCACAGAAACGGGCTTCTGAAAAAGGAAAATGAACAGGGTTGAGAAGGTAATACAAGTGTGTGCAAAGAAATCTGCTCCCAATGCCCTGGATTCTCTTTCACAGCGACATCTTGCAATAAAGCTAACTCTGAAATGCCACCACAGACCTAAGGCTTTTATTTCTAAGCAGTCAAAAAGGAAGATTGTTTCTTCTGCTGGAAAGTAATCACATCCAAACAAGTGAATACACTACATGGAAACGGTCCAGTTGGAAGCTGCATAAAGCAGAAACAGCTAACTTTATAAACCTCTCAGGAGAGGCAGTAGAAGCAAGTGAAAGTGTACTTTTGTTGAGTACATACGGCATAAATCACAAAAGTAGCAACTATAGAACCTCCTCTACTTGCCACTTAACACCCTGGACCCTTACCTTCTCCTGTTTACTGTCTCAGCACTCATTTTTCTAATTCCTTGTTCAACTCATCTCCTTTCTCTTGCTCTGTCTTTACCCCCTGCCATTGGTCTAGCTTCCCATCATGTACCCAGTCTAAACCCCATGCTGCATCTCTTTCCCCATCAAAGTCCCCGCTCTTCTCTTGCTTTATATTTAAATCCTTATCCACCTCAAGCCAACTTTTACTCCCTTCCCTTGCTTTCAGACTCCCAGGGTAAAAACAGTATCCCTCCATTCCCCTGCCCTCCCTTGTCTTACTTCCTTTTACCATCCATCTAGATCCCTGTACTTCTCAACTCCCTTTTCTAACGCTAAACCTATTCCACCCAACAAGCTTTGTTGTACCCCCTCCCCTGAAGCCATAAGTGATTCCTTCTTTAACACCTCTCCCATCTTTACCTGTGAACTAATGTGCCGTCACTGGTTCCCACTGTAACCCCTGCCTAAGAGCATCATTGCCTCCCACTACAGCTCAACCTGCCCACTCGATATATCACTGCCACCCTGCTTAACTCCGTCCTCAGGACATCACTGCCTCCCTATATAACTCATCCTGCCCACTTCCGATACATCACCGCCCTCCTATGTAAACCCTACTCCAGGACATCATTGCTTCTCTGTGCAACTCACCCTCCCCACCTCCAGTACATCACTGGCCCTCTAAGTAGCCTCTTGGTCATCACCGGCTCGCTGTGTAACACCTTTTTCATCTCTAGATCCCAGGTAATGCTGCAGTGAATGTCTGTATGTGTTGTCACCTATCATACATAGGATGGCAGGAGTGCCCCGTGTTCTGGTGTCTGGGCATGCCTAGATCATGGTGCACACTGATGGTTGCTTCCTTGTAAACTTCCTGTGGACAGGAACAACACTTGCCTCCGTGTTATTAACTTGTTCTCTGGCTTCTGTCCTGAGGGAGACATCTACAGATGTATGAAGTATTAATCACATCCTTGGGATGTTATCAGTTTTTGGAGGCTGAATACTAGTGAAGGCACCTCATATTAGCCTCATGGCCAAGATGACTGTCACGTTTAATGTAAGATCTTTGTTTTCATCATATTTTCCCATTCCTCTTTCTTCTCATGCAAATGTCCTAAACATTCCACTCTTTCCACTGTTCCTATCTCTCGAACTCTTAATATTGTCTTCCTAACCCCTAAATGTCACCCTTTCATTAAGTTGTCATAGATGTGTGACCCTATCATATAACTTCGCCTTCCTTTCTGTCTACCTGCAGATGGCTTTCTAGGACAAATGATGGTTGCGCACATCTACATAGCACAAAATAAAAACTATTCACAAGTTGTTGTTTCCAATCAAAATCCCCTGTGTCTGCACCAATGCCATTTCAAAATGCCCCCACAATTTGCTAGGTTACTCTCAAGTCACCATCTGAAAAAATTGGAAATATTTTGAAAACAAACAGGTTACTACTTTCTGGCCTTGGCATGAGGATCTTGGATTATCTTTCTGCTAGAAGTGTTGTGCCAGCCACTTTACTCATGTTTCTTCCTGAAGTCTTTTTATACCATGGTGCATTTATTAAAAAATGCAAGTCTTAAGGGTCCCAGATCTTGAAAACTAACATTTTCAAATTAACAACACAATGATTGGGGCTCATTCTAACACTTCCTACATGATCTTTACTAGTATATCAAGCCAGAATCAACTTTATCGATGGACAAATGTAACTGACTTTTTTTTAAGTGAGAGTTCAAGACTGTGTCACACAGAAGCTAAAATAAACAACCTTCCACTCTCTCGTCCTAGAGATGCAATGAACAATATTTTTGTAAAATATCTTTAGAACACAAATATTTTTGTCAACAATAATCTGTCATATAATCGTTATTTGAGGACAGACTGTCCTAACTGGAAAAGTACTGTTTCAGAAAGTGCTAACTGTTACTAGCCTACGGAAAGCAACTCTGAGTTGTCCATAAAGCCTAACACCACAGCTTTTCCCATGGTTACCATTTCGGTCGTAAGTCTGTTGCAGAAGCATGCCACCATCCAAAGGGAACGTTAAGATTTCAATCACTGCGGTCAAAGACTGGCACACTATACATGTACCAACTCACTTTTACGTTTACAACTTCCTGCAGTTTGTACCTTAG
This sequence comes from Pleurodeles waltl, assembly GCF_031143425.1. Classification (NCBI taxonomy): domain Eukaryota; kingdom Metazoa; phylum Chordata; class Amphibia; order Caudata; family Salamandridae; genus Pleurodeles; species Pleurodeles waltl. The sequence continues at coordinate 82,711,994 of NC_090444.1, forward strand.
TGTGCCGCGAGCCTGCAGTGGCTCTTCCTTGGTCTCAATATTATACACTGACATTGTTATTTTAGGGACGCAATTCAATACATAAACTATCCTTGTGCCAGTTCCTTATAGTTAGCAAAGGCAGGGCAGTTGGCCCCCGGCCTCCACATAACACCATTTGGATTGTCACTCTGTGGTCTCCTTCAAGAGTGTCTGATACTTTTTAATAATCCTTTTTAACATGCATTGTGTCTAGAGCTTGTTGAAGCTATTATTGACCAGTCAACCAGTATCACAATTGACTTTTATACACACCTCAATAGTACTTCTAGAGTTGTCTATGTTCCCTAGTTTGGGAATGTTGAGATTATTTTACAGCACTGATCTAAATGTACCTCCACCCCAAAAGGACTGCAGGAGTGTTCAACCTTGCCATTATGCAACATAAAGTCACAGTGTCCGATTTGTGGAAGTGAAAAGCTTACACACTTTGATAGATGATGCTTTTATCTATGTGGACAGAAATCTGCAGCACCAAAACCTACAAAAAGGAAGTCGTCTCCTGCCCTTCCCAGGAGAATTAGAAAAGTCATAGATTCCTGTGCAGGTCACTTACATCTAGACACAGGACCTGATTTAGATATTAGAGGAGAGATTACTTCGTCACATTGGTGATGGATATCCCATCCGCCAAAATCTACATCCTGATGTAGGGAATCATTAGGAATACATTTTATTGGTATATACACAAAAATAAAATCCCAAACGCCAATACAAACATTTCAAGCGAGGGATAGTTTTAAAACCTATGTAAGTAGTGAACTGGCCTAAGCCTAATAAATGGATATGCTGAAAAAATTAACTGTGGGCTCGTCTGCAGAAATATATAGGTCATAGTTTTTTTTAGTTTTTTTTTTTAATGAATATTTTTATTAACAATTTGCTGTTATACAAATACAGAGTGATTTGGTGTGGTAGTTGAGATTACCCATTCAGCTCAGGGTGTTACATAGTTTTAGTCAAATATCATGTACTTTCTTTTACATCAATTTGAGTTGCTTATTGTCTAATTCTGAAGCCTCGTACATTTGCCTGTGCACCACCTGAGAGCTATGCCATCGATCTGATTGTTGTACATCTAGAGCAGTCTTTAACTAAAGTTAAACAGATTAATGGTGCGATGGAACTTGTATGGGCAGGTGGTTCCATTGTCTAAAGTCAACCTCCTCTCCGTTACCCTAGAGCAGGGTTGGCACTTTTCATGTTATCCATCTCTATTTTAATCCCAAGACGGTAACTCCCTCAAATAATGCCCGTCCCCTCTAACCCCACTCGGTCATTTCTGTGCCCTCGGCCGTGCATTCCATGTCTATCTTCGTTTCCCTTTAGTGTCTGCTAGGTTCAGAACCCTGGATTTATACTTCCTTACCCCAGGAGTTGTGTCACTGCCGATCTCTATCTTGGGCCTTTATTTAAATCTTTATGTCAGTCCCTCTGTGGCTGTGTCCTTAACCCTCAGCATCCCTTCCCACTTTGTCAGTATCTCCTCCCATTCTGGAGCGATAGGGGTCTGGCGGAGTCTACGCTCCTCCTCTCTCTTCAGTATCTGCAGTTCTGCTCTGGCCCACTTCTCTACTTCCCGTCTCTATTCCGTCAGTGATGGGCATCTGGGGGATTTCCACCCCAAGGTGATCAGTCTCCGGTATAAAACCAGAGCAAAGTTCAGGAAACGACCCCCCCACCTTCCCACATGGGAGTCCGGTTCCAAGACCCAATAGGCACACACTGGGAGATAGGGCTAAATCCCTTTCAAGTAGTCTAGAGAGGTCCGTCAACACACTGCCCCAGCCCTGACGCAGGTCTGGGCAGCTCCACACCATGTGGTTGAAGTCTGCGTTCACATCACTGCACATGGGGCATGCCCTGGGGACCCCCCGTACATTAAGGATAGGCGGTGTGGGGTGAGGTACGTCCTGTGCGTGTAATTATATTGAGTATATCTCAGTCTCATGTTTCTCGATACTTCCTTTGGGTAAGCTAGTACTCTACTCCACTCTGAAGGCCTGCCTCCCTGGCCCTCTGGATTAGGACTTCCCTGTCTCTGTAATTCAGAACTCTGGCTATCACCGCTCTGGGTGGTCTGCCCGGGGCAAGAGGTCTCGAGGGCACTCGGTGTGCTCGTTCAAGCGTAAAAAACTGAGTCAGGTTGTCTGCTGCTACAACCATGCGCAACTAATTTTCCAGAAATGCCACCATATTCGTCCCTTCCGCTCACTCATGCAGGCCTACCACTCTGATATTGTTCCTTCGGTTCCTCCCTTCTGCGTCCTCAGCTCTCTGTTCCAGCCGCTTCACTCTGTCGTTGAGATTCTCAACCATAATTGTTGTGTCTCTTTGTTTAGGAGTGATATCTGCCAATTCGGTCTCCGCCTCTTTAACTCTTGTCAGTTAGTTTTTGATGGTCTGCCCTCAGAAGCCCCACCTCTACAGCCACTTGATTGATATCGTCCTGTAGTGTAGCTTTGGTGTCTTCGATTGCTCCCAGGATCTTGTCCAGGGTATCCTGCACTCTAGGCTGTGAGAAGTTCAGAGGTTCCCCCTCTTTAGGATCAGTGTGTGTTGGATGGTCCATAGCTTTGGTCTTGTGCCGACTTTTGGATGACATCGGGCTTGCAGTGCTTCACTTCGGTGCTAACAGAAAGGTGAGCTGGACTGTTATATTTCACTCATTCACATAAGCTCAAAGGCTTATCTTGGGCCAGTCAGTTACATCCAGCAGTCCAATTCAGCTCTTCCACTCAGTGGTATCGTGGTTCTCTTAGAGTGTTCCCCCTCTTTCACCTGGTTCTCTCACTCCTAGGGGCCTAGCTGCCCCTTCTTATTGTTGCCCTAAGCACCGGGCCCAGGCCTCTACTGCTCTCCACTTCCAGCGTTTCCTCTATCGGGTGCAGTACACTACCCAGGGCAGCAGCAGTTATTACAGGCCTTCTCATTTCCACCTTCACCTTAGTCCAAGAGCGCTCCCTCCTTCCAGCTAAGTTCGGTAGGACTCAGCCCCTCACTTCTGCTTTACGTCCTTATGGGGAGCTGGGCTCGCTCCTGGTGTCTGAGGTTCGTACTTAGTGTGAGATTGCTCTACTCACCAAGGCATTTCACTTACTTTCGAACCTCGTTCCCCAGTGTCCCTTCCCTGTTGTGGGTGCTAAGCTCGCACCAACACCGCCGGCTGACCACGTACTCCACCACACCCTCAGTGTTTACGGGCGCTTTATCCAATGCACTGCAGCATGTTCTCTGCTAGGCCGATGCGGGACCGCCCTTCAACGTCCACTATCAGTCCCGTGTGGTTGTGCTCAGTACCTCGATCCTTGTTGTCCAGCCTTACTTCCTCTCCATGGTTGTCAGGCCTGCACCAACACCGCCGATGGCCCGCACACTCCGTCGCTTGAGCGTCCCATCCGGTGCACTGCAGCGTGCCCTCCGCCAGGTCGGGGCGAGACCGCCCTTCAACGTCCTATGCAAGTCCCCTGAGGGCGCACTTCGTGCCTCGCTCCTTGTTCCCCCGTGTTACTTCCTCATTATGGGTGTTGGTCCTGCATCGACCCCGCCAGCGGATCATGCTCTCTTTCGTGTCCTCAGCGCACGTGGGCACTTTTATCCGATGCACTGCAGCGTGTTCTCTGCCCGTTCGGGGGGGGGGGGGTAGACCGCCCCTCAACGACCTCTACAATTCCCCTGGTGGTGCGCTCTGTACCTCAATCCTTGTTCCCCAGTGTTACTTCCTCATTGTAGGTGCCGGGCCGGCACCGACACCGCCGGTGGATCGCGCATTCTGTCGCACCCTCAATGCACGTGGGCGCTTTGTCCAATGTGCTGCAGCGTATTTTCTGCCAGGCTCTTGGGGGGGGGGGGGGGGGGGCTTCAACGTCCTCTACAGGTCCCCTTGAAGTCTGGTCCACGCCTCATTTCAAGGATTAATAGTAGGCCCCTCCAGAGCCATGTTCTCAAGCGTGCGCCATCTTTGCTGCTTGGCCACGCCCCCCATTTAGGTCATAGTTCACATTGGTTTTAAGAAAACCACAGTGATTGACAGAAGAAAACGGTTTCTGCATCGTCACTGAGCATAGGGTGTAAACTAGGGTGGATACTGCCGTAGCACAAGCCTGTTGAGAATATATTAAAGTCAGAAAGGCTGAGCTGGGCCCGATGATGTCAAACAAGAGATAAGCACTCGCTATGCAGAAAACCAAAAAGGTTTTCTAGGTTATCTCACCCTTATTCTGAAAACTACAAAAAAAACACAAGAGGGGGCTTCTGCTAGACATGGACACGCACACAATTCTTGGAAATACCAATGTTGACAATATATTTATCTGCCCAGCTTGCTATTTACATCATATAGGAATTAGTAACTTCTGTTTTTTGTAGCTTTTTGTAGCTTTTACAGTGTGTATATATATATCAAACTTTGAACTTCAGACTTTGGTCTCTTTTTGAGACTGGCTGATTTTCCCAATTGATTAAAACCATATTACTGTGTAGAATTGTTTTGTCTTACTTTATAACTAGATTTTCCTCCAACAGATTGGCGAGCCATCCAGGAGCTCTGCTTGACTTCGACTGCCTGCCAGAATACTGTCTGTACCCCAAGAAGTGATTTGCACCCTTTTGGAAGGTAAAGACATGCTGTTGCTCAGTAAAAGTCTCTGCATTTCTAAGAGGCAGGTGTTTGGCGTTTTTAAGGTAGGAACAGTACGAAGTCCGTTCCTTTTTGTTATATGCAAAGACATTAACATTTTTTACAATAATATATAGTTTTATTGTTTGCATGCAAAATTGTGTATTGATACATTATTAAGGCATCTCAGTGGTAAGACCAGAAGATACAAGGGACTCAACTTCATAGTTGAACGTGGCCAAGGCAGAACAGGGTTTGAGGCTGAGTAATCAGTATATGTTCTAAAAAATTGAGAAATGCTGTCCTCTCTACGAATCTATAGGAAAGTGACCAGTAAAGCTTTGTTTGCCTAGTATTTAATTTAGAAATGATGCAGTAGTGTTTTGGTTGCTTTAGTATGACATTTTGTATTGTTGCATATCTACATGTCTGCATAAGATAGAAATATGGCCACATAATAATGTTAGTATATAAGTTTATGGTATTTAGTGTATAATTTAGGAACAAGTATTAAGATTTTCTATTCATATGAGGGATAAGTTACAACATTATACATGAAAGTTTAATGTAACTGACTGACTTAGGTTACTGTCCCAACAGTTAACTAATCAATTACAACACACCATCAAATTAATCATCTATTTTTATAATGGTCAGGTGGTTTCTCTCTCCAATCGAACTGATTTTAGTAGATCAGCAAATACTAATACCATTGAATAAACCCTTGATGTTAGAAATTTATGAATGCCTAAGTATTAATAGTATATTATCTCTAGGCCTTAATATAAGTTACACTGACATAGCAGAAGTACCGCTGCCAGACAACTAAAAAAGAAACACCCAAAGGACTAAATGTAAGACAGCTGTCCTCCATGGAAGTAGTAGTGTAGCGGCCTCATACACCCCATAATAATTACTAACCAACTCCTTAGTATAGAGCCATAGAGCCTCAAAATTGGAGGCAAGGAGAATAATAAAACAGTATAGACCGGGCATACACATTTCTTAAGGGTTTACAGACAGAAGAAGAATTATCCGCTATTATAAATAGGAATATAATTAACTGCCTTTAAGGTAACTGCGAACAAGACTTTTGCATACTTAGAATACAGGAGTTTGCTTTAAAATCTACAAAACCTGTCACAGTTGTTTTTCCAAGAGTGAGGCACCCTATAGGATACCTCTAAAAAGAATTGATCAATCCCGCAGGAGTAGTGAGGGAAGCGGTCTAATGATAATATATCATAATTATTAAGGACAGACAGTGGAAAATTGGCCAAACATCTCCGAACCCCCAAATGAAAAAATATAGACACATAGAGGCACAGCAAGTCATAAAATAATATTTTTAACATAATGTGAAGCAAGCATTAGAAAATAATCTTGGCAGTGGGGAACTACTCTTCCTGATGAAACATAGTGCACAGTGAATAAATATTTATGTAGATAGTTTGTTTAAATTGTTCATGTGTGACAGTGATGCCACCTTGTGGCCGACAACAGACTACATTGAAGTCATAGCAACAGCTCAGTAGAACCATGGGCAACAGTCGCACAAGTTCCCTGAAATAATAGTCATACATAATGTTAGACCTCTTATTGTATGCATTTATTAGGGACCTCCCAGGCCACCCATAAATGTACCTGCCCAAAATATATGCAAGAACTATTTATTTATTTTTTAAGAATTAAAAATGTGAAGTTTGGAAATACCACATGAAGTAAATAGGAGTCCATTTACAGTATAAACTGTATAGAAGAAAATAAGTTACTTACCTGTAACTGTAGTTCTCCAGTATTGGAATCTTTCATAGATTCACATGCTTGAATCATTCCCCGTCGTCGAGATGGGAGTCCCGGTATAATTTTCCCAAGTAATGTCAAGATATATTAACAGAGAAAAAAGGCCTTAGGCCTCTTCAATTTCACAGTCATTTTGTGAAAAGGACCAAACCTAAGCCTCCACCAATCAGGCGACAGCACCCTTCAGAACCCCCCGAGAGAAGCTCCAGCACCTCAGATTTTCCAAGCACAAGTGCGTACAATATGTTAAACAGAGAAAGAAAGAAAGAAAGAAAGAGGTGAAGTGAGCATCTCCGGGGAGGCGGGTGGGTCGCATGTGAATCTATGAAAGATTCCAATACTGGAGAACTACAGTTACAGGTAAGTAACTTATTTTCTTACTCCAGTATTGGAACTTTCATAGATTCACATGCTTCAATCAGAGTAGAGAGCAATAACTATGCACATTGTAATATGACAACACCTCTAATAGAAAAAACACTTTGACCCACAAAACCTTATTATCATCCTGCATATAATGTGCAACTATATAAGTATACACCTATATATATATATATATATATATATATATATATATATATATATAAAGATATACATGTACAGATACATGACGAAATACCAGGAGACACAGTAAAAAGAAATTATTATAAGACACTACCGTAACAAGACCGTTGTCTTCAAACCTGACCACTTATGTGTTTGTCATAACGTTCTTTTATCTTTGTATACATTTCTGTTTTTCTTTTTTTTTTTAAAGAAATATAAACAATGTGCATACCTGTTTTAGGTTGGAGGGATGTAGGAGAAATGGCTCACCTTCACCTGAAGAGATTCCTGAGAGCCTCTTGGCCTACTGCTACCTCTCCCTGAGATAGAGATTCCAAGCAGTAGTGCTTCGTGAAAGTATGACAGCTCTATCATGTTGCTGCCCTACAAATGTCTTGTAGTGGCACTCCGGCAAACAGTGCCGCTGACGATGAGACTGCTCTCGTAGAATGAGCATGCACAGATGATTGCAAAGGTTTGCCCGCTGCTTGATGGCAAAAGCGAATGGCTGAGGCGATCCATCTGGAAATACTCTGCTTGGATAGTGGGTTCCCCTTCCTAGGAGCACTGTACGCTACAAATAACTGATTAGAGCATCGAAAAGATTTAGTCCTGTCCAAATAAAATTGAACACATCTTTTAACGTCTAAGGAGTGTAATGCCCTCTCTGCCGGAGTAGATGGATGAGGAAAAAAAAGATTTGAGGACTAAAGGTTTGTTTATGTGAAAGTCTGACGGAACCTTTGGAATAAAATGCGGGTTAGTGCACATTAGCAGTCTGTCGTGTTTAAGCTGCAGGAATGGCTCTTGGATGGAAAGCACTTGCACCTCGCTGACCCGCCTAGCTGATGTAAGAGCTACCAATAAGGCAACCTTCCACGACAAGAACTTGAGGGAAGCACGATGGATCGGCTCAAATGGATGCTTCATCAGTTGTGCCAAGACAATATTCAGATTCCACGAAGGAGGCGGTGGTCTGAAAGGAGGGTAAACCCTGAAAAGCACCTTCAAAAAATCTCTTAATCAGCTGAGAAGAGAAGAGTGAGGGTGTGTCATCTGAACGTCTGTATGCAGCTATAGCTGCTAAGTGAACTTTAATGGACGAGTATACTAGGCCAGATTGAGCTAGCTGTAAGAGATACGGCAATATTTCCTCTGGTGGTGAGACTAGAGGGTCAATCTGACGCTGATGACACCAGGCACAGAATCTTTTCCATTTACACTGATACGTCTTGTTAGTGCTATCCGCTCCGGCTTTTGACAAAATATCCCTGCAGGCCTGCGGGATACTCAAATGCGCGAACTCTCTGTGGTGAGAAGCCAGGCTGATAAACGCATTGACTGCGGATCGGGGTGCCGAACCTGGCCGTTGTTCATTGTCAGTAATTGAGGTGATGGCTCCAGTGGAATATGAGGTTTGATTGACAGAAGGAGAAGTCCGCGAACCAATGTTGACGCGGCCAGTTCGGAGCTATCAGTATCAGAGTGCACGGTTCTGTTTTCATCTACGTGAGGACCCTTGGGATCAACGGAATGGGAGGAAAGGCGTAAGCAAAGATGTCTGACCAGACTATCGAAAACGCATTTCCCCAAGATCCCTTCTGGTGATGCCAACTTGCGAAGAACCGGCATTTGCCATTGTCTTTGTTCGCGAACAGGTCCACCCCGTTGGTGTTCCCCACAGGGAAAAAATATGGTTCAGTACTGTCTGGTCTGGCTCCCACTTGTGGCAGTCCGATTTCTGCCTGCTGAGTGCATCTGCTGTCTTGTTGTTTATTCCAGGCAAGTGTACCGCTGATATAGTGTGATGCCTTGCTGCGAGGCCCAGTTCCAGATCGCTTGGGCTTCCCTGGAGAGGGTGAGAGATCTTGTGCCTCTTTGTTTGTTGAGATAGTGCATCGTAGTGGTGTTGTCCGTTCTTATTACCACTTGCGATCCTGGGGAGAAACGCTTGTAAGGCCAGGTGCACTGCCCTGAGTTCTAGCCAACTGATATGCATTGATGCCATATTTTACAGATCCTGTAACACCGCTCCCCAGCCTTCCAGTGAGGCATCCGTTGTTATGGTCCACGGGGCTGGTTGCTGTAGAAACAAAAGGTCAATTGATAGATGATGCCTTTGAGACCACCATCTCAGAGTTCTGAACATTATCAGAGTTATTTGTATCTGGTCTTCGAAAGTGCCTGATACTTGGAGCCATTGACAATTTAGTTGCTCTTGTAAGGGGCGCATCTTCAGCCGACACAGAGGGACCAGAGGTATGTATGAAGACATCATGCCCAACAGCGATTTGAACAGACGGACAGTAACCTTTCCTCTTCTCTGTATGGAACTTAGTAGAGTCAGTAATCTTTGTTGCCTCTCTAACGTGGGGCATGCCATGGCGGATTCTGTGTTCAGTCTTGCTCCTAGAAAGGTAATATTGCGTACTGGTAGAGGGTTGGACTTCTCCCAGTTGATTGTGAATCCGAGATTGGTTAGTAAGGAAACGCACTTTTTTGTTGACTTGTGCGCTCCTGCGTAAGTCTTTGCCTTTATCAACCAATCGTCTAAGTATGGAAAAACCTGGTGCTTTCTCCTTCTGAGAAAGGCTGCGACTGGTGCTAGACATTTGGTAAATATTCTTGGGGCTGATTTCAGTCCGAAAGGAAGGACACGGTATTGATAATGGCCCCCGGCTACGGTGAATCTTACGTATTTTCTGTGGGCAGGGTATGTGGAATTATGCATCTTTCAGGTCTAGTGAAGACATAAAATCTCCCTGATTGAGACGCAGAAGGACGTCTTGCAAGCTGATCATTCGGAACGATTGCTTTTTCGGGTATACATTTAGTTCCCTTAAAATCGAGGATCAGCCTCCAATCCTTCCACTTTTTCCGAATGAGGAAGAACCTGGAATAAAATCCTGTTCCTCGTTGGGCCCGAGGCACCTTCTCTATAGCTCCCTTGAGAAGCATCTTGTCGATCTCCTTTTTGAGTTGTTGAGGGTATCTTGAAGGAGTCCTGCGGGGAGGGTTGGAGGGAGGTATCTGGATAAATTCTAAAGTATGGCCCCGTTTCACCAATTGTAGGACCCACCTGTCTGAAGTAATGGTTTGCCATTGACTGAGGAATTAAGATATCCTCCCGCCCAGAGTGACAGGAGGCGGACTGGACGTAGCCGGAGCCTTGAAAGCATCAGGTTCTACGAGCCGAATCTTTGGCCGGACGGGTTGAACGTCCACGGCCGGCAGGTCTACTATAGGCTGGTTGTGGCGGCTGCCTTTGCGAGTAGTATGGACGATATTGCTGTGAAGATGATGGATAGGTGGAATATCTGCGCTGTTGATATCCCCCTCTGTATGAGGGTTGGCCACGCCCTCTAGGACGATCTTCAATATTGCAGGGTCCCTAATGACCTTGCCGTGTCCGTTTTGATTGATTGTAGGGCTTCATCAACATATTTTCCAAATAGCGCCTGGCCATCAAAGGGTAAGTCCAGGATTTTATTTTGAACGTCTGGGCGAAACGAGGTGGCTTTAAGCCAGCCCTGTCTTAGTACAGCTTCACCTGCGAGTTGTCTAAAAGCAGTGGTCGCTATATCCATTGCACAGTCTATAAACTCTGCAGACGTGCGTTGACCTTCTTGCACCGTTTTATTTGCCTCCTATCTCGCATCCTCCGGCATTTGGTTAATAAAAGGTGCAGTGTCCGCCCAAAGCTGTCTGTCGAACCTAGCCAGAATAGCCAAAGAGTTGGCAGCTCTAACTACTAGGCTAGCCATAGAAGAAAACCTTTTCCCTATGTTATCTAGCCGCCTACCCTCCTTGTCTGGGGGTGCGGAAATCGGGGCAGAAGGATTCTTCATTCTTCTTTGAGCTGCCTGAACTACTACTGAATCCGGAGGAGGATGTCCCGTTAAGCATGTTGGTGCATCATCAGGAGCTTTGTATTTTTTATCCAGACGTGGAAGTACTGCCGTGACAGTAGCTGGATTATTCATGACTTTAAGGCCCTCTTCCCACAGGTAGTTCACTATCGGGATAGAGCGCACAGACTTCCGAAAGGGCTCTCTAAAATCGTACAGGAAACAGTCTGTTTGTTTAGTAGGTAACGGTAAGGCAAAACGCTTGGCTGCTCTCTCTAGAAGATTGTGAAATCCTCCAATGTCTTCTAGGTGGGGATTCCACCTTCGATTGAGAAGGAGGAGGAGCAGGGATAATGTATTCGTCCCACTCTGAGTGAGTGTCCATGAGCTCTCCTTCTTCCTGATCCCTTCTGAGATGTCGGTGTCCTGAGGAATTGTCATGTCCGGAGTGGCCACATTTGTGAGATGTAAGTACGTTGGCCTCTGATGTGGAGTAGAAACACCAGAAATAGGCGATGGAGGAGGTTGTTCTCCTTGAGGAGGAAACCTTCTGTTGCAATCCACGAACATCGCTCTAAGGTCAGTAAGCAGGGACGAAGGAATAAACGCTCCCTGTTGATATTGCTGTTGATCTGAGTAAAGCTGGGGCTCATAAGCCTCTTCATATTCCTCTTCTTCCTGGTACTTTACATTCAATTTAGATGGACTGTGGGCTGTTCCAAAAGGCCCCTCATCATCAGAGTCTTCGTCTCCCTCCAAAAGATGTACTGGCACAAGGGAGGACACCTTACTAGGTGATGTGTGGGTTGGCGTCAGCTTTTCTACACTTTTCAGATGTTTTTCCCTCGTCGATGAGGTCATCGACGACGTATAAATAGACTTCGTCATGGACGGTGCCGTCGACGCTGGACGCACAGTTATTTTAATAGCAGAAAGTCTCGCCGACGAGTCTACCGTCGACGACGGTAGGGCTGACACTGACATCAGTGCCGTCGACGATGACGAGGTTCCAGTCACAGAGGATGGCTTCTTGAAAGGCACAGATAGTGGAACAGATGAAGACTTTCTTTGCCTCTCAGAACTGGAAGAATGTCTTTTCCTCTCTTTACTGGAAACTTTATTTTGGGAAGAAGATGGGCGGCTACCCCTATAAGACCCTGAAGTAGTCTTTTTGAGGGCCTTTCTTGAGAGTTGTGAGGGAGATCTAGAGCGTGATCTCGCCCTTTTAGATGATCTCTTAAATGTTGATGATTCCTCACTCTCAGAATCAGAAACTGGATTCTTCCTATGTTTTAGTTTCTGCAGCCATATTAATAATCTGCCTTCCCTGTCTTTTAAAGTTTTAGAAGAAAAAGTACGGCAAATCTTACAGTCTTTGGCTGAATGATATGGGTACAGGCAGTAAATGCAGTCTTGGTGAGGGTCTTCAGAATGAAGCCTTTTCTTTCCACAAGTCTTGCAGTCTCTGAAGAGACCCTTCTTCTCCTTGTCAGACATAGTTAAAAAATAGCTGACAAATCAAATTAAATCAGTTTCTCTGAGAGAAAATAGTTGAAAAAAGGTGTGAAGACAGGGCAGAGCTCCGAGGAGACACCCTAGCACGACGTGCGGTAGAAAATCTGAGGAGCTGGAGATTCTCTCGGGAGGTTCTGAAGGGTGCTGTCGCCTGATTGGTGGAGGCTCAGGTTTGATCCTTTTCACAAAATGACTCTGACAGACTGTGAAATTGAAGAGGCCTAAGGCCTTTTTTCTCTGTTAATATATCTTGACATTGCTTGTGAAAATTATACCGGGACTCCCATCTCGACGACGGGGAATGATTCAAGCATGTGAATCTATGAAAGTTCCAATACTGGAGTAACTTAAGATCAAATTCACTAAAAAGACATGGGGTCTCCTTTGAACACATGGTTAAGGTGTTCTCTGGAGATAAGGACAGGATAAAAAAATATTGGAAAGAATGGCATAAAGCAACATTAAAACTTGCACATGCCTGGCCCGAAGAGGGCACATTTGACACTAAACGATAGAACACATGGCCACCTTCATACAAATCAGATTCAAGGGAAGTAAACTAGAGAAAAGAAAGACCACATTAGATCTATGGAGGGTCTTTCGTGAAACAAATATGAGAGAATCAAAGTTAAAGTCTCGGATCACCCCTTTAGCTTCTCCACCTCTATATCAAGATGTGCAAATAAGTTTAGATAGTGCAAAGGTAAAGGGAATGTACACAATGCTACCTGGCATACTGTACTCACTACCCACCTCTTCACATCCCCCTGCTGCGGGATATAAAGGCCCAGAGTATAGCCCACCATAAGAATCTTCTTCTAAACATGGAGAGTATGTCCGTATATCTCCATGTCCTAGAATGGCTAGTACACCAGGGGAGATGTTGGGTGGGGACAGTACTAAATACGTAGGTACGGTAGATGCCACATTTACTCTTCATTTTGAGGATGAGATATCCCCCACTAGGAAAGATGGGGGGCCACACAGAGAATGGGTGGTGGTGTTAGAAAACAGGAAGATTTTCTGAGAAAAACAAGTAACGTTGAGACACGAAGGGTAGCCTTCGCACCAGACCATCCTTCCACAGGACGCTAGAGGTTTATGCACACATGAGCAGAGAAGAATAGTGTAGGCAAGTGGGTCGAAATGCAGAAGGATAGACAGGCAGGCCCAAGAGCGACTTGGGAATGGGGAGATGGGCTCCTGGGACAGTGGAAGGCCCTAAAGGGGCCATATATGTTTGAACAAAGAGGGCCAAAGGACATAAACCTTACACATAGCATCCAAGGAGAAGATATGGGATCAGAAAATCCTACGAAGGACCAGAGTAGGCATTAGATGACACCACTGAACATATAAACAGAAGTCCCTTCTTGAGAAATGTAATAAGAAACAGGTGAAACAGTCACCTTGCACCTGTCTGGGAGAAAAAGCAATAAAGAAGGACAAGCCTTATAAAGAGGACAACAGGAATTGAGGAGATTAGCATTCAATGGTGTACATGCACGCCCTTATGGGAGAAAGAGAATGTTTGGCATAGCAGGAAAGATGCCACTGAGGAAAGATCTGGCACCTATACTCCCTATATGCCTAAGCAATGATTTGATGTCCAATGAAATAGTAGCCGAACACGAGAATAGTTGGCATAATGTTGTCCCTTTTACTGACAACCTAGTGGGTTGGACAGAAAGATTGACATCACAGATGACACCATGGCGGTGAGAAGGTTCCTGTAAGCCCCGAGACATGGCAAATGCAGAACTTTGCATTTCTCAGGGCATAGGGAATCCTTACTGGTACTATCCCTATATGCAAAAAAGTCTCAAACAATGGCAGAGGTATGCTCATAGGTATGACTCTCGTTACCATACTGGCCATGGGACTACAGTCTTGACACAATTGCCCTTGATATTTAAAGGTCAAGGGGCGCGTCTCAGTTTATACCATGGTCCCAAACAGATAAAGGAAATCTTCAGAAACAGTTGCCACCGCTCGCTGAAGGGGTTGGGAAATGGATAGCCGCTTTAGAAAAACATACCACATGAATTACTCTAGCTATAGGAGAAAAAAAAGTTTACTAAGTTCCCTTAAAGAAGCTGAGACAGACACATTGTTCACAAAGGCAGGAGTAAAGGATGTGACATTGACCAAGCCAAAATGTGATGGTGTACCCTTAAACAGAGTAAGGGGAATTGTTTGGAGACAATTGAGAAAAATGAATCCAGACAGGCCAGACATTGGGTCTCTTATGACACAGACCTTGCAGCCAAATGAGGATCCAGAACAATTCCTCAGCAGAATGAAGGATAAACGGATAAAAGAAGTAGGGGAGAGTTGGGACGTGACTGGACAGAGCACAATACTGTTTTATAACATAATAAAAAACGAGTCTGCCAGCTGAAGTGCAGGACAAGATAGGCAATATAGTGGCCATAGATGCCAAACCATGGGCAGAGAAGCAGGCACATATAATACATTTCTGTAGGAAGAGACAGGAAAAGGAAAAAAGTAAGAAAGACAGAACTGAGAAAGCAGCAGCCAAATTGGTCCAGCAAAAGTTGACCAAGAAAACAGTGCCACTGCCACCACCCAGCTGGTTTGCCCAGAGAGGGCAAGAACAGGAATAATGGAAGAGGGGGATATGGAAAGTCCACTATTGCAAGATGCCAGGACATTTCAATATAGACTTAGGTTAAAAAAAGGAAGATGAACTTAACCAGATATTGGTGATATGTGGCCTACAAATGGTACCACCTAGTGGTATTGTGTAACATCCCGCCGAGAGTCCCCATGAGATGTACCTCAATCAGCCCCAAATGCATTTGCTGCTTCAACCACGTATACCGCTCCAGCAGTTACAGCAACCCGTACCCCAAATGCAGTATGGGCCACAACAGACAGTGCAGCCCACCTTGCAGCACTGGAACTAATCTAAACTATAAAAGCAAACAATGTTCATGCAGGAATCATTTGCATACAAATATTTCAGCGATATTAAATACAATTAATGTTGTATTTAACCATACATCAAATTCCATAAATAAATAAATCTTCAAACAGCGTGTGATTCGTTTCTGGAAAAATGAAGTTATATATTCACTAATAATATATTCATCAATATAGCAATGCAACAAAGAGAACTTTTTAGTGTTTTAACACAAACGCACAGGTGAACCTTCTAGTCCACAATCCCTTTACATTCAAGGGACAGAAAGAGCACCAACCCTCCCGACTCTCCAACCACAAAAGGTTTGAGTCCTATATGCAGCCCTTCAAACAATCAGAAATCACCCCTTAACGGACTCCAGCAGCTCACACCCTCCTAGATATGCCCGCTAGGTTGGCAGACATCTATAAACGCTGAGGATGGAGTACCCTCTCCATGCTGGGACTAAAGTACTCCATAAGAGCAATGGTACTAACATGGTCCACCAACATTTAAATCAGGCCTAAGGTCTTTCTGCAACAGCTAATCTTTTGGAAAAGTAGTCAAAAAGGTATCAATCTTTAATTACAATCCAAAACTATTATGGTTTCTGTTTTAGATAGACCATGGGAAAATAATCAGAGACAATAAAGAAGGGTATAGTTTGCTGATAGAAGTGTGGAAAACACTTCAGTTGTCTTGGTCAGTGTGTCTGATATATTTTTCAAATCGCTTCAGGAAGTGGTACTAGAATGATGTTGGAAAACCCACTTAATTGGTGTCGAATTCAAAGTGGCCTTGGAGAGTCAAGTGTTATGCTCTTTAGTTGCCTACAAACAACACAGAAGGCTGTTATGGATCAAATTGTTTTGGTGTCAACTATTTGATGCCTCATCAAAAACTGTCTTCTATGTCTTCCAGAGATAAGAATGGATCCACAACAGTTTGCAAGCATTTTACCCTGCCAGAACTATGAGACAGAAGACTGGCTTACTTCATTGACCTACAAGGACATAACTCCCAGAAGTGAAGTGCTAGTGATGCAATTGCTGCCTCATTCCCATCAACAAAAGACATGGTGAAAATAAGCAGTGCTAACAGTTAGCAAATACTTCCACAGATGGGGTGAGGCAGAACAGCAGCAAACCTGCGAGAACAGCAAGTAAGCATCACAAGGTCATACCAAGGTTACAGAACATTTATTTAATTGATATTTGTTTCAAATGTTTTCTCATCTAGAAAGATTACCTTAGCAATTAAACAGGCCAATGGTGTCAGGAACATAGATTAAATTCAGACCAGGAAGTGACGAAGGAAGGTTCAATCAATGCAAGATTTACTACTACATCAATAAAGGAATTTATGCTTGCTGAATGGAAGAA
This sequence comes from Pleurodeles waltl, assembly GCF_031143425.1. NCBI lineage: Eukaryota > Metazoa > Chordata > Amphibia > Caudata > Salamandridae > Pleurodeles > Pleurodeles waltl. The sequence goes on from NC_090444.1 coordinate 82,728,671, forward strand.
GAGATGACCAGGTGGCCTAACAAAACATCTGAGACTCGTACTCTTCCCAAGAATGCAGACATTGCTGTCTTTCCACTAGAAGAATAGGCCCTTTGTCTCTCTTTAAGGGTCCTTTTGCACCACTTACTAATAAATTTTAATGCATAAAGTAACTCATCTATAAACTGTCTGTTATGATACTGCCCTGTTATCTAGCACCAGACAATTACACATGGTCTGCTTATCAATTATGTGATTGGTTAACTGCTCTATACAGACAATGATGTTAGTGCAGAGTCAAGCAGGTAGAAAACTTTATCTCAAATTACATGACTAGAAGTCAGGTAGAATCCAAGCGTAATCTCTGTTCTGCAAAATAAAATTAAGGTAATGCATAAAGTAGTAATTAGGGACGAATCCTCTAAACTACCTTAATCTAGAACAATGGTTCTTAAGGTTTTGACTTCTAAGGACATTCATCTCCTTATTCATTACTCGAACCCGGGGACCCCCCCTTGAATCGTTACTGGAATCATTGATGATTTGAACTGCAACACAATACACAAAAACACATAAACAAGCATTCATCAAATGAATACACAAATGATTATTATTTTATTTAATTCACTAACAAATATGAAACAAATTCAAATGGAAGTTTGGAGCGTTTCTATATTCAGTTAAGGCCATTCATTATCCGTACTATATTGTGTTTGATGCACTTGCATTGCTCACACAAATCACTGTGAGGATACTAAACAAATGCTTAGCCTCCCAATTTCACATTTCTTACAAAATGTTTTAATATTTTCAACTGTACATTTTACGTCTTTATTTATATACATTTTATTATTACACTTAGTTTTGAACCATTTTATTATTTTGCAGAATAGACATTGTATTAATACATTTACTAATACAATGCATTCATATTATTTAATTTTCTAAGCAGCTGTGGGCCAGCGGAGTAGACTTCAAGGACCCCCAGGTGTCCCAGGACCACAGGTTAAGAACCACTGGTCTAACAGAAAAAAAGCATACAGTGACTACATTCAAAGGTACTTGAATTGTCCTACTTTTTTAGCAGATATATTTGGCACAGATGAAGTGTGTTCTCTGGATAAAAAGCATATCCAGACAACAGGCTCCTGATAGCAACAGATTCTGTAGTATGAAAATATTTCAGAAAATTGGTCCCCATGAAAAACAATTCACCTCACCAAAAAAAACAATCAAGGTCTATATGTTCATAAATAAAGAATTATATATTTCCTACCATTAAAAAAAAATGTATAGCGATTGTAACAAATACTTTTAAAATAAGTGTAACAAGGTAAGAAAGTATAGATAAAAGGGTTGCAGTTTTCCATTTAACCACGGCCTAGAAAGGGATATGCAATAGAGATTGGATGGGTGCAAGAGTAGAACTGGGAGGGAGAAGAAGAAACAACCAAGAATGATGAGGTACGGGGTTCCTGATTAAAGAGAAGAATTGAGTAAGGTGGAAATGAAGAGTTGAAATAGCCTGAAAACAAACCACTGAGTGTAGGCAATCCCAAGTAGAGGTTGAAGAAAAGAGAGAATTGGAGTCAAGTGACATGGGAAAAGGGCCAAGGAAGGAGAATGTGGTGGAATCAAAGATATTCTGGATTATCTCCTGGTTGTATTGTGTGTGATCCAAACAAATAATAGCATAGACTTGACAAGTTTTCAATAAGAACGGCATTAACCAAGATTGATTTGACAAGTTGGTTAATATTATTCATTAGAAAAGTATAATGGAATAGATTCTGTGGATGTGCACACTAGAACAGGTTTCTAGAAACCATATCCTCAAATAAATCACACAAACTCTAGATCCACAGATGGTCCGACTCACTAGTGTCATCCACATACCCAAGGATCATGAAAAGCAATGGTACCAAAATATGAACTAAACATCTTTCTTAGGCAAGCAAAACACTGTTCCATCAAGACTTTTAGTAGAAATAAAAGTGCAACCATTAATTTAAGCCATTTTTAGGACAGGATATTGTTGTAATGTGTTGTTCAATTAACCCAATATATGTAACATAGTTATTTTCCTAAATTAGGTACACTATTATTATTATTCTAATAATCTTATTTCCTATTTACTAAATCTGTGTAATCTACAGTGTAATTATACTAGTGAATTGGTGCATTCCAACCATTCCTATAGAATGTTGACGAATGGTACAATCTGGAGTGCACCTTAGAATGTTGGATGAAGAGAGTTGGTGGAAGCTTGAGAGAGGGTGATAAGCAGTGAACTGTGAAGGTGTAATGCAAGGAGTTTACCAATAAACCTACGTTAATCATCTGGGCTACTGACTCTGATTACAACAGATGAACATTTGGCGACGAGGATGGGATACTGCGCAGGGGCAGTGAAGACTCCTTGCCCCTGATTGATTCAGCACCACAGTGGATTACCTGCTTCCTGCTTGAGTTTTATGACATTGAGGTAATTGGCGCCTGTGTGTGTAAGCAGGCAAAGTAGCGGTTGTTTACGCTACTATTTCATATTTACTCTGCTGCGTATGACTGTATAGCGCTTCAGCACGTCATAAGGGAGTGTGCTGTGAGGAGGATACTGGCAATACGGTGAGTGTAGCCTCCTTATTCAACACGGTTGGATGTGCGACAAACACAGTGTCATAAGGTTAAAGTACCAAAAAGAACCGGTTGTAAGGATTAGCCAGTTCAATCGTGAAGATTTCGGTGACATAGCGCTAACAATGAAATTTCTAAGGCAACTCTAGTAATATAGCCCCGTTATTCTGGCGTTCGTGGATGGACGGAAAATGGTTTGGTTGCTGTAGCGTCCCAGCGCGCTCTGTGAGGCGCTAAGTACGGCGGCATAACACGGTCGGAAGGATCGCCAGGGAAGTCCGCATTGAGCGCGGCGCTGAGCACAGTGACTGTCTCAGCGGTGCGCTAGATTCCGGGACAACGACTGAGGAACCTGAGAGGAATTTCTGCGTCAGCGCAGTCCGTGAGGCGCTAAATAGAGCACGACGACACAACACGGACGTAAGGATCGCTTTGGGAAAGTTCGCATTGAGCGCGGCGCTGAGCGCAGTGAGTGCGTCTCAGCGGTGCGCTGGACTCCGGGACCCCGACTAAGAAACCTGAGTGGAACTTCTGTGTCAGGGGCGACACGGATAATGTAGTGAGCGGAGGCTTTTGCCAGCATTGTTGCAGCTAGTATTCTCACCTGTGGTTTCACACGGGGTGCGAACGGCTCACTGCTTCATGTGGAGACACTCTTGACTCGGAAGACTTCATCATATGCTCGAGGAAGGAGATTGAATCCTCGAACAGGAAGATAGCTTGGGCAGAAAAAGGACGATTTCAAAATAAAAGTTTGTTTGGTGCTAAGTTGTATCAGAATATGAGCGCAATGGTGTACTGTAAATATTATTTAGAAGTATAGCATTGGGTACAGATTGAATAGGCTGGTGATTATCCTGAAATTTACTGTTTTAATATGGGCATATTATTCTGTGATGCAGTATTAGGTTTGTGTTATTAATGCGAAGTCTGCACATCTTTATGCAATAATTTTCTTTTATATATAGTGTGTATTTTTTGTAAGGAACTGAAAGCAATAACATAATATACTCTACTGTAGTCAAATACATAATGGCTGCAGCAGGGATGTCCCAGCCTCCTCCATTCTTAAACGAAATTGGTGAACCATTGCTACCCTGGAGGGAATGGTCTAAATTATTTGAATCTTATTTAATTGCTATTGGGGGAGAAAAGTTCACATCATTAAGGAAGCAACATATTCTACTACATAACTTAGGAATACAAGGAAGAAAAGTGTATGAGAACATTTCAGCTAATGAAGGAGAGGGAGAGGAGGATGGTGAGAACTCAGATGTGTTTCAACAAACATTGTACAAGTTGGAGAGTCATTTTGGGTACAAAGTTAATATTGTCCTAGAGCGGCATAGATTCTTCAGTAGAGTACAAGCCAAAGATGAAAAGGTTGGCACCTACATAGCTTCCCTGCGAGGGCTGGCTCAAACATGTGATTTTGGTGAGTTAGAAGACTCATTGATCCGTGATCAGTTAGTTAGATGCACAAACAACCTAAGGGTACAAGAGAAGCTCCTTACTTACAATCCTACTCTTAAAGAGGCTGTGGATATGGCAAGGGGCATTGAACATACAGTAGAATGCATGAGAGAGATTAAGAATACACCTGAAGTGGAAGGAGTGAAGGAAATAAAAGGCGGCAAGGCAAGGGATGAAGGGGTAATGGTTAAAGATGAAGTTTCAGAAGTATTAGCTACCACAGCAAGGAGAAATAGTGATGAAGACATAACAAAAGGCAGATGCTTCAGATGTGGGAATCCCAAACATCTAGCAAATAGTCCTGAGTGCCCTGCGCGTGGGTGCTTGTGTAGGAAGTGCGGGACTAAAGGACACTATGCGCGGGTCTGCAAAAACAATAGAAACTTCAAGAAAAAAACAAATAGAGTAGAAGAGGTCACTGATTCAGGCACGAAGTTCATTCTGCAGGTTAAGAGTAATCAGGTAAAAGAACCTTTTAATAACACCTATCCTGTGTGTGACGTTAGTCTGGATGACATTGAGGTACAGGTCTACGCCGATTCTTGTTCACCGTATACATTCTTGAATTATCAAACGTTTGTTGACAAGTTCCAGGAGAAAGGTTATGAACTGCATGCGGCCAATATTAGACCAGGAGGGTACAACAACGATCCCATACCTCTTAAGGGAATGCTAGAACTAGATATCATGTTCAAGGGCAGACATACCACAGGTATGGTGTACATCACGGAGAGGGGATCCAACTTGCTGGGTTGGAGGCACCAGAGGGAACTGGGAATCAAACTGGATCCCAATGGCGAGGAATGAAAATGTCACTTACCCAGTGTACATCTGTTCGTGGCATCAGTCGCTGAGATTCACATGGTATGCATGAGCTCGCCATCTGGTGTTGGGTCGGAGTGTTACAAGTTGTTTTTCTTCGAAGAAGTGTTTTCGAGTCACGGGACCGAGTGACTCCTCCTTCTGTGCTCATTGCGCATGGGCGTCGACTCCATCTTCGATTGTTTTCCCCGCAGAGGGTGAGGTAGGAGTTGTACTATAGTAATAGTGCCCGCGCAATGAAAAATGTAAGTATGTACCTATTAAAGGATTAAGTAATATATATACAAATGTACAAAATTGAAGGTAACTTCTGAACTGCTACAGGCTTCCGGGGAGGTGGGTGGGTCCATGTGAATCTCAGCGACTGATGCCACGAACAGATGTACACTGGGTAAGTGACATTTTCAGTTCGATGGCATCTGTCGCTGTAGATACACATGGTATGCATAGACTAGTAAGCAGTTAGTTCCCCATAAGCGGTGGTTTAGCCTGTAGGAGTAGAAGTTGTCTGAAATAGAGTTCTTAATACAGCTTGACCTACTGTAGCTTGTTGTGCGGATAGCACATCTATACAGTAGTGTTTGGTGAATGTGTGAGGCGTAGACCAAGTGGCTGCCTTACATATTTCCTGCATTGGGATGTTTCCTAAAAAGGCCATTGAAGCACCTTTTTTCCTTGTTGAATGTGCCCTGGGAGTAATGGGCAGTTGTCTTTTTGCTTTAAGGTAGCAGATTTGGATGCATTTAACTATCCATCTGGCTATACCTTGTTTTGATATTGGGTTACCTGCATGAGGTTTTTGGAATGCAATAAATAGCTGTTTAGTTTTTCTGATGTTCTTTGTTCTGTCAATGTAGTACATTAATGCTCTTTTGACATCTAATGTATGTAGTGCTCTTTCAGCCACAGAATCTGGCTGTGGGAAAAAAACTGGTAGTTCTACCGTTTGATTTAGATGGAATGGTGAAATAACTTTTGGTAAAAATTTTGGATTAGGTCGTAGGACGACCTTATTTTTATGTATTTGTATAAAAGGCTCTTGTGTTGTGAACGCTTGAATTTCACTTACTCTTCTTAGAGATGTAATGGCGATGAGAAAGGCAACTTTCCAGGTTAGGAATTGTATTCCGCAAGAGTGCATGGGTTCGAAAGGTGGGCCCATGAGTCTTGTTAGAACCACGTTTAGGTTCCATGAAGGAACAGGTGGTGTTCTTGGTGGTATAATTCTTTTAAGCCCTTCTATGAATGCTTTGATAACTGGTATCCTATACAAGGAAGTTGAATAGGTAGTTTGCAGGTATGCAGATATTGCTGCAAGGTGTATTTTAATAGAAGAGAAGGCTAGCTTTGCTTTTTGTAAATGGAGCAAGTAATTTACTATATGTTTTGGAGTTGCATCTAGTGGTTGTATCTGATTATGATGGCAGTACCAAACAAATCTTTTCCACTTACTTGCGTAGCAGTGTCTAGTGGATGGCCTTCTGGCCTGCTTTATGACTTCCATACACTCTTGGCTAAGTTGTAAGTGTCCGAATTCTAGGATTTCAGGAGCCAGATTGCTAGATTCAGCGATGCTGGGTCCGGGTGTCTGATCTGTTGGTTGTGTTGCGTTAACAGATCTGGTTTGTTGGGCAGTTTGATGTGTGGTACTACAGACAGATCTAGCAGTGTTGTGTACCAGGGTTGTCTTGCCCACGTTGGTGCTATTAAAATGAGTTTGAGTTTGCTTTGACTCAATTTGTTTACTAGGTAAGGAAGGAGAGGGAGAGGAGGAAAAGCGTAAGCAAATATTCCTGACCAGTTCATCCATAGGGCATTGCCTTGGGATTGCTTGTGTGGGTATCTGGACGCGAAGTTTTGGCATTTTGCGTTCTCTTTTGTTGCAAATAAGTCTATTTGTGGTGTTCCCCAGAGTGTGAAGTAGGTGTTCAGAATCTGTGGGTGGATTTCCCATTCGTGGACTTGCTGGTGATCTCGAGAGAGATTGTCTGCCAGCTGATTCTGGATCCCCGGAATAAACTGTGCTATTAGACCAATTTGATGGTGGATTGCCCACTTCCATATTTTCTGAGCTAACAAGCTTAACTGCGTTGAATGTGTTCCTCCTTGTTTGTTTAGATAATACATCGTTGTCATGTTGTCTGTTTTGACAAGGATGTATTTGTGGGTTATGATTGGTTGGAAAGCTTTTAGTGCTTGAAAAACTGCTAATAATTCTAGATGATTTATATGCAGTTTTGTTTGATGTATGTTCCATTGTCCTCTTATGTTGTGTTGATTGAGATGTGCTCCCCACCCTGTCATGGAAGCATCTGTTGTTATTACGTACTGTGGCACTGGGTCTTGGAAAGGCCGCCCTATGTTTAAATTTATACTGTTCCACCATAGAAGCGAGAGGTAAGTTTGGCGGTCTAGCAACACCAGATCTAGAAGGTGACCCTGTGCTTGAGACCACTGTGAGGCTAGGCACTGTTGTAAGGGCCTCATGTGCAGTCTTGCGTTTGGGACAATGGCTATGCATGAGGACATCATGCCTAGGAGCTGTAGTATTGTTCTTGCTTGTATTGTTTGGTTTGGAGACATGTGTTGAATGACTCTGTTGAAATTGTGGATCCTTTGTGGGGTTGGCGTTGCTACTCCTTTTGTCGTGTCTATTATGGCTCCTAGATATTGCTGTACTTTGCTTGGCAGAATGTTTGATTTTGCAAAGTTGACGGTGAACCCTAGTTTGTAGAGGGTTTGTATGACTTGATTTGTGTGGTTTGAGCATTGTGTGAGCGAACTGGTTTTGATTAGCCAGTCGTCTAGATACGGGAACACATGTATTTGCTGCCTTCTGATGTGTGCAGCGACTACTGCTAGGCATTTTGTGAATACTCTTGGAGCGGTTGTTAAACCAAAAGGCAATACTTTGAATTGGTAATGTATTCCTTTGAATACAAACCTTAGATATTTCCTGTGTGATTGGTGTATTGGTATATGGAAATATGCGTCCTGGAGGTCTAGGGTTGTCATGTAGTTGTGTTTTTTGAGCAATGGTAACACTTCTTGTAGTGTGACCATGTGAAAGTGGTCTGATTTGATGAATGTGTTTACTACTCTGAGGTCTAGAATTGGTCTCAGTGTTTCGTCCTTTTTTGGTATCAAGAAGTACAGTGAATAAACTCCTGTGTTTATTTGTGTGCTTGGTACTAATTCTATTGCATTTTTTTGCAGTAGTGCTTGAACTTCTATCTCTAGAAGCTGTGAATGGTATTTTGATAAATTTTGTGATTTTGGTGGTATGTCTGGGGGGAATTGCAGGAATTCTATGCAATAACCATGTTGGATAATTGCTAGGACCCATGTGTCTGTAGTTATTTTGTCCCATGCTTCGTAATATTGACGTATCCTCCCCCCCACTGGTGTTGTGTGGGAGGGGTGAGTGACGTGTGAGTCACTGCTTGTTGGTAGTGGTTTTGGGGCTTTGAAATCTTCCTCTATTCCTAGGGAATTGCCCCCCTCTATACTGGCCCCGAAAACCTCCCCTGTACTGTCCCTGGTAGGTGGGCGGTGCGGACTGTGAGGTGCTAGCTTGTGTGGCCTGACCCCGAAACCCTCCTCTAAAAGGTGTTTTGCGGAAGGTGTTATAAGATCCTCTGCTCTGCGGGGAGTAGAGTGCGCCCATGGCCTTGGCAGTGTCAGTGTCCTTCTTGAGCTTTTCTATGGCTGTGTCGACCTCCGGACCGAACAGAAGTTTTTCGTTGACTGGCATGTTAAGCACTGCCTGCTGAATTTCTGGCTTGAATCCAGACGTTCTGAGCCATGCGTGCCTACGGATGGTAACCGACGTATTAATGGTCCTTGCGGCTGTGTCTGCTGCATCCATGGAGGAGCGTATTTGATTGTTGGAAATGTTTTGACCCTCCTCAACAACCTGTTTTGCTCTTTTTTGCAGATCTTTTGGGAGATGTTCAATGAGATGCTGCATCTCATCCCAGTGGGCTCTGTCGTATCGCGCTAGCAGCGCTTGTGAATTTGCGATGCGCCACTGGTTTGCTGCTTGGACAGCAACCCTCTTCCCGGCTGCATCGAACTTCCTGCTTTCTTTATCTGGGGGAGGTGCATCCCCAGAAGTGTGTGAATTTGCCCGTTTTCTGGCAGCCCCTACCACCACAGAATCTGGTGGCAGCTGAGAGGTGATGAATACAGGGTCCGTAGGAGGCGCCTTATACTTTTTGTCCACCCTAGGCGTCACTGCCCTACTTTTAACTGGCTCCTTGAAAATGTCATTTGCATGGCGTAGCATGCCTGGGAGCATCGGCAGGCTTTGGTAGGAGCTGTGGGTTGAAGAGAGGGTGTTAAATAAAAAATCATCCTCTACTTGTTCCGAGTGGAGTTCCACATTATGGAATAGTGCTGCTCTAGCCACCACTTGTGAGTAGGCTGTGCTGTCTTCCGGTGGTGATGGCCTAGTTGGGTATGTGTCTGGGCTGTTATCAGACACTGGTGCGTTGTACAAGTCCCACGCATCCTGATCTTGGTCATCGTGGCTCATGGCGGTGTGAGCTGGCGAATGTGACGGGGTGTAAGTTGGCGAAGCCGGAGTTACAGGTGGAGGTGAGGGAGGAGGTGTTACCTTTTGTGCTGTTTGTTGCTGAGAAGTAAACTGAAGCGTTCTCTTTCGTTTGACAGGTGGAAGGGTACTGATCTTCCCAGTCCCCTGCTGAATAAAGATACGCTTTTGCGTATGATCCACGTCAGTGGATTGCAGTTCTTGTTCAAATCTATGTTTCTTCTTTTGAGAAGACATAGAATGCTCTTCAGTATAGGAGCCAGAAACAGGGTCTGATGTCGCTTTTTTCGGCTCCGAAAACCCTGTTGTTTGTTTTTTCGGCTCCGAGGTAACCTTCCTCTTTTTCTGTGCCGAAAATTCTTGGCCTCTATGGTCTTCGGCGCCACTGTCTCGGCGTCGATCCGTGTCGACACCGAACTCTCGGTGTCGATGCTTCTGTTTAGCACTCTCTCGGTCCCGAGGAGGCTGCGTGCCGGTGTCTCGACCGAAGTCGGACGATCTCGACACTGAATGGGCCTTTTTCGGTGCCGATTGTTGGTCACCGAGAATTTGGGTGGAGCCATGGCCGGTTGGCAGTGGCGTCCCCTGGGCCTTTTTTCCTTTCTTAAGTTCTGATCTCGACGTCTTACTCACAGTTTTTGTAGAGTCTAGCTCGTCGGAGTCTGAATCCTGGATGGAAAAGGATTCCTCCTGTTCCTCTTCTGTCTCGAACTGTCGACGCTCCTTTGGCGTGGACGCCATCTGCAGTCTTCTCGCTCGACGGTCGCGCAGAGTTTTTCGGGACCGGAACGCCCGACAGGCCTCACAGGATTCTTCGCTGTGCTCGGGTGACAGGCACAGGTTACAGACCGAGTGTAGGTCCGTATAAGGATATTTGTTGTGGCATTCGGGGCAGAATCGAAACGGGGTCCGTTCCATCGGCGTTGTTCTCCACGCGGTCGGGCCGACTAGGCCCCGACGGGGTGCCGAAATCTACCCCGAAGGGCACCGAAGCGCTTCGATGTTCAACGCGTCGTCGTATGTGTCTATCTCGAACCGGATCGCAACGATACCGTCGAAAATCTTCCGTTTTCAGCTATCTTTCCGTTCTGAAACTCGGAGCGACAGGAACACGTCCGAACCCGATGGCGGAAAGAAAACAATCGAAGATGGAGTCGACGCCCATGCGCAATGAGCACAGAAGGAGGAGTCACTCGGTCCCGTGACTCGAAAACACTTCTTCGAAGAAAAACAACTTGTAACACTCCGACCCAACACCAGATGGCGAGCTCATGCATACCATGTGTATCTACAGCGACAGATGCCATCGAACCAGGTGTTACTAGTGGATTTGCATAATCTCTGTGAAAACATATGTGAGGAATATCCCAAGTTGTTCGAGAATAGGTTGGGATTGTTGAAAAACTTCCAACACAAAATTAAACTTAAGGAGGGGGCTACACCAGTAGTACATAAAGTTAGAACGGTACCATATCTAATGAGGGAACGCCTAAAGAAAGATTGGACAAATTAGTTGAATTGGGTGTTATAGAACCGATTGAAAGTTCATTATGGTTGGCACCCATAGTTGTCACCAAGAAATCCAACGGCAGAGGCATTCGTCTGTGTGTGGACTTGAGGGACTTAAACACAAATATATGGGTAGATAGATTCCCCCTACCTAAAATAAATGAAATGATAAGTATGTTGGGTTCCGCCAAACACTTTAGTGTAATTGACTTATCTTCTGCATATCACCAAGTGGAGTTGCACCCATCTTCATATTCTCTCACTTCTTTTATCACTCCATTTGGGGCGTTTAGATATCGCAGGATGCCATTTGGTCTCGCATCAGCGGCAGCGGTATTCCAAAGAATCATGCAGAAGGTTTTGCAGGGAATCAAACAAGTAATGTGCTTCCAGGACGACATACTAGTGTATGGAAGTACAGAAAGTGAACATAATTTAACACTAAAAGAAGTATTCCAAGCCCTAGACGAAGCTGGCATGACCATCCGGAAAGAGAAGTGCCAATTGGGTGTCGATTCAGTAGAATACCTGGGGCACAAAATAAGCAAGGAGGGCGTGGAACCCAAATGTGATCTAGTAGTGGCGGTGAAAGAAGCTCCAGCCCCAACCACTAAAGAAGAGTTTAGATCGTTTCTGGGTTTAGCTGAATTTATGTCAAAATTTGTGTATAATTTTGCTACAGTTACAGCTCCCATGAGGGCATTATTAAAAAAAATATATAACATTCGATTGGAACAAAGACTGTCAAATTGCATTTGATGAAGTTAAAGAAGCCATTATCCATTGCCCTATGTTAGGAAATTTTGATACCACCAGGAAAACTTGGCTTACTACAGACGCGAGTGGAAAAGGTTTAGGGTCCACTCTATCTCAGTGGGTAAATGGACAGGAGAGAATAGTGGCATTCGCATCCAGGTCACTAAAGGAGGCAGAACTAAACTATTCCACAATAGAGAGGGAGGCTTTAGCCTGTTTTTGGGCAATCAATCATTTTAAATTTTTCCTGTGGGGGTTACCATTTGTAGTTAGAACGGACCACAAACCCCTTATTTCATTATTTACTGTTAAGGGTAAGGACCAAGCTACCCCCCGGATCGCAAAATGGATTATGGGGTTGGAAGGCTTTAACTTTGACATGCAATATGTTCCAGGAAAAAGAAATATTGTAGCCGACTGTCTCTCAAGATTACCTAGGAAGGGAGGAGAGGAGGAGACCATTGAGAGTTTTGATCCTGTGCTCCATGTAGAATTGTCGGGTATCACTAAAGAAGAATGGGTCATAGCTACTTCAGGGGACCCGACCTTGCAAACCTTGAAAACCATGATTGTGAAGGGTTGGCCTGATAAATGCCAACAGGTCAAAGAAGACGTAAGGGGATATTGGGAGGTACGCTCAGAACTTCATCTAACTAAGGAACTTGTAATGAGAGGAGAGAGAATAGTTCCCCCTGAGGCACTCTGGAGGAAACTTATAGATTTAGCACATGAGGGACACTTGGGAAGAACTTTGACCAAGAGCAGACTACGAGCCTCCTACTGGTTCCCCACTATGGATAGGTTAGTAGAGGATATCGTACGTGATTGCACCCATTGTTCACTAAGTGACAAGACCAGAAGTACACGTAAGGCGCCCCTATCCCCAGTTGAGGTCCCCACTAAACCTTGGGACAAGCTAGGGTTGGACATAGTAGGACCCCTAACGTGCCCTGGATGAAGAGCTAGGTTTATCTTAGTATTAGTTGATTATCACACACACTGGGTCATGACCAAAGCTGTGCATAATGTAACCACACTGGATGTAATACAATTCCTTAGGGAGTCCTTTTCCCGTGAAGGGATTCCTAGCACATTAGTAACGGATAATGGGGTGCAGTTTACTTCAAGCACCATGTTGGAATTTTTGACAGTCAGTGGAATAAAACATCACCGAACAGCATTATATAACCCAAGGGCAAATGGTCTTGTTGAAAGGGTAAACAGAATGGTCAAAGAATGTTTGCAGTTAGCCAGCGTATCTCATGAGTCAGGAGAGGGTGCAATTGAACGTATGCTATGGTCTTACCATACCACACCCAATTTGGTCACAGGAGTATCCCCTTTCACGTCTCTCAAGGGTAGGCAACCAGGAACTAAGTTAAACCCGAATTGGTTGAAAGGAGGGGAGCCTGTCATAGTCCATCGCAAGGAAGTAATGACAAAAGTGGAAGAGAATCAGAGGAAGTACCAGGAATGGTACAATAACAAATTTGGTACTAAGAGCAAACAATGGGTGGTAGGACAATGGGTCAGGATAAAGCTTCCGGGTTCCACTCGAAGAGAAGGTAGTCGGTTCTCCAGACCTTTGAGAATATCTAAGGTACATAAGAATGTTGTAACTATGGAGGATGGCCGTGTGTGGAGTATGGACCGCTTGTCTGCCATCCAGATCGATCCAAGGAAGTCTGGAGAAGGGTTTGGTGAGGAGCAGCAGTGATCTTGGAAGTGTTCAAGTTCACTTTTCCCCTGTAGAAATTGTATTGATATTTCATAAGGAATGATATTCTACTTTTAACAATTGTATCTTAGCCACAACTCTAATCCTTCTTGGTGGGGAAGGGGAAGTGTTGTAATGTGTTGTTCAATTAACCCAATATATGTAACATAGTTCTTTTCCTAAGTTAGGTACACTATTATTATTATTCTAATAATCTTATTTCCTATTTACTAAATCTGTGTAATCTACAGTGTAATTATACTAGTGAATTGGTGCATTCCAACCATTCCTATAGAATGTTGACGAATGGTACAATCTGGAGTGCACCTTAGAATGTTGGATGAAGAGAGTTGGTGGAAGCTTGAGAGAGGGTGATAAGCAGTGAACTGTGAAGGTGTAATGCAAGGAGTTTACCAATAAACCTACGTTAATCATCTGGGCTACTGACTCTGATTACAACAGATATGTTACCACCTTCGGCATTGATTATACAGTACTACACCAAAAGGGTCTTGGGCAGAGTTGCCAATCAACTTCTGAGGCATGGAGTCTGGCACAGCTGGATTCAACAACGTCAAAGGGCACAGTTCTGAGTCCAAAGCCATCTCAAACTAGGTCAACATCTCTCCCAGAACAATGACAGTATCAGCTGTGGTCAGACAGATATCCCTGAATGGAATACCTGTTCTCAAGCACTTGAAAGATTATTTTCTTAAAGGTTTTCATCTTATGTATGGTAGAGTGAAACTGTAGGCAATTTGTCCTGCTTCTGTCCTGAGCATTCTCCATCTCTGAATATTTTTTTCAGCTACTGTGTTGCTACACCTAAAACACGATACCGGTAAAAGAGTCTGTCATGGCTGTTCTCACTAAATAACGAATGCAGTTCAACTGGATTACCCAAAATAACTAATCATATATAAATACTCGGAGAACCGCTTGTTACACAGCCACAATTTTAATAAAGTCCTAGCTGTCATTACATTTCCCTCTGAGAGCAACCCACTCGTTTGCTACCAGGCAACTTCAAACCTCTGAACTGTGAAGGAAGAAAACAAGTCTCGAATATGTTGCAATCAGGAAGCAAGAAGTCAGGATTGCTAATTTTCCATGTTTTCAACAATTACAGTAATGGACAAAAAACAGATAAAGTTTCCCGGGTAATCAGCTACTTATAAGGACAGTTCAGGCTTCTTTCCATCATCATTTTGGTGTGCTTTATCTATAATGATTAGTTCAGAGCTCCAGAGTGCTGAGCAGTTTAGCACTAATCCTGAAGTCAGCCACCAATAAGATTTCAGTGAAAAAAAGGAATGTTATCAATTCATAGCATGTAGTACTGCAGACTTATATGCTCTGTATATTTCTGCCACCTAGTGTGGGCTTTAAACATCTACAACTTGTTTTTCATCAAAGAAGTCTTTTGAGTCCCGATGTATGGTGACTCCTCCTCAGGTGGCAATGTGCGTGGGCACCGGCTTCATTGTTAGAATGTTTTCCACACGGAGGGTAAGCTTAGAGATGGAGCAGTAGATAGGAAAGTTGAGTGCTTGGGCAAGAAGTTATAGATAAAGATTGTAAGTATGTAAGTGAAGAAGTGCAAATCTGCAACAACCAAAGACTTCCGAGGAGGTTGGTTGCATATGAATCTACAGTACTACATGCAAAGATCAGATGCTTAAATGGTACGTTACATACTCACTTGTAGAATGTGTGGCTGTAGATACACGTGTTGAGCACAGACTTAAGCAGTACTTCCCTAAATGGTGGTTAGCCGTTGGATGTTGCAGAAGACTAAAACCAACTTTTTAGAACAGCTTCACGAACTGTAGCTTGTTGGCGTGCTAGGACATCCACACAATAGTGCTTGGTACTCATTTGGAGTAGACTACATAGCTGCCTTACAAATTACGGTTATGGGAATATTTCCAAGGAAAGTCGTGGTGACCACTTTTTTCCGTATGGAAAGCAGCCTGGATGGAGCAGGCAAATGGAGAAGGTTTGAATACATTTGACAGTATATCTGGCTATGCGCACCTTTGATTAAGGCAAGGAAATGTTGCAGCATTTTGCGCAAGGGTTTGGTCCTGTCAATGTAGTACATTAGGCCAAGCTTGATTGTCCAGGGTGTGAAGGGCCCCTGCTATCGTGCTTAGAGAAAAAACTGGGAGCTCAAAAGACTGGTTGAGGTGGAAAGGGGATATCACCTTGGAAAGGAACTTTGGATTAGTTGTGAGGACAAACCTGTTGTCATAATCTTTGAACAAAGGATCCTTTAAGGGTAGGGCCTGCAACTTGCTAATATGCGTCTTCAGGATGTAATAGCAACAAGGAAGGCAACCTTCCAGGAGAGGAATTGTAAAGGCCATGTGTAAGGAAATGCCTCCTTGGCATTGTTACCCCCTGACTTTTTGCCTTTGCTGATGCCAAGTTATGATTTGAAAGTGTGCTAAGGCCTGTTAACCAGGCCGCAGCACTAGAGTTCTTTCCCTAACCTGTACCTTTGTTTCCACAATTGGCACACCCTGGCATCCAGGTAAGTCACTTATAACTGGTACCCCTGGTACCAAGGGCCCTGATGCCAGGGAAGGTCTCTAAGGGCTGCAGCACGTCTTATGCCACCCTGGAGACCCCTCACTCAGCACAGACACACTGCTTGCCAGCTTGTGTGCGCTGGTGGGGAGAAAATAACTAAGTCGACATGGCACTCCCCTCAGGGTGCCATGCCAACCTCACACTGCCTATAGGCATAGATAAGTCACCCCTTTAGCAGGCCTTATAGCCCTAAGGCAGGGCGCACTATACCATAGGTGAGGGAACAGGTGCATGAGCACTATGCCCCTACAGTGTCTAAGCAAAACCTTAGACATTGTAAGTGCAGGGTAGCCATAAGAGTATATGGTCTGGGAGTCTTTCATGCACGAACTCCACAGCACCCTAATGGCTACACTGAAAACTGGGAAGTTTGGTATCAAACTTCTCAGCACAATAAAAGCACACTGATGCCAGTGCACATTTTATTGTGAAATACACCACAGAGGGCATCTTAGAGATGCCCCCTGAAACCAGACCCGACTACCAGTGTGGGCTGACTAGTTTTAGCAGCCTGCCACACACCAGACATGTTGCTGGCCACATGGGGAGAGTGCCTTTGTCACTCTGTGGCTAGTAACAAAGCCTGTACTGGGTGGAGGTGCTTCTCACCTCCCCCTGCAGGAACTGTAACACCTGGAGGTGAGCCTCAAAGGCTCACCACCTTTGTTACAGCACCCCAGGGCACTCCAGCCAGTGGAGTTGCCCGCCCCCTACTGCCACGGCCCCACTTTTGGCGGTAAGGCCGGAGGAGGTAATGAGAAAAACAAAGAGGAGTCACTGGCCAGTCAGGACAGCCCCTAAGGTGTCCTGAGCTGAGGTGACTCTGACTTTTAGAAATCCTCCATCTTGCAGATGGAGGATTCCCCCAATAGGATTAGGGATGTGCCCCCCTCCCCTCAGGGAGGAGACACAAAGAGGGTGTAGCCACCCTCAGGGCTAGTAGCCATTGCCTACTAACCCCCCAGACCTAAACACACCCCTAAATCGAGTATTTAGGGGCTCCCAGAACCTAGCAAGATAGATTCCTGCAACCTAAGACCAAGAAGGACTGCTGACCTGAAAGCCCTGCAGAGAAGACGGAGACACCAACTACTTTGGCCCCAGCTCTACCAGCCTGTCTCCCCACTTCAAGAAAAACTACAACAGCGACGTGTTCCACAGGGTCCAGCGACCTCTGAAGCCTCAGAGGACTACCCTGCATCTAAAAGGACCAAGAACTCCCGAGGACAGCGGCTCTGCTCCAAAGAAGAAACATCTTTGCAACAAAGAAGCAACTTTTAAAGAACACACGTTTCCCGCCGGAAGCGTGAGACTTTGCACTCTGCAACCGACGCCCCCGGCTCGGCTTGTGGAGAAACAACACTACAGGGAGGACTCCCCGACAACTGCGAGCCCGTGAGTAGCCAGAGTTGACCCCCCTGAGCCCCCCCAGCGACGCCTGCAGAGGGAATCCAGAGGCTCCCCCTGACCGGGAATGCCTGCTTCAAAGAACCCGACGCCTGGTACAGACACTGCACCCGCAGCCCCCAGGTCCTGAAGGATCCAACCTCCAGTGCAGAAGCGACCCCCAGGTGGCCCTCTCCCTTGCCCAGGTGGTGGCTACCCCGAGGAGCCCCCCCGCTCCCCCTTGCCTGCCTGCTTCGCTGAAGAGACCCCTGGGTCTCCCATTGAAACCTATTGCAAACCCGACGCCTGTTTGAACTCTGCACCCGGCCGCCCCCGTGCCGCTGAGGGTGTACTGTTTGTGCTGACCTGTGTCCCCCCCGGTGCCCTACAAAACCTCCCTGGTCTGCCCTCCGAAGACGAAGGTACTTACCTGCTGGCAGACTGGAACCGGGGCACCCCCTTCTCCATTGAAGCCTAGGCGTTTTGGGCACCACTTTGACCTCTGCACCTGACCGGCCAAGAGCTGCTGGTGTGGTAACTTTGGGGTTGCTCTGAACCCCCAACGGTGGGCTACCTTGGACCCAACTTTGAACCCTGTAGGTGGTTTACTTACCTGCAAATCTAACAAACACTTACCTCCCCCAGGAACTGTTGAAAATTGCACAGTGTCCAGTTTTAAAATAGCTTATTGCCATTTGCGTGAAAACTGTATATGCTATTTTGCTAATTCATAGTTCCTAAGTGAAATACCTTTCATTTAAAGTATTGTTTGTAAATCTTTAACCTGTGGTTCTTAAAATAAACTAAGAAAATATATTTTTCTATATAAAAAACTATTGGCCTGGAATTGTCTTTTAGTGTGTGTTCCTCATTTATTGCCTGTGTGTGTACAACAAATGCTTAACACTACCCTCTGATAAGCCTACTGCTAGACCACACTACCACAAAATAGAGCATTAGAATTATCTCTTTTTGCCACTATCTTACCTCTAAGGGGAACCCTTGGACTCTGTGCATGCTATTTCTTACTTTGAAATAGTACATACAGAGCCAACTTCCTACACCATGAATGTAGAGGTTCAAAAGGTGGACCCATGAGTCTGGTAAAGACAATGTTAAGGTTCCAGATGGGGAACGGTGGTATCTTAGGTGAGATAACTAACTCATCTGAGACCTTCCCTAAAAGTTTTGATGACAGGGATCTTGAATAAAGAAAAGGGTTCCCTGTTCTGCAGCTAGGTTGTAATACCAGCCAAGTGAAGGTGTATGGATGTGTCCGCTAGACCTGATTTTTGCAAGGTAGGTAGATTATATATACTGAACTAGCGGTTTAAGCGTTTCTAATTCCTTGGAAATTCAGTAATGGACAAACCTTTTCCACTTGGCCATGTAACACACTAGCTTAGTGGGTCTGTGTGCTTCTTTGAAGATATACATGCACTCTTGAGGGAGACCGAGGAAGACAAACTCTAGAAGCTCAGATTTGAAGTTGCTAGATTAAGCTGCCTGGGGTTGGGTTGCCTGATCGCACCTTGGTATCGTTTAAGAATGTCCGGCCTGTTGGAGAGCTTCAACTGACATTTAGGGTCAAGACCCAATGTTGTTTGGCCCATGTAGGAGCCACCGGGATGCGAGTAAGGATGCCTGATAGGGAAAGAATGGGAGAGGAGGAAAATCATAGGCAAAGATCTGTGACCAAGTCAACTATAAAGCACTACCCATGGACTCTTGATGTGGAAGCTGGCGGCGAAGTTTGGGCATTTTGAGTTTTGTAAGGTAGCGTATAAGTCAACCTTGGAGACCAACCAATGGAGTAAGTATAGGAGTACGATTTGTGGGTGGAGTTCCCACTAGTGGACTTCTTGCCGCAACCAGCTAAGTAGGTCTGCAAAATCACTGTCTACTCCCTGAAGGTATTCCGCCAGTATGTGTATCTGATGGATAAGTGCCCATTGCCAAATGCTTTGCACTAATGGTGACAACTGTGGTAAGTTTGTGCCACCTTGCTTTTGGAGATGATACATGAAAATCATGTTATCTGCCTTTATAATGACTTCTTTGTGATGAACTTACTCAAATAACTCTTGAGAGCTAAATGGATGGCCAGGATCTCGAGGTAATGAAGGTGGAGACCCCTTTGTGGCGCGACCACATGTGCTTCCCAAACTGAGAGTGAGGCATCCATGGTGATGGTCATCTACAGAGCAGGGTCCATTAAGGGTCAGCTCTGGAACCCCAATAACCATTTCTCCTTGCAAACAAACCCTCTCTCTAGAACACCAGAGTCTTCTAAAAGAAGAGTTCAGGCACTCACTCTCAAAGAGACAACAGAACCAGGGCCATTGTAGCATCACTAAAAGGGGTGTACTCTCATTATTTATTCATATATTTAAGTATATATTTAAACTTTGAAACTCTCATGGTCATTTGTGAGCATACCCTTAAGCATAGGGAAGGACTATTGGCTGAGTTGGATCTTGGATAAAGTTTCGATCAAGAAGGCATCATCTTCCTGGACAACATGCATATCAATTTTATGTGTGGCTGCCCAGTGTATGACCTAGCGGTATCTAGTAGTGTCATCAGAGAAGGAAGGCTTGGCTGGATACAGATCGGGGTCTTTATCATTTGCAGGATAGACATCACAGTCATTCCATGGGTTAACCCTCAGCTAAGGGTCATTAGGTGCATCATAGGGATTAGCAGCATACAATGAACTACCCTTGCTGTAAGAAAAGTGTGGTGACCCCTCTCGTTTATCTGAAGCAGGTGGCGCATGAGGTCATGGTGAATGAAGTGAAGGAGTATGAAGGGGAAGAGTTTGAGCCAGGAGGCAGCTACCGCCTTTGTCCTCATGTCGCTTATGCTTTAGAGGTGGAGGAGACTCAAAAAGAATCTGCTCCACAAAAGTCAATTTCAACTTCCTTGGAAGAGCATCCTTTGGCTTCTGTGGCAGCATGTGGAGATTTTGCCAGCCTAATGGTGAAGAAACAGATGCTTCTGGCAAGCATCTAACCCCTGCAGGCATTGGAGAACAGGTTGCTCTGAATCTTTGAAGCTGGCCGTCAACTGAGTTTTCGGCATCAAATGAATCTTCAGTGTTGGGGATGCCTTTAACATAGAGGCTTTTGTAGGCGTCAATGTGGGTTTCAGCGATGATTATGTCATCGGTGCCCGTTTCAGTGCACTATGTAGAACCCACAAAACCACTACTTGTCGCTCACTATGAATACTTTATCGTCTATTCTGGTTTACCAAAGAAACTTCATCAAAAGTCCTAAAGATTTCAAAATCAGGCTGCCACATTGTGCATGAACCTTCACACACGTGATCACAACAAGCCGGCAATAAAAGCACTTTCCTTGGCTCCCAGCAGGAGCAGGTTCAAGGTAATGACGTCTGCATTTTCCACAACGACAACTGGAGAGTGTCTTGAATTACCTTTACCCGCTAGACCCCCAATTACTCACCAACCAGAAAATTGTCCTCATCCAACTATCAACTCATCACCTGAAAATCATTCTAATGGCTCAAGCAAAGCAGCAGGTCTTTGGGAGTCTAGGGCTATAAAACATCACAAACCAAACTTAAATAGTGTGCTATTGAAACTGAATCTCCGCAGCAAGAGTTGCTTTTATTAAGAATCAGAAATGTCACATGCCGGCCATCAAACTCTAACAACCACACAAAGTTTGAACTTTATGCCACCTCCAGAGCTCTTAAGTAATCAGAATCAAACACCTGGTACCATACATAGTTTTCAAATAAATATATTTTATTATTAGGTGATGCTACTATAGGATGTACTTTGCTTTTACCTTTCTGCATGCCCTTTATTAGTTTCATTAGGGAAGAGGACTTATTGTTGTAGGAAAGTACCCTCTTTTTGACATGGTTAACCCCACTTTTTGCCTGATTGCAGAATGCTTTGACTGTTTTCTGAGATCCTTCTTACCAGGACTCTGCTCTCTCCCTCTATATTTGGTTACTGGAACTTCACACACCACATATAAGTCCCTAGTATATGGTACCCAGGTAAGCATGACATTGAGGCACCAGGGGTTCCCCATTGGCTGCAGCATGCATTATGCCACCCATGGGAGCCCATGTAAAATGTGTTTGCAGGCCTGCCATTGCAGCCTGCTTGAAAAGGTGCATGCACCATTTCAGTTCAGGTCACTATAAGTCACCTCTATGGAAGGCCCTCCTAGCCCAGAGGGCAGGGTGCAGGTACCGTGTCAGGGCACCCTAGCATGAGCAGAGGTGCCCCCACTAAATTGAGCTCCATTCTCCTGAACGTCTTGAATGTGGGGACACCATTTTACGCATATACTGGGCATAGGTCACTACATAATGGTAACTCTGAAACTGGGCATGTTTGGTATCAAACATGTCTGAATCATACCCCAATACTATTGCCAGTATTGGTTGTATGATTCCATGCACTCTGGGGGCTCATCAGAGGACCCCCAGCATTGCTCCTACCAGCTTTCTGGGGTTTTCTGGGCAGCCCACGCTGCTGCCACCCCTCAGATGGATTTCTGCCCTCCTGCTGATTGACCAGCTCAAGCCCGGAAAGGCAGAACAAATGGGGGCAACATCCTCACCCTGTGGAAATAGGTGTTACATGGCTTGGAAGGGGTAGCATATTTGGTGCACTCCTTGCATAAACCAGTCTGCAGCGGTTCAGGGACCTCCATTCCCTGCTCTGACATGGAACTGGACAATGGAAAGGGCAGTAACCACTCCCCTGTCCATCACCACCCGAGGTGGTATCCAGAGCTCCTCCAGAAAGCTACTTGATTCTGCAATCTTGAATCCAAGGTGGGCAGAAGCCTCTGGGAGCATTTGAGTGGCCAGGTAAGGAAGGTGACGTCACAGACTCCTCCTGATAGGTGGTCACCTTGCTAGGTGACTAATCTTCCTTCCAGAGCTATTTAGGGTCTCCCTCGTGGGTGGGTCCTCAGATTTGACGTGCAAGACTCCAACAGGACTCGTCTGCAACAGTTATTTCGTCTTCTGGCCACTGGAACCACAAAGACTCCACGGGAACCACCAAACTGCAGCAACAGCGATGACTCTGCTCTGCAACATTGTTTCTCTGGCTCCTTCTAGCAACTGCAACATTTCCCCACCTGTGTATCCTCGGAGGGCGGCAAGTCTTCAGGCTGCACCGAGAAGCAAGACAAAATCTCCCTTGGAGTGAAGCAGTCACTCCCCTACATCTGCAGGCACCAACTTCAATGACAACCGGCTGCGTGGATCCTGCATCATGGGAGGTGGGCTGAAGTTGTCCCCTTGGTCCTCTCTGCCAGCTGTCAAACTTTGGAGACAGTAAGTGCTTGCCTCTCCATGCAGGACAGTACCCCTGTGCACCGCGACTCTTGCTGCTACCAAGGCTTGTTGGCATCTCCTCCAACAGATCTTCAGGCTCTGTGTAGCCCGGCCCCAGCACTCTTTCCTGCCATGCACAGCCCTCTGCGTGTTTCTCCTGTGATGTGGGACTCCTTTCTAGGTGTGCTGCATGGCCCTTACCGCGACTCTTGTGCTTGCTGCCTCATCTTCTGATTCTCTAGGTCGCTGAGGGTCACCTGGGACTCCCTTCTGTTGGTAGCATGCCCCTGGACCTTGCTGGTCCCCAGCAGCCCCGCTTTTGTTTATTCGCGACATCTGCCTTTGCCAAGGCTTGTTGGTGGTTTCTCCACACCATAGACTGACTGCAATTCTTCATCCAGTGTGGGACATCAACTGCATCACTCAGGAACTCTTCAGCTGCCCCAGGGCTGCATTGTTGACTGTCTTCTAAACATCGACCAGATCTTGCATCCACAGACGAGTGGGTAGTGGCTCCTGCCACGACCGGACACTCCAACGTGAACTGAACTGGGTCTCCTTTTTCAGGTCTTCCTCTTCCAGGATCCACCTTTGGTTTCTTGCAGTCTTGTCTGGGTCTTGTCTAGGTCTTGCAATATCCTTCTCTGAAGTCCTTCTTGTGGGTTTGGGGAGAACCAGTTACTTACCTCTTTTGTCCTGGTCGCTGGGGGACACTCTGGTACTTAACTTGTAGGTTTCCTAGTTCCTCCAGCTCCCCTCTACCAAATTCCACTTCTTTGGGTGGAGGCCCGACTCTCACATTCCACTTTCTTAGTATGTGGTTTAGTCCCCCCCAGACGTCCAGTCCTGTCTATTGCTTTTACTGTTTTCTACTGCTTTCTATGCTAATTCTGAATTGTTAGGTACACATATTAGTGTGTTTTACTTACCTCCAGTTGGGGTATTGCCTATGCAGCATTTTGGTATTTGTGTTACTAAACTAAAATACCTTTATTTTTGTAACACTGTGTGGTTCTTTCATGTGTGTAAGTGCTGTGTGACTACAGTTGTATTGTATAAGCTTTGCATGTCTCCTAGATTAGTCTTGGCTGCTCATACACAGCTACCTCTAGAGAGCCTGGCTTCCTAGACACTGGCTACACCTCACTAATGGGGGACACCTGGACTTGGTATAAGGTGATAATACCCTAGGTACTCACCACACACCAGGCCAGCTTTCTAAAATTATGAGCTGCATATTAGAAAGCAGAAGTACAGTGCGAACAGAGGTCTAAAATGAAAAAGCAATGAATTACACACACATTTCAACATAACAATTCCGACAGGAAGAAAAACAACATGAATACCCAGTGCCCTTGAACTGCTTTTTGTAACTGTTTACAATTTTGAAAACGTCTCTTCATATTGCGACTAACTGAAATGTACTTTAAATGCGTTTACTGCTCTTTCCAGAACATATGGTGGAAAGTGCCCTGGTGCCACCACATGTTCTGAGGTGAAAAAAAAAAACTATATTAAATTCTTAACTAATTAATATTATAGATGTTTCAATGTCTGCAAATTTTTTTTGTTTTTTTTTAAAGCAATGCTCAAAGGTTGATTTCTCTGTAAAAAAAACACGAAGAAGAAGAAAGAAAAATTGTCTGTTCTCAGATTGTTCTAATTTCTTTGTTAATATTCACATAAGAAAATAAGTTACTTACCTGTAACTGTAGTTCTCCAGTATTGGAATCTTTCATAGATTCACATGCTTGAATCATTCCCCGTCGTCAAGATGGGAGTCCCCGGTATAATTTACACAAGTAATGTGAAGACATATTAACAAAGAAAAAAAGGCCCTAGGCCTCTTCAATTTAACAGTCTATCAGAGTCATTTTGTGAAAAGGACTAAACTTGAGCCTCCACCAATCAGGCGACGGCACCCTCCAGAACCCTCCTGAGAGAAGCTCCAGCACCTCAGATTTTCCAAGCACAAGTGCGTATGATATATTAAACAGAGAGAGACATAAAGAGGTGAAGTGAGCTTCTCCAGGGAGGTGGGTGGGTCGCATGTCAATCTATGAAAGATTCCAATACTGGAGAACTACAGTTACAGGTAAGTAACTAAGGGCCAGATGTAGGTAGGTGGCAAATTGCGAGTTGCAATTTGCGAGTCCTTCTGACTCGCTAATTGCAACTCGCAATTTGCTATGCAGAACGGTGTCTCAGACCCACCTCATTAATCCCATTGCGATTCAGGGCACTCACGGGGATGGAGGCCTGCTGTAGTCAGCAGACCTCCATGTCCGTGACTGCTTTTAAATAAAGCAGTTTTTTTTTTTTCAAAGTGCAACCCGTTTTCCTTAAAGGAAAACGAGCTGCACTTTGAAAAACAAACCGAAACCTTTAGTTTCGGTATTTTTCAGGGCAGGTAGTGGTCCATTGGACCACTGCCTGCTCTGAAAAATTATTTTTAATGCCAGACACAAAGGGGAAGCGGTCCCATGGGGACCCCTTCCCGTTGGCGACTGGGTTACCATCCACTTCAAGTGGATGGTAACTGCGAGTCCATTTACATCACATTGCGAGTCGCAAATAGGAAGGGAACACCCCTTCCTATTTGCGAGTCGGAAATGCATTTTGCGAGTCCATTTCTACATAGCAAAGTGGCTTTAGCGACTCGCAAACGGCGTTTTTCGCCGTTTGCGAGTCGCTAAACCTTTGCTACATCTGGCTCTTATTTTCTTACTCCAGTATTGGAACTTTCATAGATTCACATGCTTGAATCAGAGTAGAGAGCAGTAGCTATGCACATTGTAATATGATAACTTCTTTGATGGAAAACACTTTGATACACGAAACCTCAGTATCGCCCTGCATAAAAAAAAAATGTATATATATATATATATATATATATATATATATATATATATACATATATATGCAACTATAAAGGTATACACATTATATATATATACATATATATATATATATACACACACATATACACACACACATACAGATACATGAAGAAATGCCAAGAGTCAGAGCAAAAATCATTCTAAGACACTTATATAACATGAATATCATCATCAAAACCGACCACTTATGTGTTTGTCATAATGTTCTTTTACCTTTGTATACCTTCCTTCCTCCTTTTTTTTTTTTTTTTAAATATAAGAAATATAAACAATGTGCATACCTGTTCTAGGATGGAGGGATGTACAAGAGATGGCTCACCTTCACCTGAAGAGATTCCTGAGAACCGCCTGGCCCACTGCTACCTCTCCCTGAGATAGAGATTCCAAGCAGTAGTGCTTCGTGAATGTATGGCAGCTCTTCCACGTTGCTGCCCTACAAATGTCTTGTAGTGAAACTCCGGCGAACAGTGCCGCTGACGATGAGACTGCTCTCGTAGAATGAGCATGCACAGGTGATTGCAAAGGTTTGCCCGCTGCTTGGTGGCAGAAGCGAATGGCTGAGGCAATCCACCAGGAAATACTCTGCTTGGAGAGTGGATAACCTTTCCTAGGAGCACTGTATGCTACGAATAGCTGATTAGAGCGTCGGAAAGATTTAGTTCTGTCCAAATAAAATTTAACACATCTTTTAAAGTCTAAGGAGTGTAATGCCCTCTCAGCCGGAGTAGATGGATGAGGAAAAAAAAGATTTGAAGACTAAAGGTTAGTTGATGTGAAAGTCTGAAGGAACCTTTGGAATAAAATGCGGGTTAGTACACATTAGTAGTCTGTCGTGTTTAAGCTGTAGGAATGGCTCTTGGATGGAAAGAGCTTGCACCTCGCTGACCCGCCTAGCTGATGTAAGAGCTACCAATAAGGCAACCTTCCATGACAGGAACTTGAGAGAAGCACGATGGATCAGCTCAAACGGATGTTTCATCAGTTGTGCTAAGACAATATTCAGGTTCCACGAAGGAGGTGGCGGTCTGAAGGGAGGGAAAACTCTGAAAAGCCCCCTCAAAAATCTCTTAATCAGCCGAGAAGAGTAGAGTGAGGGTGTATCATCTGAACGTCTGTATGCAGCTATAGCTGGCAAGTGAACTTTAATGGACGAGTGCGCTAGGCCAGATTGAGCTAGCTGCAACAGATACGGTAATATTTCCTCTGGTGGTGAGACTAATGGGTCAATCTGTCGCTGATGACACCAGGCACAGAATCTTTTCCATTTACAATAATACGTTTTGTTAGTGCTATCCGCTCTGGCTTTTGATAAAATATCCCTGCAGTCCTGCGGGATATTCAAATGCGCAAACTCTCTGTGGTGAGGAGCCAGGCTGCTAAACGCATTGACTGCGGATCGGGGTGCCAAACCTGGCCGTTGTTCATTGTTAGTACTTGAGGCAACGGCTCCAGCGGAATGTGAGGCTTAATTGATAGAAGGAGAAGTTCCGCGAACCAATGTTGACGCAGCCAGTACGGAGCTATCAGTGTCAGAGTGCACGGCTCTGTTTTCATCTTCGTGAGGACCCGTGTGATCAACGGAATGGGAGGAAAGGCGTAAGCAAAGATGTCTGACCAGACTATCGAAAAGGCATTCCCCCAAGATCCCTTCTGGTGATGCCAACTTGCAAAGAACCGGCATTTGGTGTTGTTTTTGTCCGCAAACAGGTCTATCGTTGGTGTTCCCCACAGGGAAAAAATATGGTTCAGTACTGTCTGGTCCAGCTCCCACTCGTGGCAGTCCGATTTCTGCCTGCTGAGTGCATCTGCTGTCTTGTTGTTTATTCCAGGCAAGTGTACCGCTGATAGTGTGATGCTTTGCTGCGAGGCCCAGTTCCAGATTGCTTGGGCTTCCCTGGAGAGTGTGAGAAATCTTGTGCCTCCTTGTTTGTTGAGGTAATGAATCGTAGTGGTGTTGTCCGTCCTTATTACCACTTGCGATCCTGCGATCTTGGGAAGAAACGCTTGTAAGGCTAGGTGCACTGCTCTGAGCTCCAGCCAATTGATATGCATTGATGCCAGATGCGGAGGCCTTTTGCCACTTATTTGCAGATCCTGTAACACAGCTCCCCAGCCTTCCAGTGATGCATCCGTCGTTATGGTCCACGGGGCTGGGTGCTGTAGAAACGAAAGGCCAATTGATAGATGATGCCTTTGAGACCACCATCTCAGAGCTCTGAGCATTATCGGAGTTATTTGTATCTGGTCTTCAAAAGTGCCTGATACCTGGAGCCATTGACGATTTAGTTGCTCTTGTAAGGGGCGCATCTTTAGCCGACATAGAGGGACCAGAGGTATGCATGAAGACATCATGCCCAACAGCGACTTGAACAGACGGACAGTAAACTTTCCTCTTCTCTGTATGTAACTTGCTAGAGTCAGTAATCTCTGTTGCCTCTCTAACTTGGGACATGCCATGGTGGATTCTGTGTTTAGTCTTGCTCCTAGAAAGGTAATACTGCGTGCTGGTAGAGGGTTGGACTTCTCCCAGTTGACTGTGAATCCGAGATTGCTTAGTAAGGAAACGCACTTTTTTGTTGACTTGTGCGTTCCTGCATAAGTCTTTGCCTTTATCAACCAATCGTCTAAGTATGGAAAAACTTGGTGCTTTCTCCTTCTGAGAAAGGCTGCGACTGGTGCTAGACACTTGGTAAATATTCTTGGGGCTGATTTCAGTCCGAAAGGAAGGACCCGGTATTGAAAATGGCTGCCGGCTACGGTGAAACTCAAGTATTTTCTGTGGGCAGGGTAGATGGGTATGTGGAAGTATGCGTCTTTCAGGTCTAGTGAAGACATGAAATCTCCCTGATTGAGACGCAGGAGGACGTCTTGCAGGCTGATAATCTGGAACGATTGCTTTTTTAAGTAGACATTTAGCTCTCTTAAATCGAGGTTCGGCCTCCAATCCTACCACTTTTTCCGAATGAGGAAGAACCTGGAATAAAATCCTGTTCCTCGTTGGGCCCGAGGCACCTTCTCTATAGCTCCTTTGAGAAGCATTTTGTCGATCTCCTTTTTGAGTTGTTGAGGGTATCTTGAAGGAGTAGGAGTCCTGCGGGGGGGATTGGAGGGAGGTATCTGGATAAATTCGAAAGTATGGCCCTGTTTCACCAATTGTAGGACCCACTTGTCTGAAGTAATGGTTTGCCATTGTTTGAGGAATAGAGATATCCTCCCGCCCAGAATGACAGGAGGAGGACTGGACGCAGCCGGAGCCTCGAAAGCATCAGGTTCTACGAGCCGAATCTTTGGCCGGACGGGTTGAACGTCCCCGGCCACCAGGTCTGCCATAGGCCAGTTGCGGTGTCTGCCTTTGTGAGTAGTATGGACAATATTGCTGGGAAGAGGAAGGATAGGCGGAATATCTGTGTTGTTGATATGCCCCTCTGTTTGAGGGTTGGCCACGCCCTCTAGGACGAAAGGAAGATTTTCGATATTGCAGGGTCCCTAATGACCTTGCTGTGTCAGTGTCCGATTTGATGGATTGTAGGGCGTCATCAACATGTTTCCAAAATAACGCCTGGCCATCAAAAGGTAAGTCTAAGATTTTATTTTGTACTTCTGGGCGAAAAGAGGTGGCTTTAAGCCAGCCTTGCCATCTTAGCACCGCTGCACCGGCGAGTTGTCTAAATGCAGTGGTTGCTATATCCATTGCAGTCTATAAGCTCTGCAGACGTGCATTGACCCTCTTATATCGTCTTAGTTGCCTCTGATCTCGCATCTTCCGGCAGTTGAGTAATGTAAGGTGCAATGTCCGCCCAAAGCTGTCTGTCGAACCTAGCCAGAATAGCCAAAGAGTCGGCAGCTCTAACTACTAGGCTAGCCATAGAAGAAAACCTTTTCCCTATGTTATCTAGCCGTCTACCCTCCTTGTCTGGGGGTGCGGAAATCGGGGCAGAAGGATTCTTAGATCTTCTTTGTGCTGCCTGAGCTACCACTAAATCTGGAGGAGGGTGTCCCGTTAAGCATGTTGGTGCATCATCAGGTGCTTTGTATTTCTTATTCAGGCGCGGCAGCACTGCCGTAACTGTAGCTGGATTATTCATGACCTTAAGGCCCTCTTCCCACAGGTAGTTTACCATCGGTATGGAGCGCACAGACTTCTGAAAAGGCTCCTTAAAGTCGTAAAGAAAACAGTCTGTTTGCTTAATAGGCATTGGTAAGGCAAAACGTTTGGCTGCTCTCTCTAGAAGACTGTGAAACCCTCCAATGTCTTCTGGTGGGGATTCCACCTTCGATTGAGAAGGAGAAGGAGGAGCAGGGATGATGTATTCGTCCCACTCTGAGTGAGTGTCCAGGAGCTCCCCTTCTTCCTGATCCCCTTCTGAGATGTCGGTGTCATGAGGAATTGTCATATCCGGAGTGGCCACATTCGTGAGATGTAAGGACGTTGGCCTCTGGTGTGGAGTAGAAACGCCAGAAATGGGTGATGGGGGAGGTTGTTCTCCTTGAGGGGGAAACCTCCTGTTGTAATCAACCAACATCGCTCTGAGGTCAGTTAGTAGGGAGGAAGGAATAAACGCTCCCTGTTGGTATTGTTGTTGTTCTGAATAAAGTTGGGGGTCATAGGCCTCTTCATAGTCCTCCTCTTCCTGGTACTTTACATTTAGTTGGGATGGACTGTGGGCTGTTCCAAATGGCCCCTCATCATCTGAGTCTTCGTCTCCCTCCAAAAGATGTACTGGAACAAGGGAGGACACCTTACTAGGTGATGTATGAGTTGGCGTCAGCTTTTCCACACTTTTTTTTTATGTTTCTCTCGTCGACGATGTCATCGACAACGTATAAATAGACTTCGTCATGGACGGTGTCGTAGACGCTGGACGCACAGCGATTTTAATAGAAGAAAGTCTCGCCGACGAGTCTACCGTTGACGAACTCGTCGACGACGGTAGGGCTGACACTGACATCAGCATCGTCGACGATGACGATGTATTGACGGTCGTTTATGCTGATGTCGTCGCTGCAGTTCTCGTCGACAGTGGGGTACCTGTCCTCGTTGACGGTGGAAACCCAGAAGTAGATGTCGTCGTCTGAAAAGCACTCACCGACGGTACCGTCGACAGATTCACTGGGAAGCTTTTTTCCCCAGTTACAGAGGATGGCTTCTTAAAAGGCACAGATGGTGGTACAGATGAAGCCTTCCTGTGCCTCTCTGAACTGGAAGAATGGCTTTTCCCCTCTTTTCTGGAAACTTTCTTTGGGGAAGAAGATGGGCTGCGGCCCTTATACGACCCTGTAGTAGTCTTTTTGAGGGCTTTCTTTGAGAGTTGTGAGGGAGATCTGGAGCCTGATCTCGCCCTTTTAGATGATCTCTTAGATGTTGAAGATTCATCACTCTCAGAATCAGAAACTGGGTCCTTCCTATGTTTTAGTTTCTGCAGCCATATCAATAATCTGCCTTCCCTGTCTTTTAAAATTTTGGAAGAAAAAGTGCGACAAATCTTAGTCTTTAGCTGAATGATCTGGGTACAGGCAGTAAATGCAGTCTTGGTGAGGGTCTTCAGAATGAAGCCTTTTCTTTCCACAAGTCTTGCAGTCTCTGAAGAGACCCTTCTTCTCCTTGTCAGACATAGTTGAAAAATAGCTGACAAATCAAGTTAGATCAGTTTCTCTGAGAGAAAATAGTTGAACAAAGGTGTCGACGGTGGAAACCCAGAAGTAGATGTCGTCGGAAAAGCACTCACCGATGGCACCGTTGACGGTGAATCCCTGTCTTTTAAAGTTTTGGAAGAAAAAGTACGACAAATCTTACAGTCTTTAGCTGAATGATCTGGGTACAGGCAGTAAATGCAGTCTTGGTGAGGGTCTTCAGAATGAAGCCTTTTCTTTCCACAAGTCTTGCAGTCTCTGAAGAGACCCTTCTCCTTGTCAGACATAGTTCAAAAATAGCTGACAAATCAAGTTAGATCAGTTTCTCTGAGAGAAAATAGTTGAACAAAGGTGTCGACGGTGGAAACCCAGAAGTAGATGTCGTCATCGGAAAAGCAAGTCTTGCAGTCTCTGAAGAGACGCTTCTTCTCCTTGTCAGACATAGTTGAAAAATAGCTGACAAATCAAGTTAGATCAGTTTCTCTGAGAGAAAATAGTTGAACAAAGGTGTGAAGACAGAGCAGAGCTCTGAAGAGACTCCCTAGCACGACGTGCAGTAGAAAATCTGAGGTGCTGGAGCTTCTCTCAGGAGGGTTCTGGAGGGTGCTGTCGCCTGATTAGTGGAGGCTCAAGTTTGGTCCTTTTCACAAAATGACTCTCATAGACTGTTAAATTGAAGAGGCCTAGGGCCTTTTTTTCTTTGTTAATATGTCTTTACATTACTTGTGTAAATTATACCAGGGACTCCCATCTCAACGACGGGGAATGATTCAAGCATGTGAATCTATGAAAGTTCCAATACTGGAGTAAGCACATTGGCTCCAAATCACCTAAAGATGCCTGCAGTAGGCTTTTATGGGATTTATCGAGAATTTCATGTGAACTCTTGGAAAATATAAACTTCTAGCATTTCTGAGTTTGCAAAAATGGAGACCTTCTATGATTAAAGATGATGCAAAACGTTTTCCATTTCCACTGGGAAGATACATTTCTCTGTGGAGAAACCAACTCCCATAGTACATGATGTTACATGGAGGTCTTTCCTCCTTCCACTTCACAGGGAAACCATTTTTTAAAGCGAATACTTTAGCATTTCCAAGATAATAAACAACTAAAAATGCATATACACAGACACAAACTGACAAAATAACTCATCATGTAAAGAGAAGCACACCTCTGAAATTCCTCTTGGCGCCAACAGCAATCTGAAAATACTTGTATAATCTGATGTGTATGAGAAAACTAGCCTACTGAGAATGAAAGGAAAGCGCACAGTCATCAGAACATGAAAGTGGATTTAACTTCTTCAGAGTCACATTTAAGTCCAGTGTTTTTACACTTCTGACAAGTGTAAAGGTTCTTGGTGACATTCAAAAACCCATACCCTTTCTAATTTAAAAGAAAGGGCGTTAGAAACCAGACAAGAAAGCTCTCAGGTAGCATAGATATTCTTCTGTGTAAAGAAAGAAAGTATAACTTCCCAATACAATCTCATAGGTGTCATGAATCAGAATTCTTAGAGTGTTAGCTTGAATATCCTGCATCACAGTCAAAACAATGGCAATCAACAGAACCTTTGGTAACGATTTATCTGGCAGAGACATATTCTAGTTGCAGATTCCTTACCTTAGAATTTCCTCTAGCTCCAGAATTTCTTTTGCGAGAAGAACCCTTGCGAGCTGTCAGGTGGTGCCGGTCAACTCCACATGCGTTCTTGGCATCATGTGTGCCGAGATGACGTCACAGTTGTATATAGCCGCCACCCTGGCGTGCTAACGTCAGTTTCTTTTCACAACGTTCCACGCCAGTAGCGCAGAGCCATGAAGAACACTGAGAATGGTGCACCAAAACAAGGTCCCTGAAAAGGGAATCCCTGTCCCTAGAAATCAGTTTGCTGTGTGGGGTGGATGGGCAGGTCAGAAGGGACTCTGCAACTAGAATATGTCTATAGGAAAGCGCCACTATTGGCATGGTTACCTCCCCTCACCCTCTCCCCTCCGCCCCCCTCCACTTTTTGCCTGATATTGTTGCCAGCTTTAATTGAAAGTGTGCTGGGATCCTGCTAACCAGGCCCCAGCACCAGTGTTCTTTCCCAAAATCTGTACCTTTGTTCTCACAATTCGCAAACCCATGGCACACAGTTAAGTCCATTGTAAAAGGTAGCCATGGTACCAAGGAACCTGTGGCCAGGGAAGGTTCCCAAGGACTGCAGCATGTATTTTGCCACCCTGGGGGACCCCTCACCAAGCACACGCACACTGCCTTTGCAACTTGTGCGTGCTGGTGGGGAGAAAAGCCAAACTCGACATGGCACCCCTTTCAGAGTGCCATGCCTACAAACCACTACCTGTTGCATAGGTAAGTCACCCTTCTAGCAGGCCTTACAACACTAAGGCAGGGTGCACTATACCACAGGTGAGGGCATACCTGCATGAGCAATATGCCCCTACAGTGTCTAAGTTCATTCTTACACTTGGTAAGTGCAATGTAGCCATATTGAGTATATGGTCTGGGAGTTTGTCATTACGAACTCCACAGCTCTATAATGGCTTCACTGAATACTGGGAAGTTTGATATAAAACATCTCAGCACAATAAACCCACACTGATCCCAGAGGGCATCTTAGAGATGCCTCCTGTATGTTAGCCAAACTGCTAGTGCAGGACTGACCAGTCTGTACCAGCCTGCCACTTTCAGACAAGTTTCTGACCACATGGGGTGAGAGCCTTTGTTCTCTCAGTGTCCAGAAACAAAGCCTATCCTGCGTGGAGGTGCTTCATACCTCCCCCTGCAGAAACTAACACCCGGTGGTGAGCCTCGAAGGCTAGTGGAGTTGCTAGCCTCCCCGGACAATGACCCACTTTTGGCGGCAAGTCCAGCAGAAAAATTAGGGAAACAGGGAGGAGTGACCACTCCAGCTAGGACCACTCCTAAGGTATCCAGAGGTGAGGTGACCCCCTCCCTGCAGAATCCTCCATCTTGGTTTGGAGGATAGGGATCAATAGGGTTAGGTTTGTGCCCCCCTCCCCAAAGGAAGTGGACATAAGAAGGGTGTAGCCACCCTCAGGGACAGCAGCCATTGGCTACTGCCCTCTGACCCCTGGCGACCTCACAAGAAGGACAGCTAAGCTGAAACCCCAGCAGAGAAGAAGGAAGACAACAAATGACTTGGCCCCAGCCCTACTGGCCTGTCTCCTGCTTCAAAGAACCTGCAGCAAGAAAGCGACGCATCCAGCGGGACAAGCAACCTCAGTCAACATCCAGAGGACTGCCCTGCACCCCAAAGGACCAAGAACTCCTGAGGATAGTGACCCTGTCCAGAAAAGGAACTACACCAAGGGTCTCCACAGAGACACCCCGGATCCGTGAGTCCGGACTACTCTGCCCCCGACACCTGTGGCGGGTGACCTGGTGGTCCAACCAGCTACAGCTAGTCCCCAAGCGATTGTGAGCAAGTGGCCACCCTGGGTTTACCTCTCCATGACAACACCTGCAGAGGGAATCCCGAGGATCCCCCCGCTAAAGCTCCGGACTAACATATCTGACGCCTAAAAAAACACTGCACCTGCACCACCCAGGCCTTGGAGAGCCCGGCCTTGGGTTCAGCAGGTGGCCCTCCTCCCTGTCCAGCCTGTGGTCTGCCCAAGCTGACCCTTTGGACATCGCCTGCAGCACCTGAATGACCCCCGGGGTCCCTCATGGAAAAGCATTGGAAACCCAACGCCTTGTTGCACCCTACACCCGGCCGCCCCAGTGCTTTTGAGGGTGTACGCTTGGTGCCTACTTGTGGCCCCACCCAGTGCTCCTCTAAACCCCCACAGGACTGCCCTCCGAAGTCATGGGTACTTACCTGCAGGCAGGCCTGATTCCGAGTGCCCCCAGTCTTCATAGGAGCCCATCTTAAATTTACCTCAACTTTGAGCTCTGTGCCCAGTCAGCCCGTGTTGCTGGTGGTGGGTTTTTGGGGTTAACTTAAACCCCAACCTGTGGACTAATACCCGGAGACTGGAACTGTAAGTCGAGTACTCACCTGTATATCGTACTAACTTTTATTCCCCCCAGGAACTGTTTCTGAAAATTGCAACTTTTAAAACAGATAATTGCCATTATTTTAAAAAACTGTTTAAGTTATCGATTTCAAACAGAGTACTATTGATATATGTATTAAATATGAATCTTTTGAAGTACTTACCTGCAACTTGAATCTTGCGGTTCTAGAAATAAATAAAATATATTTTTGCTATGTAAAAAACATTGGTCTTGAGTTAAGGCATTGTGTGTGTGCTTATTCTATTGCTTGTGTGTGTACAACCAAAGCTTTCCACTACCCTCTGATAAGCCTAACTGCTCGACCACACTACCACAAGAAGAGAGCATTAGTATCATCTACTTTAGCCTCTATTAAGCCTCTGGGGAACACCTAGACTTTGTGCACACTATATCTCAATTTGATATACTATACACAAAGCCAGCTTCCTACAATGTCTCTACCAGATAAATCGTTACTGAAGGTAAGTAACTTGTTCATCTGATAGAGACTTCTAGTTGCAGATTCCTTACTTTGGAATACCCAAGCAATAACATCCTGGGTGGTGGGCTGTGAACCAAGATACCGAACAACCAAAGTAGCCATCTCTGTGGGCCTGACTATCGAGGCAGTAATGTCTTGTGAACATGTGCAGGGATGCCCAGTGTTGCTGCCTGGCAGATGACCAAGACAGGAACTCCTCGTACTAACTTTGAGGTGGTAGCAGATGCTCTGGTGGAGTGAGCACGCAAACCCTCAAGTGGTTGCTTCTTTGCCAAAACATGGCACATTTTGATGCAGAGCATCACCCATCGCGAGATGGTTCGCTTCTGCACCGCCCATCCTTTCTTCGCACCCACATATCCCACAAAGAGTTGATTGTCCACCAGGAACTCCTTGGTACGATTGAGGTAGAACACCAATGCTCTTTTTGGGTGCAGACGGTGGAGTCTCTCCTCTTCATGAGAGGGATGACGGGGTGAGTAAAAAGTAGGCAAAGTGATGGATTGGCCTACATGAAAAGGTGTAACGACCTTTGGAAGGAAGGAGGCCCTGGTACGAAGCACCACTTTTTAAGGATGGACAGATAAAAATGGTGGCTTCGATGAAAGAGCTTGAAGCTCAATCACTCTGCGAGCAGAGGTGATGGCAATCAGGAAAGCAGTTTTTAGTGTGAGGAGCTGCAAGGGACAATTATGGAGTGGCTCAAAAGGGGCATACATAAGGTAGGTAAGGACCAGGTTCACATCCCACTGGGGCAATATGAACGGGATAGGTAGGAACAAATGGGCAAGTCCATTAAAGAACCTCCCAACAATAGGAGACTTGAATAGAGAAGGTTGATCTGGAAAACTGAGAAAAGCCGAGATGGCAGATGGCGCCTTTAAGGGTGCCCAAAGAAGAGTCCTGCTGGGTAAGAGAGAGGATGAATAGTAGAACCTCAGAGAGATGTTCAGAAGGGGAATCAACAAATTTATTTGTACACCATGCCACAAATTTGTGCCAACTACAGGCATATACCGTTTTGGTGGAGGGACACAAGGTTGCCAAGATAACATTACAGACTTCAGGCGGAAGATTGAAAGCTGTCAACTCTCACTGCTTAATATCCACGCAAAAAGGCGGAGACTGGACAGGTTCGGGTGGAGAACCATCCCCTGCTGCTGCAATAGAAGATCCTCCCAAAGGGGCAGTCTGATCAGAAGATCCGTGGCCATGTTCAGAAGCTTGCAATACCATACTCTTCGTGCCCAGTTCCAGAGCCACAAGGATTACTTGGGCCCGGTAGTTCTTGATCTTCAGAACACTGGGCAGAAGTGGTATTGACGGAAGGCATAAAGGAGGCCTGAATTCCCCTCAAAATGAAAAAATGAAAAGTGTCACTGAGCGAGTGCTGCCTTGGAAACTCCAAAGCGTAAAACAGATGACATAGTGCATTCTCTGCAGAGGCAAACAGATCTAACCAAGGCTCTCCCCACTGTTGAAAAAGACCTTGCACCACCTCCGGATGGAGACGCCATTCGCGATCCACCATGCACCGAAGGCTGAGTTCGTCTTTTCTGGTGTTCAGAGAACCTGACAGATTTTGAAACATCAGGGTTATGTGCTTGTGATCCAGCCATGTCCAGAGACACAGAGCCTCTTGACAAAGGGTCCATGACCCTACTCCACCCGGCTTGTTGCAGTACCACATGGCGGCGGTGTTGTCCGTGAACACCCGCGCCACTTTCCCTTTGAGAGAGGGAAGGAATGCTTTCAATGCAAGCCTGATTGCTAGGAGCTCCAATAGATTGACGTGGAGTCCGGACTCCATCGGAGACCAGACGCCTCTGATTTCCACCTCTCCCATGTGGCCGCTCAATCCTGGTAACGACGCATCTGTCACTACAGTGAGATCTGGCTGGTGAAGGGAAAGGGATCTGCCATTGATCAAATCCATGTTTGAAAGCCACCACTGCAAATCTTGTGCAATTCTCTCCGAGATCTGGACCATGTCGGAAAATTCCCCTGATGCTGCGCCCACTGGAACTTCAGGTCCCACTGCAAAGCCCACATATGCCACCTGGCATGTGCCACTAGCAGGATGCAGGATGCCAAGAGGCACGGCAGCCTCAGAGTCATTCTCATCGAAATTTAGGACAGAGGCTGAAACATCTGTATCATAGTCTGAATATCCTGGACTCACTTTTAGGGAGGATAAGCCTGAAACTGCACTGTATCCAGAATAGCTCAGATAAAGGGGAGCTTCTGAGAGGGAGTCAGGTGTGACTTTGGCACGTCTACAGTGAACCCCAGCAAATGCAGAAGGTTCGCCGTAGTCTGAAGGTGGAACACAAAAGTCTGGGGAGTTCTCGCCAGTCGTCGAGATAGGGAAAGACTGCAACCCCTAACCTAACGTCAGTGGGCAAGCAGGACGGGCATGTGGAAGTAGGCGTCCTGCAACTCCAACTCTATCATCCAGTCTCCAGGATTCAAGGTAGACAGGCCCAAGCCAGGCTGAGCATTTTGAACATCTCTTTCCTGAGGAAGAGATTGAGGGCTTAGAGGTCTAGGATAGGGTGAAGGCCCTTGTCATTCTTGGGCACCAGAAAGTAGAGGGCATAAGAGCCACAACCTGCTTCTGGCACAGGGACCCTCCCTATGGCTCCCTTGGCCAAGAGAAACGCAACGGTTGTAAGATGGTGGCATCGGCTGAGATGTAGTCTTAAAGGGGAGGGAGTAGCCCCTTTGGACTATTTGCAAAACCCACATGTCCGTCGTGATGGATTCCCAGTGGGGCAAATGATGGCGGATCCTGCCACCAACTGGTCTGGGATTCTGTGACTGATTTGGAGGGTTTGGAGGCTGCAGCCGGGCAGGGCGTTTGGAGTGGTCTGGGTAGAACTCTGGCTCCCTGACCTACATGCTTGTGGGATTCCGCGACCACGCAGAGGCTGTGCAGCATGCGCAGCTCTGTGGCTGGCAGGACAAGAACGCAGCATTGAGCCCCTTCCGTGAGCACGAAAATGGTGAAAAGCAGACTGTGCTGGGTGAGGGGCTGCTACGAGGCCAAGGGACCGAGCTGTAGCCCGGGACTCCTTGAACTGCTCGAGTGCAGAGTCTGCTTTGTCTCCAAAGAGACAGGTGCCATCAAAGGGCATGTCCATGAGAGACTGTTGGACATCCCCCGAGAAGCCAGACATCCTCCATAAGATGGCGTCCTCAAAGGGTTGGCACAGTAAGTTAGGGTCGTTCAGCACAGGCCGATGGCGGTGGGTGATTTTCCTATTCACAGAAGCCCCCCTAATGGGCCTGGAACAAGTACCCAACAGGACATTCATGAGGGCTTCATTGAAAGGTAACAGGGGTTCCGAGGAGGAAGCCCAAGGCGGAAGCACCTCAGTCAGGAGGTTAGTCCCGACAGCCACAGAAGAAAGCTCAAGGCCGAGAACCTGAGCCGCCCTACTGACCACCATGGAATATGATGCTCCCGCCTCCATAGCCACGGTAGGGGGAGAAAGCATGCCAGCGTTTTGAGAAGTATCCAGACCACTAGCTTCGCCCACTTTCTGTGTCCAGGATCAGGATTGTCTAGTTGGTAATCTAGAGAGTCCAGCAACCCTCTCCATATCTACCCCATATATCCATACCCCTAGTAAAGAGGGTCAGGATCCAACCTGGGGTGAGTAGACCCCATCGAAGATGGAGCTGGCATCCAGTGACGCCGTTCCATCTCCGATTAGTCCAAGATAAGGATTGGGTTGACATCAATTATGGACCCAACCGACATCGGGAGTGTAGATGTCTTTCCCGGCACTGGGAAAGGTTGCATTGGCACAGATCCGATCACAGATCCGAAGGGGCCCTTAGTGGCTGGGGCCGAAGCAGCCGGCACAGAACTCTGAGGGACCCCCACCGGACCACACAGGCCCCAAAAGCTCTACAGAGGGGTCGGTCTGCCTAAAGATGAGGCACATGGCCTCGTAAAACTTTCTTAGCTGGGCAGGGGTGGCTCCGCTCCCGGAAACTCAGGGAGGCGTGGAGTTGACCCAGAAGTAGGCTCTGCGGACGGAGGCCTAGAACGTCGACGCTCTCCCCGCATTTCATCAGCCAAGCGATGGGGCAAAGTCCAAGAACATTTGGCCTTTTTCGACTTCTTTTTCTTGAGGCCCAGGTGTCCCGAGGATTTAGAGAGGGACGAAGCAAGCGGTCTTGTGACCTTCCTCTCGAACGAGACCGGGAGCGATGTGGAGTCAAGCACCAGGCCACCATAAGCTTCAGGGACCGCTCACCCGAAGTCTTCTGATTCATGGCCCGGCACTCGGATCACTACTTAGGGTTGTGGTTGTGCTACAGGCACCACAAGCTCACAGGTCCATCACTGGCATCATTCAGTGACAGGAGTCACGTGGATTAAAACCAGTCTTCTGTGACTTTCTCGACAAAACGGTTGAAGTTAGTCAAAAAATGTCTACAGGTGGCTCTTGACTTGATCTACGCGTAGGCTGGCGCCAACACACAGAGTCAACTGACGCCACCTGATGGCGTGCAAGGATACTGCTCGAAGAAAAATCCAGACTTACGCCTGGAGGAAATTCTAAGGTAAGGAATCTGTAACTAGAAGTCTCTATCAGATACTTATTTTCCAAGTCCATTTCCACAGATCAATGTCAGCATGGACAGTCAATGAATATATCCTTACTTGCAGAGGTAAAATGCTACAGCTATACAATCAGTGCATATCTGACCTCCTGACTAAAGCGACAGGAGGAAAGCCTTCAGGGCAAGCAAAAACAATTGGTTTCAGTTTTGAATACATGCCATGTAAGGAAGGCTTCAGATTACCTCTTAAGGATTCACTTTTGTAAACCTCCATTTCCAGCGGGGGGGAAGGGCACCAACATTAAACCGATTTTTTTAATTACCTTCGTTAGCACCAGACATCAAAAAGGCTTTGATAAGGTGTGCTAGTCCTTTTGAGGAAAATATAGCTACATTTAATATAGGTGAAAAATTGCTTACGAAACAAACCTGTGAGCAAAGATATTCATGAACAGCACATCCTCCAAGTATTTTAAAATTTAAGGAGGCATGAGGAAGGCTTATCCAATGGCATCCCTCTTTGCACTGGCAATAACAGTCAAAAGAGATAAATGCACTGACGTCTGAGGGGATGAACACAGAATCTCACTTTTTGCTGATGTCCTGACGAAAAAGTTGCTTACCTGCGTTAATGATCTCTCTGATGAATACTCAATATACCTGC
Source organism: Pleurodeles waltl (assembly GCF_031143425.1). Classification (NCBI taxonomy): domain Eukaryota; kingdom Metazoa; phylum Chordata; class Amphibia; order Caudata; family Salamandridae; genus Pleurodeles; species Pleurodeles waltl. The sequence continues at coordinate 82,769,735 of NC_090444.1, forward strand.
AGATTCCTCAACTGTAGAACAACCCAATGAGTCAAACAGGATCCGGAAACGTCAAAGGTGTGATGTCACCAACAACTCGGTCGGCGCTTGAAGTGATGTCATATGGCACCACCAACAGCACACAGTGCATGCCCTGGCTTACTGTCAGTTACCAAGCCTTTGAGGCGAGAGGGCAGAATGATATCAGTGACAATCATTTCACAGTACCAAAAGAATGTGAGGAATCCGCAGGCAGATAGAGTATCCACCAGAAAGATTAACGCATTTTAATTATTTTTTCTTCTGATGGATACTTCTACCTGCACATTCCTCACCTGTAGAGCAGATTCCACAGCAATAACCCACTTAGGAGGTGGGGTGATGGAGGATTATGCCAGAAAGTTCTGTAGGACTATCCCATATCACTTCAGATTCAAGACTATAGGTTTTAGGAAATGTGTGCAAGGCGGCCAAAGTTGCTACTTTGCAAATACCCGCAATTTTACCACAGCAGTCAATGAAGATCTCATAATTCCATCTGCGTTCCTTTGTGTGATCTAGCTGATAGTTGTTCGCTCTCCTAGGATCTAACTGATGTAACCGTCCCTCCTCTTTTGTGGGATGAGGGGGAGGGTAAAAAGTGTGACAGGTGATGGACTGGACAAAATGGAAGCAGATGACTATCTTGGGAAGGAAAGCAGCCCTGGTTTACAACACCAACTTAGCTGGGAAAAATGTGAAAGGACAACGGCTATGGGCTTGTAGCTCGCTGAATCTCCTAGCAGGCGTTACTGTAACCAAAAATGCAGTTCTGATATTTAACATTCAAAGGGTACCATTGAGCCGAGAGTCCCCAACAAAAAAAGTAAGAACCAAATTTAAGTCCCACTGAGGAACCACAAAAGGAGTGTGAGGGGAAAAAATTAATCACGCCTTTGAGAAAATGCATGACCACTGGAGACTTAGGCCCTCATTACGAACAAGACGGGCCAAACTGCCATATTCTGAACATGGTGAGGGCCGCCATCAGCAGCCCTCACCCACCGCCAGGCTCCCGCCGTCAGGCAGCCTGACGGTGAGTTGCAACACTATCCGCCAGGGTAGCTGTGCTACCCTGCGGATAATGTTTAATTTTTCGCCAGCCTTTTCTTGGAGGGATATCCCGCCAGGGAAAGGCTGGCGGAGTGGGTGCCCCTGCACTGCCCATGAACTTTGCATGGGCAGTGCAAGGGCCCTGGTGCAGAGCCCCGTCGCGCAGTTCTCTGTGCAACGGGTGCAACTGCACCTGCTGCACAGAGGCATTGACAGCGGCTCCACAATGTCCCAGCCGGGCCTTTCTGTGAGCCGGCAGGCGGAAACAATGTTTCCGCCCGCCGGTCCACAGAAATGTTCATAATGTGGCCGGCGGGGTTCCGGGGTCGCTGGCGGTCAGTGTTTTGACCGCCAACATGAACACGGCGGTTGTTACCACCGTGTTCATAATGACCCCCTCAGTCAGGGATGACCAATCCGGCAGACACGGTGGCTAAATAACTCTTTACAGTGCCAAAGGAACATCTTCTCTGAGCTAGAAAAAGCCCAAACTGCAACACATGACAGAACTTGGCCTGTAGGCGATCCATTCCATTTTCCGCACACCATGCAACAAAGCTGCCTCATCTGCTGGATAGACCATCTTAGGGGAGGGGCAACAACAGATAAAATGACGTCTACTGCGTCCAGTGGCAGCTGAAAGGAGGTCAGTTGTCACAATTCAAACTCCAAGCATGCAACTCCAAGAAGGTACTGGAGATTGGGGTGCAGAACCATTCCTCCCAACTGGGAAAGAAGATCCATCCTGAAAGGCAAGCGGAGCAGGGGAAATGTGGAGAAGCGAAGCAGGTCTACATACCACACTCATCTTGGCCAATCCGGGGCAATGACAATGACTTAGGTCTGGTCTTGGCGAACCTTCTTCAGAACCTGAGCAATCAAGGGTATGGAGGGAAATGGACAGTGCAGCTGAAATTTCCACCTCAACTGAAATGCATCCCTCAAACTTCCCCTCAACTGATACTGGAGGGTGCAGAACTGCAGGCACCGAGCATTTTCTATGTAAGCAAACAAGTCCACCCAAGGAGTGCCTCACTGAATCAAAGATGTTCTGAACTAGCAGAAGACGCCACTAGGGATCGGCAAGATGATGCCGGTTCAGATTGTCTGCTCTTACATTTAGAAACCCAACAAGTGGACTGGCGGTGAGCCAGATTCCTTGGTGGTGTGCCTAACACAGTCCCAACACTTACATACAAAGAAGGTGGGACTCTACTCCAACTTGCTTGTTGACATACCATATTGCCGTTGTGCTGTCTGTCGGACCGTCCGACAATGAAGTAGAGGAAGATTTGGCGCCAGTCTTTTCACCCACAATTCTAGTAGGCTGATGTAAAGCACCTGCTCTCCCGAAGACCAGAGGCCTCATCTCCAGATGAGCACTCCAAGCCAGGGAGAAGGCATCCGTTACTACTAAGCCACGACTGGTGGGGCAGTGAAGCCCATCCTGTACATCAGGTTGGCGTTGTTTCCCCACCAAGCCACTTCCACCTCAGTGCGTAGGGAAATCACAATGGAGTCCACCAGATCTTCCCCATACTGCAGCTGCTGCCTGCAGAGGCACCACTGCAGGTCTCATGTTCCAACATGTGTGTGTGGCCAGGAGAATGCAGGGAAGTCAGCAGACCTATAAACCGCAGGACTCAGGACTGGAATTGCCGTGACTGGTTGGAAGGCGAGTATTTTCCAGGAAGTCTTTGGTTCTCTGCAAAAGTAAAAAGCCTTGCAGCAGGTTTGTGTCCAGTACCACCCCTATGAACTGGATTCCTTTGGAAGACCACAGGTGAGATTTAGGCTCACTGATTGAAAAACCCAGGTTAAACAGCAGAGATACTGTCAGCTGCAGATGACGCGACACAATTTCTAGAAAACTAGATTTGAGGAGCCAGTTGTCCAGGTACAGTAAGATGGGTATGCTGAGCCGCCTGAGATAAGCCGCCACCACTGACATCAAGTTTGTGAAGACTCGAGGTGCCTACCTCAACCCAAAAGGGCAGCACCACAAATTGGTGGTGGACAGGGTCCACCACAAATCACAAGTACTTCTGATGAGACTGCAAGATAGGAATGTGAAAGTATGCATCCTGCAAGTGTAAGGACACATCCAGTCTCCAAGCTCCAATAATAGTACAACTTAAGCTACGGTCAGAAGCTTGAACTTTTTCTTTTTGAGGAAGAAGTACAGGCTCCTGAGATCCAGGACAGGCCTGAGACAGCCATCTTTCTTGCATATCAGGAAGTAACATGTGTAACCACCTTCACCCTTTTCCCTCTCTGGCCCTAACTCCACTGCTCCTTTCAGGCGAAAAGCTGCTGCCTCCTCCTGAAAGATTGTCTGGTGTTCAGGAGGAAGGGCAAGACGGGGAAGCTGGATGGTAGGAGGAACCTGTAGGAAGGGGCGGAAGTATCTCTTTTCTACAATTTGTAGGACTTATTGGTCCGAAGTATCAGCCTTCCTGGCCTGCAGAAAATGGAACACACTTCCTCCCACCGGCCTCGCATGGGGCTGAAAAAGAGAACTAGGCCTGCTTTCCTTGGACAGCTGGGAAGAAGGATTGCAGAGTAGATCCTTAACCTTTTGCCTTGCAACGGCCCCCATACTGCATAACAAGCGGGTTCTGTTGCTGCTGTTGTTGCTGCAGGAGCAAGGCTGAGCCCTGGCAGGGGCAAAAGGAGAATCCTCTTCCGAAGCCTCCAAAGTGGCAAAAGCTTCTATAGTCCTTGGAAAGCAGGGGTTGCAAGCCTAAGGATCTTGCGATGGCGTTGCATGTTTTAGACCTTTCCAGTACAGTCAGCTTTACCTCCAAAGCGTCGAATGCTATCGAAAAAGAGGTCAGTGAGATTAGCTTGGACATCGGAGGAAATATTCAACATGCCAAGTGTCCCATTTTACCGAGACTGAGGTGCCCATTGCTCTGGCAACCAAATAGGCAGTATCCAAGTCAGATTTTTTGATGTATCAAGAAGCATTCTGGCCATCCTCTATAACTTCCTGGAAGTATTCTTTCATGTCAGGAGGTACTTGAGGGAGTAACATTTGCACCATGTCCCACAAAGCATGGTTATATCGAGAAAGCAGACAATTTGCATTAAGGTATTTGAGGGCCATGCTCCCTGCAGAGAAGACTTTCTTTCCCCAAGCCTCCATCCTCTTTGATTTCTAGTCAGAAGGGACTGTCAGAAAGGTACCGCCAGACTGAACCCTGAACAGGAGGCCTGTTTAACTAGGCTTTCTTGGGGTGGGTGGGAACTCAAGGAGTCCAACGATCCCGGCGGGCCACAAGGCAATTCACTGATGGTGAAAATAAGGGTGCTACTACTGGGTCCAGCAGAGCATAGTCGAATGGGAGAAGTGGATCAGCTAAAGCCACCGAAGGAAGTCGAACCTTCGAGAGTTTTTGCCTCTGTGGTGGGCAATTTCAGGCCCACCACCTCCGCATCCTTGAGCATCATTTTGTGGAGTGAAACAACCTCTGTTGTATGTGATCCTCTTAGATAATCCATAGCGAGTTCTGGCAAGGTGTCCAGCCCGCTTGCAGAAGACAATCCTTGAAAATCTACAGGTTCTTAAATGAGACTATGGTCAAGATAGTGCTTCACTGGGTCGGAGTCGGTTCAGAAGAGTTCATGGAAATGGGCTCTATATGCCTCTTCCTCTGAGCCTCACAATGGGAGTAAACTTGTGGTTTGACATCAGGCTGTGGCACTGGTGGTTCCATATCTGGGGCTGGGGGAGGTGGGGGATGGTGGTGGAGTTGGTGGAGGCAGTACTGGCACCATTCATAGGGTTGGCTGCAGCATTATGAAGCAAAGTGCCGGGCTGAAGCAGTATGGCACCTAGTGGAACGGCCCCAGAAGGAATGAAGAGGGCATTTATATCAAAGATTTTTTTTCAAGGTCCTTGACTGGCCTACTGACCTGTAGCAGGCACAGATGATGGTATTATAGGTCAATGGGCTAGACGGGGACCTTGAAGATGGTGTGACTACAGGCTCACATCTGTGAACCCATGGAGCACTATTAAGTGTAACTGCATATACGGTAGCTCCGATGCCAAGTAGGTGAAAATAAATATTTGCCATGCCTGGTACATGACTGGAATGTACATGGCAAAAGTTTGTATAAGTGTGTAAGAAGTGGTCTCAGGGAGTGAGATTGAAAGGTCCTTCCTGACAAAAGCCACAGGGAAGGATGGCAGAAACATGAAGACCAGATCAAAGGAGGACGTTTGGGCCACAGTGCCCCTCCGAGCATCCCACTTTTCCCTTCTAGCTTATAATCATCATACTGACCGCGGCATTTATTAAAGAAATAGCTGCCACCAACCAGGTATTTTTAACAAAGCAAAACACAAACGCTGTGGGATAGCGTAACTGGATGGACGGAATGCGGAACCAATCAAACATTCACCCCCAGCCACAGATCTGGGTTTAATCCATCCATTATTTTGCTCACCATGCCCCCCCCAGTTTGAACCCAGCCATATGCAAATCAGTCTTGACCCTGTTCCTCATGGGAACAGTCCAGCCCGAACTGCCAGGCCAGGTTCTCCCTGGACCGGAAACAAGCATCTTGGGACCGGTTTCGGGGTTTCACCCCTCATCAGCCAGGCTAGCTTGAATCCAGTGGCACAGTGGGCCCGGGACCCACTTCTGGGCATACCCGGCGCACTTAGGGCGGCAAAAGCAAAGCAAAACACAAACGCTGTGGGATAGCGTAACTGGATGGACAGAATGAGGAACCAATCAAACATTCACCCCCAGTCACAGATCTGGGTTTAATCCATCCATTATCTTGCTCACCATGCCACCCCAGTTTGAACCCAGCCATATGCAAATCAGTCTTGCCCCTGTTCCTCATGGGAACAGTCCAGCCCGAACTGCCAGTCCAGGTTCTCCCTGATATGCCCAGACGTGGGTCCCGTGCTTCCCATGCCACTGGATTCAAGCTAGCCTGGCTGATGAGGGGTGAAACCCTGAAACCGGTCCCAGGATGCTTGTTTCCAGTCCAGGGAAGACCTGGCCTGGCAGTTCGGGCTGGACTGTTCCCATGTGGAACAGGGTCAAGACTGATTTGCATATGGCAGGGTCCAAACTGGAATGGCATGGGCAGCAAAAAAACGATGGATTTATGCCCATATCTCTGTACTGGGGGTGAATGTTTGACATTGTTCAGCATTCCGTCCATCACTTGTTTTTGCAAGTATTTTTAACACCCACCCCCCCCCCCCCCTAAAACCCCAACTCCTATTTTTTTTTTTTTACATATAGTCTATTATTCAGTGCTCTTGTGTACCTCACTAGTTACAGTACACCCCGTTCAGCAACAGGAAGGAACCCGAGGATGAAGCAAGCCACCAAAAGGTGGGCGAGGGTTCTATTAAAAAAACATAAAAAGCATTTTTGCGTCTCCTCCATCCCCCACCATAGAGGGGGAATTTGTATAAATTATATTATAAATATTATATTTTATATATAATTATATAAATTAACTAACCAGCTAATATTGAATGTTCCAATAAAAAAAACGCAGACCCCCCCGAGTAGGTATTAGCAGACCCCCTCCAGGCGCTCGCTGAACATAGGTTAAGAACAAGTAAACTATGGCCTACACACTGACTTACATAGTCCATGGAAGCAACTCCTAAATATTCAGTAACTGGGTTGAAAAATGTATAGGACGCAACATAAGGTAAAAAAGAGATCTGTATTCAAATTTCTCAAAAGATTTGGATTTATTACCTGCTAGTAAATGCAGAGCATAGAGATCTGAAGGCCCCTTACAAAAGGATAAAACCTACAGAAAGGAGCTTTAGAGCAAAATACAGGTGCATATCACTCTTAGAAAGTCCGGCGATTCATCCGATTACACTATGCAATGCAATCAACACAGGCAGATGGCTAGACAATGGAAGACTAAGGGGGTGATTCTAATTCTGGCGGGCGGCGGAGGCCGCCCGCCAGAATTCCGCCCCCATAATACCGCTCCGCGGTCAGAAGACCGCGGAGGGTATTATGAGTTTTTCCCTGGGCTGGCGGGCGGTCTCCAAAAGACCGCCCGCCAGCCCTGGGAAAAACTCCCTTCCCACGAGGATGCCGGCTCGTAATCGAGCCGGCGGAGTGGGAAGGTGCGACGGGTGCAGTAGCACCCGTCGCATATTTCAGTGTCTGCAAGGCAGACACTGAAATACCTTGCGGGGCCCTCTTACGGGGGGCCCTGCCGTGCCCATGCCATTGGCATGGGCCCGGCAGGGGCCCCCAGGGGCCCCGCGACCCCCCCTACCGCCATCCTGTTCATGGCGGCTTTCCCGCCATGAACAGGATGGCGGTAGGGGGGGGTCAGAATCCTCATGGCTGCGGAGCGCGCTCCGCAGCCATGGAGGATTCCAACGAGAAGCGGAAAGTCGGCGGGAGACCGCTGACTTTCCGCTTCTGACCGCGGCTGAACCGCCGCGGTCAGAATGCTCGTTGGAGCACCGCCAGCCTGTTGGCGGTGCTCCCGTGGTCGGTGGCCCTGGCGGCCACCGGCCGCCAGGGTCAGAATGACCGCCTAAGTCTCTTAAGAGAGAAATTAAAATACCATCTGAATGAAGCAAACGACAGCCATAAAAAGGAGAACACTAGTGATGCAGAGGGACATATGATTAAATTGGAGGGTCATCTAAGCATGTGGGACACAAGAATGGTGGAAAAGGGAATGTTCAAACTAAAAATAAATGTATGTGGTATTTCTACTGCACAAACGTATCCAAAAGGCCACAGAGCGCTGTACTTGACCAAGAATGCTTTCATGAAAAAGCAACCTAGTGAACAATTCATTAACACCATATTGAGGGCAATGAACTGCGAAAGCATTTCATGATGATATTATAAATTAAGTGGACACAATCATTACAAAACGATGAAATAAACGACACAATTACATACATTTTATTAGCTGCTACATAGGATGAAGAAGGAGAAAAGGAGCACAAAGCCTGTCTGAATATGAAAACATCACCAAAAATAAGTGCCTGAGACAGGAGGTTTCTACATAATCCAATAGTGAAAGAGGAAGTCTCATAAATCGTACAAAATCTGAAAGAAAAAAAGAAATTCCTAGGCAAGGACAGGTTAACAACATCATTATTTAAAACCTTGGATCAGCTCATGCCACAAATGGTTCAGTTATTAAATGTCTTTTGTCATCGGTATTGTGCCTGTTTCTATGCAAGAAGCTATTTTAGCTAACATGCTCTCCAAGGGTATAGATCATTCTTTTAGAATATGGATATGACTTTCTGGTACAATCAAAGTGGCCTGTAGTCACAGTTTATGAAGCTCATTCGGAGTCCGTCCATCATACAAAAAGACTAAGTGAAAAGTAATATATACTAAATATACCATTTTGCAGTCGTAAATTATAAACAATACATAACTGATAAGGGACAATATGTCATAGTGTAAATGATATTAACAACTTACACTGATTTTCTAATGTCCAGACAGCAACAAGTCTCATACTAGAGGGGACAGTATAACTGCAATGAATGAAGCAATACGTACGTGAAGTAGAGATAACACATCTAATATCAGCAACATAGCGTATTGGAAACAAAAAAATAGACGCCTGATATCATCTCCACCTCGTAACAGATGCCGCTGGATCTTCAAGAGGATGTATAATTAGGTTGATAACCATGCAAAACAGAAAATATCAAACCAAATCCTCCACATACAGTATAAATTAAATAATAAATTCAGATCGAAAAAATACTTGAATCCTGAAACATGATTAGAGATTTTGCAACACTTGCTGGTAGATTCCGACCTCTAGGGATTTAATAGTGGGAGGAAAACACTTTATAATACCCATTAAGTTGCATATATAATAGTGAAAAACAGCTAAATCAAACTATTAGAAGCGAGGGAATATTTATCCAGTATGTGTCCAGGTGTTCTGGTCCTAGTTAAAGGAATTTAGTACTACAGGCAGTACCTAGTTGCCTTGAACCGACTCAGCCAAATAAACTCCCAAAGGTATAGGTTGAGGTGAATCCACATCAAAATGTTTGACTTACAAAGGGTAAAAGAACAAGGCCAGACATTTCTTACGAGTCTTTTCTCCTTCACTATGCCACACAGAATACACTCCACAGAAGAAGGTATCTCGTTTGGAAGGAAAGATCGCAACGCAGCTATCTTTCTAATTAATATCTCGGTTATTCCGATAGGTCAATTCCACAACAATCTTTTCTGCTGCTGGTGATACAAGAAATTCTCAAACTTTAATTTGACAACATTTAAGGTTCACCCAATTAACAAAAAGAAGGAAACTGAAGCACATAATTGGCTATCTCTTCATTTCAATGGGCCGAGAAAAGTGTGTAGTACTCTAGGGAGTATCACTATTGAGACATACAAGACTAAGGTGCAATAGAACTCATAAATACGGATAATCAAGTCTGATTTGAACAAATGGAAGAAATATATTATGAGGCTGAAGAGAAAAGTAACGAAAATGAATATGTTTAACTGAAATCTCAAATTTCTAAGTTTGAATGGAGAGGAGTGTGGCATGTGTCTGAACTTTTTCAGGAGTCCCACTGGCCATCGGAGGTTACAGGGCACAAACTGCAACAAAGGAAGCTTTTACCTTTAGTGTCCTGGGGCTCTCCTACTGTTAGACCCAAAACTAAACTCCAAGAACAGGTCTTTAGCACTTGATCCTCAGGGTCCAATGATTACCGAGGGAGGTGGTATTGCCTGGAGGCTCAGACTCCATCAAGCCCATAACAGTGAATCGGTCTGTGTCCTGTCAGAGATTTTACTTCAAAAGAAAAAGTAATTTAAATACAACGCACAGCTAAATACTGAACACAGAGAGGAAAAAAGAAACACACTTAGCTATGAGAAATTGTGAGTAGTATGCTACTTCCAGCTTCTTGCAAGTTGAATTACAAGATCAAGGTGAGACACGTTAAACTGCCTCAAACGGCCATGGGACCACAATTCATCTCTCCCCCATGGCAGTAGAATCATTAATATTAACACTGGAAGGCAAGGGTGTCTCTAAGCTACATGATTAGCCACTAGCGTCTGTCACAGTGACTGTGATTCCCGCAGCTTTAGGTGCACACTGTTGCCTTTGAATATTGGGTATATCTTTTTCATGTTGTACGTGGCGGTCTGTGGTGGGGGTGTTATTCCTACAGGTATGCATGCCTGCATACAACCTCTGAAGAGCAGAGTGGCTGATATGGGTAAATACAGGCAAATGCTTCCGATTCAGGAGAGGAGAGATAGTGCAGGCACAGGTAGAGAACGTACACACTTCTGCCTGATGCATTAAGGGAAATCTTGTTTGCTGGCTCTTTCTTGACTCAAGCCCACCTTCAAAACAAATTAAGAGATTGTCCCAGGGTGCAGCAGTAATCTGTTTCAGGGTCGGTGATGAAACGCCAACTATGGTTATGATTTCTCCTAAATCCTAGCCATCACAGGCACTATTTATTCTTAGGGTAAAACTGCACGAGACAACCATCACAGTTTCTTGTTCACTTCTGTCACTTTTCTCAACTCCAGTTGCCTTCTGCAGTTCTCAGTAGACTGAGAAAACTGTCCACAGGCAGACACAGATTTAGAGGGGAAGTTGTATTGCTGCAGGGCGCTCTTCAGAGGGGATTAGAATCTGAACTGACAGGTTTCAGCCTGGCAGTGCAAATCAATCTCTGGACTACAGCGTACCAACGTTCAATCCTAGACAACACTTAATGGTCATCCACTTCCAGCCAGCTTTTCCTTTGTATACGGATGCCTCCAACAATCCTCTTTAGCAGTCCATGGGCTATTTCTCTCGAGGATGGAGAACGTCCAGGGACCCCAACCCAAAAGCTCAAATATCTTTCTCAATCTCCACTAGTGTCCTGGCTGACAAATCTTGGTACATTATCAAGAGGTTTCTGTCCTATTTTCCATACAAAGAATGTACAATCCACAGGCCCAGATGTAGGACCCCATTCAAGTGAGTCCTGTCTTATAGACTTCTCTCAGACTATTAAAGCCACAGTCTAGACCTTTCAGTGTCAGTAGTGTCAGGAGCACCTGGGACCTCCATGCCACAGACTCAAAACAAAGGCAGAAAAGCGAGAGAGTCTTTCTTGCTCGGCTTAACTTACTCAGCTAACTCAAACCTGTTAAAGATCACATCTGTGGGTAGAATGGATAAGAAATGTGGGAAGGACTGTCCCTGTACTTCAAAGGGGCTCTCGGTCTTCTAGCCTCCACAACCTAGACTGTGGTCCACTTCAAAGAACCTCGGGAATGCTTTGGAGAAGTCCTGCATTTCACACTGCTGTCCATCTGACTCCCTCCAACCTCCATCTTGTTTACCATTCACACACACAGGTGATCATGGGCAAACCCAAAATCTCATCTCCACTCCACTCCACTCCACTCCACTCCACTCCACTCCACTCCACTCCACTCCACCCCTGATACAAATATATTGTGAAAACATATATGAAATTCATGTCTCGCAAAGATGGATCGATGGGCCTGGTTGCAAGGGACCAGTGTCAACAGAAGAAGCAACAAGGAAACGTTTCCTGTACAGGCAACACGTAAAAAGGCCTGTCCTGCAAGTGTAATTAGGCCCTGCCCAACTGTCAGTCCTCCATTGCACAATAGCTGATGGTAGTCAGGCTCAGAAAAGGAGAGTTGCCCTTGGTGTGTCCCCGCCAGACCACAGTGCCCCCTCTCAATTAATTCCCACACTGGCCCTCCGAATACACATTTGATTGTTGTGTGTGCTTAGGCCAAATATCACGAAATATCCTGAGACTCACTGCATGTGAAATTCAGGGCAAGAGTGTACCCCTTCAGAGCCATGCAGGGGACATTTCCATCTCTTAAGAGGAGTAATTAAAACACATATTTCAAAGAGACTGCTGAGGCTTCAACATCAAGATAGGACTTTCCCTCCCAGACCTTCATAATTATTACAGAGCAACCCAAATGAGAATTGTTTTTGGATGGTCCCAATAGTATTCTGACAAATAAATGGGGACGTGGGGACTAACCAATAGTGTTCAGACCCTTAACGCACATGGTCTGGCATCCCAAAAAAAGAAGGCCAATGGCTGAGGCCTCAATTAAAATGGAATTCACCACAATCCTGATATCACTCAAGCACAAGAGGTAGGAATATTGAGGTCCGAAAGGACGGAGGCTCCATGATCATACTGAGTGAGATTTCATTAGCAGAAGATGACACTATATATGGAAGCCTATTAAAATTATGTGATTTTAAAGATGAACGAACGAAAAGAAATGAACTGCTCAGAATTAGGCGTAGGTTTTGCATGCAGTCGTGAAAAATATGGCTAACAATGTCTTCATTACAACTCTTGTTAGCCACAAAATCCTGCTAACAATACCTCATATATAGTTTTTAAATTAGTTATTAAATTATGATGGTGAACTTTCAGGCTTGTACACAACAGTACTAAAGCGTGGGGTGCGACTACACGTATCTCCTCGATGAAACACTAGGATAAATATGAAATAAAAAGTACTGTAGAGGAAGCAGATGCAGCTTATCTTGATGCGAGCTTCCTATGTATAAACACGGATTTGCGTAGTTACACTGTCAAACACAAATTGGAAGGGTGTTTGTTGAGCTGCTTTGGCGAGCAAATAGTCTTCCTACTCGTAGTAGTGTCAGATGAGTAAGGATCACGACGAATGCCAGAAGTGCAGCCTGCAGCGCAGCAAGACAAACAAGAGAGAAACGCGGCGCCTCGCAGCCTCTTCATGCTGGGGGCGGCAGATAAAGTCGTGACAAGATGCTGAACTCCCCTCTCTATTATTACTTCGATGAATAAACTACCAGTGACTCAGCGCGGCACGGAGTGGACCCAATGCAAATGAAATCCGTTTGATATTCCAGATGCAATGAGCGCTCACGAAGAGCGCTTTACAATTTCTGACAAATGTCTTGCAGGTCTGATGTCTCAAAGCCAAGAAGCATTCGCATGTCTGTGCGCTGTAAGTAATTAAAAAAAACTGTCAAGTAAATGTATTCCCAAATAAGACAAACTACAACAAATGAAAAGCTCAGTTTGCAGGCAAAGCATTAGTTATCTACAGTCCCAAGGGAAGGGGACGCCCTGCAACCTAAATTTACAACACTAATGGTCACAGGCCGCATGCACCATTTTGTGACCCTAGGGGACTACTAGTTTGTGGGCCAGAGGCCGGGACACCAGTCTCTGGCTAGCAGGCCTCTGATTTTATTACTCAGCAGTAAGATTTACAACTCAATATGCTGAGGTACTTATTCAAATATTATTTATTCCTCATTCATGTAATGAAATCCTGATTCTCTTAGGTATGAGTGAATATTAGATTTTAAAGGATCAACCAAGCAGATTGCAAAAGGTTCTAACTCTAAAATACCCTCATTCTAAGTGGAGCTGTAATCCTCCTGGTAACAACTTCAGTAACTCGAGTGTTATTCAGGGATTACACGTGGTACACTGAAGGTGAACTGAGAGAAGAGTAATTATATAGGAAATTAATAACTGCGGGTTAATTTTCCCAGGCACCCATTCAGGTTTTACATCCAAATTTAGTGATTGAAATGAAAAAATAGAAGTGCAGGTACTCAGTACCTGCTTGTTTCTGAGATGTGCTGGTACTCCCCAATTAAATGTACTACGCCGAATTCAAGGAAAAGTAGTGTGCTACGAGGGCAGCGGACATGGCAACAGCAACAAAAGTGACAAAGTAACATTCCCTTACATACTAATTCATACCCAAAAAAATAACAAAAAAATACAATTCGAAAGGCCTAAGATAAAAAAAAAAAAAAAAAAAAAAAAAAAAAAGAAGGAGGTGCGTTTATATATCTGTCACCGGAGTGGGAAGAAAAAGGTCTCTGAGTTAAATCAAATTTGGGGACCGAAATAACTACTTTTGTTTATAAAAAGCCAAGAAAAAAAATTGGGCTCCAATATCGAGGACGTTTTTTTTTCTTCCAATTCCAATAGCTCAGGAAGCATTTCTCTATAATACGAAATGATGTGCTCAATGAGACTTTGACGCCTAGCCAGCAAGGTTTATGTTGCCAGGATATATAAAAAATAAATTGGGTTGGAAATACTAAAATTTGGAAAAAATAACAGAAAGCTTCTGAATCAGAGGTCTGGAATTTGCTTCTCAGAGACGGAGTGAGAGGAGACAAATAGTCGTATACACCCAACCCTGAGCTAAAATTTCTGTCGAAATCAGTAATATTCAGTCAACCGGTTTTATCTCACACAAGAGGATCAATAATCTTTCTCCGACATTCTCATCCTGTTCTAAGACTGGACCTATACTGGGCACAGAAAATATATGTGATTGGAGTGTTCCAGAATAATGCCATGCTGAATGTAAGTTTTCGGATTCAAAGAGGGAATGTATGGAAGGCCACTCGACTCAGACCCCTGCACACAGAGATGGGAGTTCCATGAAAATACCAAAAGTTTCAGACTTATGAAAATAAAAATAAAATGGTGACACGTGAACTACAATATGCTATAAATGGACAGCGTAAGAAATTAAGAGAACCGTAAATCAACGAAAGGACTGGTTAGCAGTAGATTGGCCCACGTGTGACCGACTGATCAGAAGAAGTTTAAAGTTCCAAACAAGTTTTTTTAGGTTTTCATTTTTTTCTTTCTTTCCTGTTACCAATTCCATCATATGTGTGTGTTGTGTTAAGAGAGCTCCACGAAAGCATGTTCATTTTCATACTTGTCAAGGATTCCAATAAGGTTTTTATGTTTCAGTTAACATATTAATGAAAAAGATAATGGAAAAAATAGAACAGACTTAGAGCAAAGGAGCTACCATAACTTAAAAAGTATACTGCTTTTACATGCTCTTTCCTATTCCACAAAAACTGAATACAATAGGAGGAGGATCAGAAAAGCAGCAGTGGACATCTTTGGCCTAAACAAAAAAGTTTCACATAACTTACTGTCCAGAGTTTCACTGCTTTGTAAGGAAGCATCAAGACCATTGTAACACTAAAGCGCACGTATGATAGCCTCCCTAATTTCCTGCATATGTCTGTGACAGGCTTGTGTCTAGAGAATGCCACAGACGTTGCCTTTGGCCTGGTGGGAGTATCCCAATAATTTAAGGAAGGCAAACTCAATGCAGCTGGTCACAATATTCTAGCAGATGGATTTGCAGAAACAAATGCAGAGATTGGAACCCATGTGACTGCAGGCAGCCCAAGGCCTTTAAGGGATCAAGCTGTTAGTCTAGTATTGTAAAGATGCGACCAGCAGCTGTAGAGTATGTTCAGCACTCATAAGGATTCATGCATATTCATGCATATTTGGTGATCAGAGTTCTAAAGGTGGTAAATGAAGTGAAAGTCGTTGCCGCCAGGAGTTGAGCAGCCTTCATGAGAGGATGCAACAGAAGATCGCTGGATCACAGCAAAATCACTGGAAGCTCTTTGTTTTTTCCCTTTGAAGCATATCCTTTTTACTTCCTAAGGAAAAGCAGGCTCCTGGTAGTCTGAAGTCAAAGGACCACATGGTCATGAAACAATGGATACTTTCTGCACTTGGATAGGAGGGTGCCCATTCTGCAGTATCTGTTGTTAGGCACTCAATGATTTCACAATTAATCTGTCCATTTTATAGTACAAGGAGACTTATATATCAAGGCAATGAACAAGCTCTTGATGAGGGCAGGATGATGATTTGTTCCTAGTTTTCTGGTGTCAGGTTCAACGATGTGTGCCACAGATTTGTTGCCTAGGTGGAGTATGAAATTATACTTCTTGAGGTAGTCTGGTTTAAGTTTGTATCTGTTGTAGCCCCTTGTTGGCCATGGTTGCATGGGCAATGATATGCTGGAAGGAGAGAATGCCTGATTGGTCAATTTTCATGTGCTTTATCTACAGACACTTGGCCTCCTTGTCAAATAAAGGAGGCAAACTCCTTGCTACCGAGGGAAAGATCCATCACCATCAACAACTGAGTTGGGGGCAGAGGGGGATCCCAAAGAATGAACTGTTCTAGAACGCAACAATTCCATGGATTTGAGACTGATGCTGAGAGAACAGCTTTCTCCCTCCACTACGCCTGCTTCAAGACATGTGCTCACTGGACCTAAGTAACTAAAGTTGGGGAGTTGTAGCCACCAGCAGTCTCCAGATCCCCCAAGCATGACCTCTTGAAGGAACGTGGCCTCGATAACAGATCCAAAGGAGCACCCTTCAACTCAGAAGGCAAAGTTGTTGCAGTCAGAAGAAGGTATGTGTGCAACAGTTAATCATATCAAGCAGAATTGTATGAGACATAGCAATGTTGTTTAGGATCTGCACCACAGTCAGGGTATGCTTAAAAAGGTCAGAGTCCTGCACACAGGCAGACATATTCAGGATGTACAAATATTACTGAAAATCGTATAATGGAGAACAGGATCTCTAAACTGGTTGGAATTTAGAATTGATCTTTTCTTACCAGGGGTGTTACTTCATCACTTATGCCGCTGCTGCCATGTCCGCTGCCCTTGTAAGCACATTACTTTTCCTTGGGATGCCTGATTCTGGCTGGTGCCTGGATGAGGTTGACCAGACACTTTGCCACACAATTGTTTACAACATCATACATGATGCAGAGCACGTGAAAGCAAATCACATCGGTTAAGAGGCCACATAAAAACTGGCAATACATTTTGCTGGACATCTAGAGGCTGGCATTACCTGCAGGTGGGCATGTGCAAAGTGGCATTACTTGTCACTGTGCACGTTGAGTGATTCACTGCACAATGCTTGCAACAGCAACAAGTATTGCGTATTGCTGGATACATGTACAGGCATCACCTGTTACAATGTATGATGATAGTAGCAATATCTGCTTTAACCGAGTCCTGTTAAGAGCTTTAAATCTTAACACAAATCTGATCAAACGTTACTGATATAATGTGCTCTAAAATACACATATTTTAATCATCATCTAAAAACGTCCTTTGAAAACTACAACACTACGTAAATTGATTATTAAAACCCACCAGATTTTGGTTGGCATTACCTACAAAAAGTGCTTAAAACAAGTCATTGTGTGCTCGCTTAGCTCTGGCTCAGGATCCTTTCTCTAAGGTAGCGTATACAGTAGCTTGTTTGCCCCCTCAGTGGATAAAAAGAGGGTTCCAACATTTTACAGAGGATGCAGTGTCTTAGATAACCTTTTTAGGAAGCATAATCTGTTTTGTATAGTCATCTTGTGGTATGAAGTTCAACAGAGATCGGCACACCGTTGCCATGAGCCAATACACCGAAATCACATCAAACACAAGGGTGTAGTGCAGAAAATAGACAAGGAACTTGACACAGGTGTTGGGGAAGACCATAATGGTAAAATGCCAAGAGACACTGAAGTCGATAAGGAGTAATAGAGTCCGCTTCCCCCTAACACGTTTAGATGTCACAAAAAGCAGATTTGTTTTTGGGAGTTTGAGGTCCCTTTGGCCAAATTCAAGAACTCAAAATGGTATCGAATTTGGATCAGGGATGTGGAATTCCCAACGCCCAGGACATACTGTTTGAGGGCAAGGGCAACAAGTTTTCTCGTTTATTTTTGTCCTTGGGACAAGTAGACCCAACCCACTGCAGCACAAACTCTTTGGCTCCCAGTTTACAGAGAAGGAAACTGTCTGCAGTTCAGGTAATGTGTGTCCATATATTAATGCTGTTCGAACTTTTATTTATGGTTCATTAATTAAAAGCCTTCATTATTAGGGAGAGCGCTGTACATAAACGTTTTAAGGTCACACTCCACTACTGGCAGTGGTTCTGTAAAAAAAATAATAATAATTAAAGCGTACACACGTTTGAAAAGTTTAACAATTTGAGGCTATGTATAATGCTCCAAATATGTTCTCAGATTTGGTGCAAATGATTGCCGAAGCTTTGCTTTCAAATTAAAATGTTTAAAAAAAAAACGCAAGTAGGAAACAAAAACGCTTCACTACTATGAAATTTTAGGTACTATTTCTTTGAAGTGTTAGTTAGAAAAACATGTTGATGCATGCTAGCATTTCCCAAAAATATTCCTAATGGAAAATCAGTATAACCATTTTAAACAAGATTATAGGAAGCATGAAAATAAACAAGAACTGGCAAAGCCAACCGATCTGACATCTGAATCTTTTGGTTTCATCAATGCCTGTTTTTTTTCACATGGCTTTTGAAACACTTAGGGGCATATTTAAGAACCACCTTTTCTTGCTTCCCTTACTGCGCCCATACCGCCACCATGTGTGCGTCGTATTTAAAATACGGCGCACCATGGCGCAGGGTAGGGGGCAATAGTGCCATTTTTTAGGACGCTATTGATGTACTCTGCAAGAGTAGCACCAAAACTTTGGCGCTACTCCTGCAGAGTACATCGGGCCCATTATAAATAATGGTATGCCCCCATTTAATGCCTGCTCTGAGCAGGCGTTAAAAGTGGCCAAAAAAAATGGTGCAAGAAAATCTCTTATATTTCCTTGTGCCATTTATTCATCCCCCCCCTTGCATACATTATGCCTGCACAGGCATAATGTGGTGCAAGGGTTTACAAAGTGGCGCAACACATTCATTGTGCTATTTTGTAAATATGGCGTGGGGATTTTGGCCATCTAAAGAAACATTAGCATCAAATAAATTACGCTAATGTGTTGGTAGATGGCGCTAGGGGCTTTTAAATATGCCCCTTTATTGTTGTGGGAGCTGCCAGGACCTCACCACTGTAACAAACACTGGCAAAAAGAAAAAAAGGTTTTTGGTCCAAAAAGCACACATTGCCACCAGTGACATAACAAAGGCCCTGCAGGTCCCCTCCTGGGGGCCCCACAGCACCCACCCTGAGTGAGTCTAGCAGGTGGTGGGGGTTGCTCCATGTTCTTCGCTAGGGGCCCCCCTCCAGTTTTGTAATGCCACTGATTGCCATAGTAGTTCCTGGCACTGAGCAAAACTACTTTGTGTGTCAATCTGCTCTTTGTGGAAGAGTAGAATGCGATCACTCACAGTAAAGCCAGCCGACAGAGAGACAAATAGAAGGTTAATATAAACAAAATGTCTTTCTTAACACCAGACCTAATTAGGGACAAGTAAATTGTACTCATAGAAAACATTTGTGAACTGTATTTAAGCACAAGCACATATGCATGTGTAGATTTGCTCATGTGAAAATCTATTGAGTGTTTACAAGTTCACTTTCCCGCCACCCACTCTTCTCCCAACCCTGGAAGAACTTCTACTTCTGCCATTGTCAGGAGTGAATTTCTAATCTTTCTCATTATTGGAAAAGATTAGAGAGGAGTTGGTGAAAATCCTTAAAACATGCAAGTTAGTAGGCTTGCAGACTCAAAGGTATTCCAGCCCTGGATCTATTGCTTACTGCTTCCTCCAGCCCAAGTTTGTAGATTTGCGGAAGGTGGCAAAATAAGGAAATTGCTATGGTAGAGATTGAAAATACAATTATTCAAGCCTTACTATAAGTAGCCCTGGCATAATCAGAGAGGCTATTATCAGAGCTCTTACATAATGAGATTGGTGCCATAATTTGTTGCCGCACTACATGGCACCAAAGGGACAAATTGTTTTTACAGGACAAGTAGATTTAAGAAGTGACCTGTCCCACGGACAAGTAGATATTTTATTAAATTACACACCCCTGTTGGATGGAAACAGGACACCTTAAAGTAGGAAACACAAATAATTAGACTAAACCTGTTATCATAAGGACTAAGGTATCCGCACAGCTACCAGCCAGAATCAGTCATGCAAGTTATCTTCATCATCTGATTTATACCGTACTACCAAACCCTTCTGGGTATCTAGGTTCAAAGGCAAAATGCAAGTTTTCAAATTCCAAAAGAGTCACAGCCTTCTTTACTAAACAACACATGCTGTTCCAGAAGAGGGGGCATGTGGAGTAAACATTTTTTTTTTTTTAACTACCTCACTCATTACTGCTACAATTACCAGTCGGGACTCCTCCAAGGTCTAGTTTAACAGGCTACTGGGAGAGAAAACAGAAGGGAGATGTCATGGATAAAGACTAACAAAGCAAATGAGTTATGTTTGGTCATGGAACATCCCCCCCGTCTTGTCCCCAATGCAATCCTCCAACAGGGCTCAAAGCACTGGCTGAGTGCCAGCTCTTTATAGATACTGGGTTAAAACAATGTAGCAAGAGATAGGCGTACTCTAAAAGTTTGATGCAAATTGCCCCCTACAACACAAATCTAGGGTATTTTGGGGTTTTCATTCAGATCAAAGCCAGCAATACATTTCAAACTATAATAAATGATCAAGACAGTGCAGCCAAACTGTTAAGCCCAAGCCCGTCTCACTGTTCATCCCAGTTCCCTTGGTACTCGTCCAGACAAACCCACCTAATCCTATTTAAAAATGTCTATAGGCAAGTATTATCTAGGTTTAAACACAGATCTACACCAGGTTGGATTATGAATAGAAGATATCACAATTCTAGTAAATTCAGTTCATTTGTTGGTCTAGCCTAGAGGCAGCTTTTTTTTTTTTTAAATATATATTTTTTATTCTTTTTTTGATAATAGAACAACAGAATTTGTATAACAACCAGTGTATATCGATGAGTCAATGGAGGGACGATTTTGAATCTGTATTCAGGGCAGCACAGTCACAAAAGAAAAAATGCAGTACATACATCCAGGGGCACACTGTCAACCGAGCAGAGCCCACAGCAGTTCAGGGCGCTCTGAAGCCAAGTCTACCTGTCGGCTTATACGGGTAGGGTTCACATAATAACTCAGTCAGCCATCAGAATCACAGTGCTAAAATATAAAGGGCCCCACATCATTTCCCCTCACTAGAGCCTTCAGTTGAATCGTGTTCATCCTCCTCTGTAAAGTTCTTAAGAGGCACCCCACAACATGATCACCTCCGAGGCCTCCCTGACCCTGCAAGCAACACGCGTATGTACCTCTTCCGCCACTCCCCATTCACGTATATCCCGCTGCCATGAAGACACTAGGGGAACTCGGGTGCTCATCCAGCAATGGCCACTTTTCTTTTGGCCAGCAGCAAAGCCAGTTTGGCCATCCTGTGATGTATCCGTCATCCCCTGGGCCACAACACCACTTCCAAGAGGGAGGACAACGGGCGAAGGGAATCTCAATGCCAGTCACCTGTGCTATTTTTGGCACTGCAGCCTCCCAGTATCCCTGAACGCACCCTCCCCACCCCCCACAGGAACAGGCCAGATGCAAAAAGCTAACACCCAGCTCCGCACCCCTGTCTAGACTTATTCTATTTAGGCGTCTAGGATTCACATAGGTACAATGTAAAAAATTGAAATGGGAGCATTTTTAATCTAAGATTACAGGACACTTTCTTCACCAAGATACACGCTTCTGCCCATTTGGCATTGGTAACCGGCTCCCCCAACTCCCTCACCCACGCATCTCGTGCAGCACATTGGGGCAACACCATATCACCTCTAACAGCCTTATAGAACAATGAAATGAGATGCCCCCCTTCTCCCCATCGAAGCAGGCCACCCAAAACTCGAGAGGGCTGCGGGCGGTCAAAAACCCAAAGCAAACTCCTGTGTTACACTTTCCAGTTTGGCATATTGCAGGAATTGGCCCGGTCCCACCTCAAAAGTTTCCTGAGCCTGCGGGAATGTGATAAACACCTCCCCTGGGTACAAGTCCCCACTTTCTGAAAACCCCCTGCTCTCCATAGACATGTCGGCATCAATGGCCCTAAATGGGGAAGGTCCCAGATAGGCAGCTCTGTCGAATGGTGCCCTGCGTAGCACACTACCCACAAATGCCTCACAGACTGCCGTGGTCTGCTTCACCAAATAGGGAATCCTCTACCTAGCCTGCCCTCCCTGCATCAAAAGTTGCACCTGTGTATCACCATCCAACATACCTAGGAACAGCCCCTTCTACCAGTCGCCTGACTCCGTCAGCCATGTGCAGCACGTTGTAAATTGGCCGCATAATAGTAGTGTTGCATGTCAGGTACGGCAAGACCACCATCTTCCAAATCACTTTTAAGAACCGATAAGGCCACTCTACTTTGGCGTCAGGTACAGACCAGGGAAATAAGTAAACTGTCCAACTTACGGAAAAAGGGGAAATGGAGTGGAAACACACCATTCTGAACCAGATAAAGGCAGCATGGAAGAAAAACCATTTTAGCCACAGCTGCCCTGCCTATCACAGACAGTCAGTCTACTCCAAAATGCCACGGAGCTTTCAAGGTTTGTCATGACTCTATCCTCATTTAAGCGTTTATATGTGTCCTCAGTATGGGCCACCCATAAACCCAGGTATCTGAAGCCTTCCGTTTCCCAGCAGAGGCCAAGCTCAGGCAATCAATCGGCAGAGACCCCCACAAGGCTGCCCACTGGGAACAGAAGTTACATCCAGAGGTTGACCCCAAAGGCCAGAAATCCTGCCAAAGGTCTCAAGGAGCCCCACCAAGATTGGTACTGCCCGGACAGGTGTATGGACATACACCAATGCATCATCGCATTAAAAAAAAGAACAGGTGTGGAGTTATCAATCCTAATCCTCCACTGCTTCAATTCCCTACGCAGAAGGATGGCAGAGGGCTCAATGGCAAGGGCAAACAGTAGCGGTGAGAGGGGGCAGCTCTGCCTGGTACCCGTCCTCACTTCCCATTCACCCGAGAGGTCTCCTCCAATCCGAACACGAACGTGGGGCTAGTATACAAAAGTCACACCCAGCCACAAAAGACAGGGCCAGATCCCATTCCCCGCAACACAGTCATGAGGTACGGCTATTCCACCTTATCAAATGCCTTTTCCAGGTCGAATGAGACTAAGGCCAGTTCACAGGCACTATCCATTGTTTTGTGCAATATATATGTGAATCTCCGAACATTAAGAGTGGTGCTGCGTGCCGGCATAAAGCCACACAGGTCTACATGTACCACTGTGTGGACCACCGTCGTCAAACGTGATGCCAACAGTTTGGGGAGTATCTTGATATCTGTATTAAGCATTGTGAGAGGCCTGTACAACAAAGGGTCAGTAGAATCTCTCACAGGTTTTGGCAACACGCAAATAATACCCTCCCTCATCGTGCGTGGCAGTATCCTGCTATCTCGGTCCTTACAAAGGACCTCTAACAATTTTTCCCTCAGAATAGCAGAGTAGGCTTGATAAAACTCTGCAAAGAAGCCATCCCCACCCGGAGCTTTAGATCTACCAAGGGCCTAAATAGGTATTCCCAATTCTTCCATGTCTCTCTCTCTCTCACCAGTTTCTGCATATGTCCCAGTGACAGTCTGGGCAACCCTACCCTCTCCAGATACTCCTCTGTTCGCCCTGGAGGGCCCACGTCTCAGGCAGTATATACTCCACGGAGATGCTCCATGAATGCCCCTAGGACATCCTGACGATAAGTCACAAGATTCCTGTCAGACGTACAAACCTGCAATGGGGCGGGGGGGGGGGGTTCCTGCTCCCGTCGTAATATCCATGCTAGGAGTTTACCCAATTTGTCCCTCTTCCTATGAAGTCGCTGACGATATGCTCTGAGTGTACACCTATCAAGGGAGTCCCAAGTCGTTTGCCCCTCCCTCTGAACCTGAAGCAACTCCTGTCGCACCTCCTGTGATGTCTCCCCAGAGCCCTGTAGAACGGCCAGTTGGCATTCCTTCACCCCCAAAGTAGCCTCCAGCTGGCGTCGCACTCCATATGCCTCATAAAATAAAATGTAAAAAATCCTTTAGTGAAATAATGCATACAAATCTACTTGTCTGTTAGAGTGTTATTCACATTTTGGTTCCACCCAAAACATCAGGAGCATGGTTCAATGGCCATACACATTTCAGCCACCGGTTCCACTGCACAGTATGCAACTGCATTTTGTATAATTGCATCTGCTTAATAAAGAGAGCACATCAGGATCCACTTAATTTGTTCAATAATTGCTTCTTTGTTTCTTTCTGGCAACCCCACAAACCATGCAACCAAGCTGATTGCTTGTCGTGCTGCCACTAATTTCACATGCAGCTTACTGGTTGTTGTGATTTCTGTTTTTTAACCCTCTCAGTACTAGCCTCCCACCTCAAACAACCCCAAACCAGGGCTGAGCCATTGATTGGTTATTTGGGGTAATTTGTGCTTAGGCTTCCATAACCTTTGTCCACATAAGATATCCATGCCAAATTAGATTTTTTTTTTTTCCAAATATCCTGGGGATTCTAGAGATACCCAGGAACTGCCCTGGAAGGGACTGAGAAAAAGAGGCAAAATTTAGCAACGTTCTGAGTTTTTTTTAAACATCTTGTAAAAAGTGCTCTGAGTAAAAGTGTCCGTTTTATTCTCTCCAAATAAATGGCATCCACGAACTGAGCTGCACCACATACAGGCTTTTCATTGAGTGCAGAATACAGACCAATTCTTAGAGCAAAATAGGAGAGTAAAAAATGGATATCAAGGAAGCTTTTGTATTTTTTTTTAAATGGCACGAGATACAGGGAGTAATTTTGAGTTTAGAGGGCGAAAAATGCTTTCCACCAAACTCCCGTGGTCAGGCTGCCACCAGTGCGGCCGCATTCCAGCGGGTCGCGTTTGGAGTTTCCCAACGGGTCAGGGGAAAACTGCCTACAACACTGACGCCGGCTCATAAATGAGCCTGCGACAATGCTGCAGTGCGTAGGGTGCATCAGCATCCGTCACGCTGTTCAACAGCACAATGGGGCTGGCCATGGGGGCCCCCTGTACCCAGTCTCTGACAGCCTTTACATGGCAGTGCTACCACCATGTAAAAGCTGGCAGAGAGGGGGGTCGTAATCCCCAGGGAGGCGCTGCTTGCAGCGCTGCCCTGGTGGATTAGGACCACCAGCACCACCAGTTTTTCCTGTGGAGGAAAACTGGCGGTGCTGGCAGTCTAACCATGGCGCAACCTCCGTGGTCAGACCGCCACTGCTAATGACCCCCATAGAGTTTATAAGTAGTCGTTATTTCTACATCTCTGAATTTGTAAGTATGCAACCATACAACGGAGCTGCTCGCTTGACACATGCTGCCACTAATTTCATATGCAGCAAACTGGCTGTTTTGATTTTTGATTTTTTTTACCCTTTCGCTCCTAGGCCTCCCCCCAACCAGTATGAGCCCTATTTTGGCTAGTTCGCGCTTAGGCCTCCAAATCTTTTTGATGCAAATGCAGAAAATTCCTACAAATCTCCTCATAAAAATGATGCATCACTTGAGTGGGTAGACCTAGTGCCCGTAACTGGAAACGTCCCAAAACGAAACATGGACACAGCACATTTTTCCAACCAAAACTGACCCTCTTTTTCCAATGTAGGTAGCTCTAGATTTTAGACCCTAGCCCAGCAAGCACCTAGGGAAACCTAGCCAACCTGTACATTTTTCAAAACTAGGCACCAAGAGTATCCACGGTGCACTAACTTGTGTGGCTCTCACGCCACATTGTTTTCCCCACAAACCCTAACAAACCACAAACTTTGTCTAAAAAACACATTTTTCAAACATTTCTGTGATGGAAAGTTCTGGAATCTGTGGGGAGCCACAAACTTCCTTCCACCTGCCATTATCCCAGGTCTCCTGATAAAAACGGTACCTCACTTGTGGGGGTAGATGTAGTGCCCACAACAGGAAATGGCCCAAAACACAAGATGGATGCAAAACCATGGCTCTGGCCACAGAGTCTACTGTATCTAGGCCTGTCCTGATCTTATGCATGGAGGTGTCATGGTGGTTCCTCAACACCACAGCAAAGTGCTCCTTAGGTACCACCATGCCGCCAGATCTCACAAGGTGCGGGTATATGTATCTGGCATACAGGCATGTGGTTTGTCGAGCTTTTTGTACCTCAGAGCTAAACTGCAAGCCAAGAATACCACTTTGCCGGTCACTTCCCAATTTTTCCACGACTCTGACCGGAGGAGCCGTAGGAAAAGCAACATAGTTCTGTCTTATGAAGGATGAGGCCTGAGCCACAAACCTTTCTGGCGAGGGTGGAGAGAAAGGCAGGATCCCCAGGGACGGCAAGATCATCTGTCAATCAACCAATTCACAGCTGGGGCAGTGGTGGGCTTGTCCCAAGCTATCTTAAGATTGGGGAGGACCTTTGGGCGTAGCAGTTCTGTTGTCACTTAAACAGCCGAAGCAACCTGGCTTCCAATGGCTTCCACTGTCAATAGGGGTAGTGCTAACATTTTTTGGCCTTCCTGAGCACAACATTCAAAGACATGACTTGTGAAGGAGCAGGCCCTGCATGGGACTCCATTTCCACCTCAGAATGGAAAGCCCACTGCCATTCTGTAATGCAAGGCAGTCAACCATATTAGAAGAAACAGGACAGTGGTGTGGAATTAAAAAAAATACCTATTTGTCCATGGGACAGGTTGCTTGCCGTGTAAATTTTTTTTTATTTGTTTTTAAATCCACTGGTCCCTTTGGTGTTGTAGTGAATCCTAGTTTGTTTTAATGGGATAGCATGAGTTAGCTTAGCCTCTGGCTTGTAGACTCGTGCCCCCATCACCTAGTGACTTTCAACCTATTTAGCTTGCTCTGTCTTAGCCCATTTCATTATTTATTTCTTCTAAGATGGCTGCCTTGTTTATAGTTAGGCCGCTTGTTTTGAGTTACATTATCAGTGTCACCATGCCAAGGCGTCAAGATCAAGCACCAAAGACAAACAAACAGTAGGTGTTCACACTTAGGGATTTTCCCTCTCTATACTTTCAAGGGATTGTTGATATTAATTGCCGTCCCAAGCATGCCTGTTATCTATTGTTTTGGAATACACCTACTTCAGGGGACCTTGTAGATCTGTATAAATACATCACACTTTAGACAGATAATCAGAGGGATTCCGACCAGAGGGAATCGCCACCATCGCTGATACCGATGCTGCAGTCGTCTTGAGGCTGACCCAGTCTTCGTGTCCCTACGGAGTCTGAGAT
Organism: Pleurodeles waltl; assembly: GCF_031143425.1. Lineage (NCBI taxonomy): Eukaryota > Metazoa > Chordata > Amphibia > Caudata > Salamandridae > Pleurodeles > Pleurodeles waltl. The sequence goes on from NC_090444.1 coordinate 82,796,804, forward strand.
AGAGACCTCATTCCAAGGTAACGAGGGTTGGGGGCTCCTCTCATGGACACGGCTTTGGCAGATTAGGTTTAGCAAACCCAGCTCTCCTTTAGGTAGGAGGTTAGGCCTATTCTCATTAGGGTATTAGGGCATATTCCATCTTATATATACATATATATATATTTCTTTCATATATTGCAAAATGGTGGGGGTCTTCATAACAATGACTCTTCTTCACAATACTGTTACTTGCTATAGTCATTATCCTAATCATTGCAGTCCATGCAACTTATCGCAAATTGCAGTTATGTTAAATAAAAAGCTATTATAACTTTACTGCATCTGTGTCATTGCCTGTGTTTGTATGAGACATAATATATCTGTGAGAAAAAGATAATCTCCGTTCAACCACGACATACCCTGAGAATATCTTACTTTGAATCCATGCGTAAGCGACTGCCATAAATCACCTTTTACTATTGTGTTTCTGGTGAGGTCCTGCTAGTGAGCCGGTAAGGCTGGGACAACAGTTGCGACTTGTTGTAGGAAAGACTCAGTCGCCTACAAACAAAAGTACCGTTATCCTTAAACCAGCAGTCTTGCTCAGAGCAAGAGTCCAAACTACGACAGTGTCACATAGCACAGCGACAAATTCTGGCAGCAATTTCATTATGTAGGAGCTCTGATTATAGCCTCTCTGATTTTGCCCAGGAACATACTATAGCAGGCCTTGAATAATAGCAATTCACTTACATGTTATCTTTCTGCAAATCCACATACTGGGGCTGGAGGTTGTGGTAACTAATAGTTTCAGCGATGGAATGCCTTTTTGAGTCTGTGCAAACCTAACTTCCATGTATAAGGGGTTTTTAACCAGCTCTTCCCTAATCCTTTGTCATACTGAGAAAGGTTGAAATGTACTTATGACAAGGTCAGAAGTAAAATATCTTCCAGGTTTGGGAATAAAGAGGTTAGAGGGAAAATGAACTTGTAAACGCTCAACAGATTTTAGCGTAAGCAAATCTACACATGCATATTTTCTCATGCTAAAATGCAGTTCACAAATATTTTGCAGGAGTACGATTTCCTGGCCTAAATCTGTAAATGCTTCTAAGTTCATGAAAGCCGTAAATCTGCACTAACGCAAGGACATATGCCATGGGTGCATTTTTGTGACTTTTGGGCCCCTACTTAGGTCTGACATTAACGAAGATCTTTTGTTTCTATTACATTTCTATCTCTTCCTCTACCTATTAACTGGCTTTATTGTGAGTAACAGCATTTTGCTCTTTCACAAGAAGCATATCGGCACACAAAGTAGCTTAATTTAGTGCCAAAACCATTATGGCAATGTGTGCTTCTTTAGAACAAAAAAAATATTTATTTTTATAGAAATATTTTATTGCTTTTGCACAGCAAACAATAACAAGCAGGCTTGGCCAAGATGGCGACCGCACTGGGGCTCTAAACTCGGGCTCCTTGTAAGCCCTGCATCTATCCTGTAGAAATCAGCGACATGCGTCCCCTCGGGCACTCAAATGCAGTGGCTCTATCCCGCAGTACCCCTGCTTCGACATGCTGTGACCTGCTAAGGTGGGAACACCTGGGGAGCGGCAGCGAGCGAGAGGGCTGTGTCGCGTCAAGATAGCACTCAATCTCACCCTGCCCAAAGCTGCATTTCGCAAACATTGGCTGGTTAGGGGGACCAGTGCTGCTCTGCGCCCCTGTAGCAGGCAGGGAAGGTCTTTAGGAACCAGAGATCGGACCTACTGCCAAGGCACGGCTCATCTGTCGTGGCCGTGTACGGCTGAGGTGGCCCTGGAGACCACGCCACAGTGAGGAGCGGCAATGGTGTAGCTGGTGTTCTCCGGTCACAGCTCTCGCTGGGCTGCTCCACCAGGAGGTGACATCGGAGCGGCTAAGACTCACGGACGCTCCTGCTTTGGAAGAGCAGGTGAATGCTTTTCCGCTTTTTTGGGCCTCCTCTCCTCCCCGAGGCCCTTCGCCGCTTCTCCCACTCTTTTTCCCCCCCTACCCGCCCTCCTCCCGCCTCCCAGCTGTCCCCGCCTCCCCGGCTACCCCTTATATGGCGGCCGCTGCGAGGCAGTGGTAGCGACCCTTGACCCCAGGGTAGGTCGCTCCCCTGCCCTCGCGGCGCCACCAGATCCTCTGGGCCTGCCCTCTGCTCTGCTGTTGTGCTGACTGTCCCCCAGAGTGTCTGCCTTTTTCCCCTGTGTGTGATCGCGTCCCCTTTTGCTTTTTTGTATCCCAGAGTGCCTGCTTTCCCCGTGTAACTGCCCTCCCCTTGCCTTCTGTATCCCCGAGTGCCTGCTTTCCCCCGTTGTGATCGCGCTCCCCTTGCTTTTTGTATCCCTGTCTGCCTGCTGCCCCTCGTGCCCCCGCCGCCCCCCCCCGTGCTTCCGCCGCTTTTTGTCGTTCTTCTCTCGCTTCTCCGGCTTTTTGTACCCCTTCTAGGTACTTTTCCGCTTTTTGGGCCGCCTCGAGGCCCTTCGCCGCTTTTCCCGCTCTTTTTTTCCCCCCTACCCGCCCTCCTCCCAGCTGTCCCCGCCTCCCCGGCTACTCCTTATATGGCGGCCGCTGCGAGGCAGTGGTAGCAACCCTTGACCCCAGGGTAGGTCGCTCCCCTGCCCTCGCGGCGCCACCAGATCCTCTGTGCCTGCCCTCTGCTCTGCTGTTGTGCTGACTGTCCCCCAGAGTGTCTGCCTTTTTCCCCTGTGTGTGATCGCGTCCCCTTTTGCTTTTTTGTATCCCAGAGTGCCTGCTTTCCCCGTGTAACTGCGCTCCCCTTGCCTTCTGTATCCCTGAGTGCCTGCTTTCCCCGTTGTGATCGCGCTCCCCTTGCTTTTTGTATCCCTGTCTGCCTGCTGCCCCTCGTGCCCCCGCCGTCCCCCCCCCGTCCTTCCGCCGCTTTTTGTCGTTCTTCTCTCGCTTCTCCGGCTTTCTGTACACCTTCTAGGTACATTTCCGCTTTTTTGGGTCTCCTCGCCTCCCCGAGGCCCTTCGCCGCTTTTCCTGCTCTTTTTTCCCCCCTACCCGCCCTCCTCCCGCCTCCCAGCTGTCCCCGCCTCCCCGGCTACCCCTTATATGGCGGCCGCTGCGAGGCAGTGGTAGCGACCCTTGACCCCAGGGTAGGTCGCTCCCCTGCCCTCGCGGCGCCACCAGATCCTCTGTGCCTGCCCTCTGCTCTGCTGTTGTGCTGACTGTCCCCCAGAGTGTCTGCCTTTTTCCCCTGTGTGTGATCGTGTCCCATTTTGCTTTTTTGTATCCCAGAGTGCCTGCTTTCTCCGTGTAACCGCGCTCCCCTTGCCTTCTGTATCCCTGAGTGCCTGCTTTCCCCGTTGTGATCGCGTTCCCCTTGCTTTTTGTATCCCTGTCTGCCTGCTGCCCCTCGTGCCCCCGCCGTCCCCCCCGTCCTTCCGCCGCTTTTTGTCGTTCTTCTCTCGCTTCTCCGGCTTTTTGTACCCCTTCTAGGTACATTTCCGCTTTTTTGGGTCTCCTCGCCTCCCCGAGGCCCTTCACCGCTTTTCCCGCTCTTTTTCCCCCCCTACCCGCCCTCCTCCCGCCTCCCAGCTGTCCCCGCCTCCCCGGCTACCCCTTATATGGCGGCCGCTGCGAGGACCGCGCCCAGCGCCCGAACCCCTGGCCCCCGCCCCCCCCCCCCGCCTGACCTACGACTCCGCCTTCCTCGCCAACCTCAACCCCGGCCGCACGCCGGGCTGCTACCGCGCCACCCCGAAACGTACCCTCGGACCCTTCACCTTCAGCAACTGCCGCCTCACCTGCCTCCGGACCCACTTCGCTCCCGCCAAGAACTACTCCCCCGGAAATAACCTCCACTGCATCCTGGTCAACACCCGATCCATCCACAGGCACGCCATCGAACTGTGGAACCTCATCAACTCTACGAACCCGGACATCGCCTTCCTCACCGAGACCTGGATGAACCCCACCTCGGCACCCGACATCGCCATAGCCATCCCCGACGGCTACAAAATCATCCAGAAAGACCACACCAACCGCATCGGAGGAGGCATCGCCATCGCACACAAAAACTCCATCCGCATCTCGACCGACACCGACAACTCACTCCCCGATGCCGAACACCTCCACTTCACGATCCACAGCGACCCCAAAACCACCCTCAGAGGCACCCTCATGTACAGACCACCAGGACCTCGCACCAAGTTCAGCGAAGACATCGCAGACTTCGTCAACCCTCACGCACTCTCATCCACCAACTACATCCTCCTAGGAGACCTCAACTTTCACCTGGAGAACCTCACCGACAACAACACCACCGCCTTACTGGACAACCTCGCCAACCTGGGACTGAATCAGCTAGTCAACACCCCCACCCACTACGCCGGACACACGCTCGACCCCATCTTCTCCTCCAGCAAACACATCACCTTCAGCCACACCACCGAACTCACCTGGTCGGACCACAGCTGCGTCCACTTCATCTTCAAGAAGACCACCGTGCTCCACCACACCCAGCAACCACCAAGAAGACACTGGAATCGTATCACCACGGAACAGCTCGCATCAACCCTCTCCCAGAACCAACCCACCAGCACCACCGACCCCAACGTAGCCGCCAACAACCTCACAAACTGGATCTCTGACTGCGCCAACCTCCTGGCCCCCCTGAAGACTCAAGCCAGCACCAACAACCACAAGAAAAACTCCTGGTTCACCCCCGACCTCAAGAACTCCAAGAAAGAATGCCGCGCCCGCGAGAAGACGTGGCGCCTTAACCAGACCGAAGAGAACATGTCAGCTCTCAAGGACGCCACCCGCCAACACCACCAACACCTCCGCGCCGCACGTAAAACAGCCTACCGGAGCAGACTTGACAACAACGCCCACAACAGCAAGGAACTATTTGGCATCGTCAAAGAGCTCTCCAACCCGGAAGCAGAAAACAACTCCATCCCTCCCTCACAGGACCTCTGCGACTCCCTCACAACCTTCTTCCACCACAAGATCACCGACATATACAACAGCTTCCCGACCGCCGACACGAGCCCCCCCCCCCCCCCCCAGAACCCGCGACCGACACCACCACCATCCTCACCTGGAACCCTACCACCACCGAGGAGACCACCCGCGTAATGAACTCGATCCACTCCGGATCCCCATCGGACCCCTGCCCGCACCACATCTACAACAAGGCCGACGACATCATCGCACCGCACCTCCGAGACGTCATCAACGCCTCCCTCACCGCCGCCACCTTCCCGGAAAGCTGGAAACACGCAGAGCTCAACGCCCTCTTAAAGAAACCTACAGCAGACCCCACCGAACTCAAGAACTTCCGGCCCATCTCTCTCCTGCCGTTCCCCGCCAAAGTGATTGAGAAAATCGTCAACGCTCAACTCACCAACGCCCTGGAAAACAACGACTCCCTCGACCCCAAACAATTCGGTTTCAGGGCCAACCACAGCACCGAAACCGCCCTCATCGCAGCCACGGACGACATCAGAGCCCTGACCGACAAGGGAGAGACCGTGGCCCTCATACTCCTGGACCTCTCTGCAGCCTTCGACACGGTCTGCCACCGCACCCTGATACGCCGCCTCAGTAACGCCGGCATCAGAGGCAAGGCCCTGGAATGGATCATCTCCTTCCTCTCCGGAAGGACTCAGAGAGTCCGCCTGCCCCCCTTCAGATCCACAGCCACGGAGATCATCTGCGGCGTACCTCAAGGATCCTCCCTCAGCCCCACTCTCTTCAACGTCTACATGACCCCCCTGGCGAACATCGCACGCAAACACGGACTCAACCTTATTTCATACGCCGACGACACCCAGCTCATCTTATCCCTCACTAACAACCCCACATCAGCCAGGACCAAACTACATAAAGGAATGAAGGAAGTGGCGAACTGGATGACAGACAGCCGTCTGAAACTGAACATAGACAAGACGGAGGTCCTCATCCTCGGCCCCACTCCCACCGCATGGGACGACTCCTGGTGGCCCCCCGCCCTAGGCAGCACTCCCCAACCCACCGACCACGCGCGCAACCTCGGCTTCATCCTGGACTCCTCCCTCACCATGACCAGACAGGTGAACTCGGTGACCTCTGCATGCTTCAACACCCTCCACATGCTCCGCAAGATCTTCCGCTGGATCCCCACCGACACCAGGAAGACCGTCACCCACGCCCTCGTCACCAGCCGCTTGGACTACGGGAACACCCTGTACGCCGGCATCGCCACCAAGCTGCAGAGGAAACTCCGACGGATCCAGAACGCTGCCGCAAGACTCATCCTGGACATCCCTCGCCACCACCACATTTCCGGACACCTGAAAAAACTCCATTGGCTACCCGTCAACAAGCGGATCACCTTCCGACTACTCACCCACGCACACAAAGCCCTTCACAACCTTGGACCCAAACTCATCAACAACCGTGTCTCCTTCTACACCCCTCCGCGCACTCTGCGCTCCACCGGACAGGCCCTGGCAGCCGTACCCCGCATCCGCAAAGCCACCGCCGGAGGAAGATCCTTCTCTTTCCTGGCAGCGAAGACCTGGAACTCTCTGCCCAGCCACCTTCGCGCCATACCTGACCACCTCTCCTTCAGAAGGCCGCTCAAGACCTGGCTCTTCGAGCACTGACCCCCCCCCCCCAGCGCCTTGAGACCCTTGATGGGTGAGTAGCGCGCTTTATAAATGCGATTGATTGATTGAATGCTGCTGAGCACTGGCGGGCCTCTTTCCCCCTCGCTGGGTGAAGACACAGATCCTGGACTAGTGAAATATAAAGACTGGAAATGCAGTGGCACTGGACCCACGTTTGAGTCTCTGGAAGGTCACATGACATGTCCAGTAGCCTTATTCTTACTCCTATGAACTAGATAGGTGACTGCAGCCTGAAACATCCCCACAAACAAGTGATATGTGCTGCACTTTCACCTACTAAGGAGGAGTGCCCAACACTGTACCACAGAGGCCTCATAAGGGAGACGTGAAAGCAGCATGTGCATGAACTGCTGACTCTGATGCCCCTTATGGGGAGCAAATACTGAATTGACTGATACTACATAACTCGCAGCCCTGTCAATGATGCTGCTGCACTACCGTTATTGCACGAGGTAACTAGCTCAGCACTTGAGCACTCTGCCCTGTAACTGATCTGGGTGCACTTTGACTACTGTTCCTACACAGCACCTTGTCATTCTAATCTTCCTTCGGCCGCCTCACACTGCCCAGCAGCTGCCAAACATGATGGGGAAGACCGACATCGACGATGGGTGCAAGCAAGGTGCCGGCACTGCCAATTCCACCCCACCTCACCCCCGGACAGAACCCTGGATACCCTGCATCAGCTTGAAGCCACACTACAAGCCTATTCATTGCAATTTGTTAAGGTTCTACAGGCTATCTTGGACATGAAGTCCTCTCTTCAGACTCGGATCAACACTATTTCACTGGAAGTCAATTTACTGTGAGCAGACCACTGCAAACTGTCTGACCGCGTTGGTGACACAGAATTCACCCTCGCTACTGTGCGTCTGACTGTGCAGGATCTACAAGATCATATGAAGCAGGTTGAGACCGAGGTTGCCATACTACACCAGAGACCAGAGGACGCAAAGGGACGTTCCCAAAAGAATAATGTTCACTTCCATGGCTTCCCGGAGCCCGCAGAGGGTCCCAGCGCTGAACTATTTCTTGAAAACTGGCTTGCTGAGACGGTGCCAGAGGGCAGGATAACGAAGTTCTTTTCTATCAAAAGGGCGCACAGCATCCCAGGGTGGTCCTCACCACTTGGTGCCCCACCATGACCAATAATAGTCCAGCTACTCATTTATAGGGACAGAAACATGCTCTTGCAAAGATTCGGGACTAAGGAACCCGGGAAGTACGAGGACAGCACGAGCACGGCCTATCCCGACTTCACCATGGCAGTACAGAGCCAACGGAATTCCTATGCCAAAGTTAAACTTCATCTTCACGAGGTGAACTTGAAATATGCCCTGCTGTTTCCAGTGAAGCTCTGTATGATTGATGGTGACAAGTGCCACATCTTCCATTCCCCAGAGGACTCTGGACTTGGCTACATGCCAAGAACTTAGCTGGGAAAATCGAACGAGGATACAGAGACCACGCTTTCGCAAAAAAAAAAAAAGTCACTAAAGTCAAAACCAACCAAGTGGAGGCGGCACAGGCAGTCATGGAGGCCTCTTTGCAGCGCAAACCCCTTATCGTTGCTACGCTCCGAAAAGGAGTTGGATTCCGGGTCAGGTAATGGTGGCTCACTCTCCTTTAATGTTCCGTCCCACCAGGGAACGCAGGTCGCACTACGCTCTGATGATGACGTCATACTTTTGGTGATAAACGATTAAGCACCAAGGAGGGGACTATACTCCGCTGGAGGTAAGACGCTGAGGGCCAAGAGCCTGGATGTTCGACCCAAACAATTTGAGTGGGCTCACGCCAAGCCCACAACCACTTCTTACTGGGCACTCCCCCACGCTGATGTATTCCGTAAGGACATTGCCGTTATACCGGCACTTGTTGTATACCTGTTATTTTGTTTATAGAGGGTGGCATGAGGTTGTTTCACACTCAGGCCTGGGGATGGGGGTTGTTCATTTTCTTGGGATTTCTGGTTTCATACTGTCTGGGTGCTTTACTGTCTGGGTTGAGATTTTGGAGGGGATTATAGAAAATGCAGGGTTACTGTACGCCCACCTCTGGGCGACTATACCCGATATCTATGGTTACTACTTACAGCACACTCACATGGAATATTAGAGGCATACCTATGCCGGCGCAAAGGCATAAGATTTATGCATACCTCAGGCGGCGACTAATAAGCTTTGCATGCTTACAAGAGATTCACCTCACTAACAGCGAATTGGATAAGGTGAGCAGATGATGGGGTGGACAGGTGTATGGCATGGGCTATTCCACCTATGTCTGATGGGTCCTCATCTGGGTTGCCCCTGAGGTCCAGTTTGTGAAGTGCAGGATCTTAATTGACAGCGAGGGCCACTATGTGGTGGTGGAGGGCACCCTAGACGGGTGTCTTTTTATTTAATATCCATCTACACCCCTAACAATGCTCAGGCAGTTTTCCTGGAATCTGTCACCTACCATGCTATTAACACCACAGGCCCCAGGGATGTGGAGAGGTGATTTTAAATGTATACAAGATACAAATTGGGTCCGGTCACTAACCCCTCTACCGGGCACAGCTGGTATACATGCCACAAAACACTTTCAACATTGGCCCAGGGCCTCGGACCTCACCATTTGGCAGATGGGTGACCTGGGGGAACGAGAGTATTCCTATTATGCGCCGGGCGCCAGGTACACACGCACCTAGACTATTTCTTCTATAACTCTGAGTGCTGGCCCTCGATATCTACCTCTGAGTATCTGAGAAGAACGCTTTCAGATCATAATACGGTTAAAGTCACCTTTCAGTGGGGGGCCCACGATCAGTTATTTCTTCTTGGCGCTTGCGCACTGAGGCCTTGTACGACACAGTTTACCATATTATGTTAGCGACACAGATCTCCACTTATTTTGCTGAGAATGCAGGTACTGGGACCACTAGAGGGGTGAAATGGGATGCTCTGAAAGTCATCATGCAAGGATTCCGTATCTCCACAACATGGGGCTCCCGCTCCACTCTAACACCAGGTGTGCTGGAGTTTGAGGCGCTTTTTGTCCTTTGGAAATGGAGGCAGTCACGTCTCCAGTGGCGCATCCGAGGTTGACAACCCTGTGTCACAGATATTGGGACGAACTCTAATAGTTTTCCTATCTCAAAACTTGGGGCCACCTCCAAGGCGTGATGGCGGGCCTATACGATGTTATCACACTACACCTCTATACACAACCCCTCCCGTGAAGCATTACGCCTTAAATGGCAAGTGTGCCTCCAAACAGAACTCGAAGTAGAGAGCTGGACAGACATTGATGGCTGTAGATAGAGGCATCCGGGAAGCCCGACTGAAGTTCTGCCTTTTTAAAATAATTCATGACTGGTATTGGACCCCTATGAAATTACAGAGGATGGGCCTACTATCGCATGCGGAGTGATGGCGATTGCCGGAGACTAGGTGCAATTTGCGACATATCCTTTGCAAATGTCAGTCAGTCTGACCCCTTTAGGATGCGATAGGCACTACTCTTGCAACTTCAGTGACATTACAGACACCGCTTTCTCCCTCCCTTATACATGACATGGAACAGCACCCCGGCCTATCCTAGCCGCAACAGCAGCTGCTGCACACGGCCCTGGCGACAGCCAAGATATGTGTGCCCCGACTCTGGAGATCCTCTACACCCCTCCCCCCCAACACCCAGAAGAATGGATGGTAGCAATGTTTCGGACTGCAGCCTTTGAACATCCCATGCAGGATCAAGCCACCCTATTTTAGCAAGTGTGGGCACCCTTTCTCACCGATGCCTAATAGTGAGATCACGATCTGCTTACCAGTTTGCCTATATGTCCCTCACTGTTACTAACACAAATCGCTCAGGACTCATTCCCCCCCCCCCCACCCCATACACCTCACCCCCGTTTCCATACGCAAAACCCTGAGCAGGGAGCTGGGTACCCTTCTCAGCTTTCCATCTCCTTAACCTCCCCCCACACACACATCTAACCTCACTTCAGCCTAGCTCAGTGTCGATTCTCATAGCTCTCCTGACTTACTACTCTGCCCAAAATGTCCCCGCGCGCCCACCTAGCTCTTACTCATTGCATCTCATCTTTTTCTACCTTCCAGACATCTCCTCTTTGACCTAAACGACATCATATCTAGGACTAACCGCATCTCCTTCTCGGTCTTTATAACTTATCTCTATCACTTCTACAATAGTCTGCTTTGTCTTTATATTTTCTGCCTCCTAAAGGTATAGTCCCCTATGTCAAACCCTACTTGACGTTCCTTGAACCTACTGTGTACTGCACTCAAACACTACACCCACTGCTGATAAGTGTGATATTTTGTCACTGTTCATCTTATTTGTCCAGGGGAAACACCAAATACGCCCCCAGTCCCATTAGTGTTTCTCCTCGCAGCCCCCTCCCCCCCAATCAAGATCAGTGAGTCCTGTGTGTGTAGCATAATAGATGATTGAGACACCGCTCACTGCCTGCCAATAAGTATACCCGCTGCCTCCCCTACAGCTGCGGTTGGCCGATTGTATGATCGAATACTACCCCTACCTCAAGGGCTTATGGGAAACGAGGAGACAAGTCAAATGATCCACTTAGATTCTCCCTGTGTCACCAGATGTTGAATATGAAACTGGATTGTCAAAACAGGAGGCGCTCTTTGAACCTTTGAACCACTGAAATGTTATAGGAAAAGGAATAGTTTGTGGACCAATCATCAATGTCCTTTAGATGTGGTACATTGCTTTATTTCACATATGTCTCCCTGCTTTACGTGAATGTATAGGCAACTACACCCCCATCCCTCTCTGTATTCAGACCCTCTCCCTCCATACCCTACTCTTACCCCCTCCTGTCCTTCCTTCCCATTCGACTCCGATGATACACTACAAATGTCCTTTAGATGCTGAATGTAGAAAAAAACAAGGAAAAATGTTCACAATGAAATTGAAGATTGTCGCATTTTATTAATAAAAAATAACACAAAGTATACAGCATAGATATAAATAATTCAATATCAGAAAATTACAAATGCTAACATAAAGCATAAGCACGAGGAAGACAGATGGAAACATGCACTCTCATTGAGTGTGTAAGCAACAAGAAGAAAGTAGTTTTCTAAACGTGAATAGTGGAAGGAGACAAGTTAAGAGGCTACGCTCTAGGGGAGGGACAAACATAAGATGGAGAAGGCAAGCCATTGAATAAAAAGCAAGCAAATGAGAGGCATAATAAAGTCAACCAACTGTAAGCAACAAGCGTGCTTTAAGATTGTCAGTAAGCTGACAGTGTTTGGTAAGCTGACAATTGGTATTTTTAGATAGTTTGCTCAACTTTAAAACTAGGACATGTGGAATTGCGCCCAACACTGAACTGTTCTCTTTCCCCTCAGAGACCACCTAGAAAGTGTTGGTTTTTGTAAAGGAGCACCATTTGTGGGTATTTTACCTCAATAGTCTAACTACAATTTACTTTTTTTTTTTTTATTTCAGTTTATAAAAACAAAAACTTTACATCTGAATAAATGATATGTCTGAGCACATGTCTTAATGGTCCAGAGCCAAAACAGAAACACATACTTTTTTTGCAAAGACATTGTATTTTATGAGAAAATACATTTCCAACTAAAGCAAATATCTGTATTTAAACTAATAAAATGATAACAAAAAAGGAAATGAAATGTAACTTTTGCTAGGCTGACATTAATACAAGTCTGTTTATTGAAAGCCTACCTACAAACTATTGGGGGGAAGGTTCGTTGTTTTAGAAGAACACTTTAGCTCTACCCCCAGAGGTTTAAATTGGGTTTATTTTAATATGTGAATTTTCCAAAGTTGACTATGCATCACTGAATAAGTCACAAAGGGATTTAGTTTTGAAATGTTTATGTCAGAGAAAAGCGGTATATACTTTTCTTCATACAGCTATAAGGTAAAATCACTAGCACACATCACAGTATACTACTGGAATACATGTATGTGTGTGCAGACCTCTAGAAAGACAACAAACTTAACAAATACACTTATCATTAAATAAAAAACATTGTCAAAGCCATCAGATCTTGGTTTGATATAATAATCCATGCAGCACGAGCACATTTGAGAGAACACACACTGAAAAAGCCAGCAGGAGTGGCTTGCAAGGGCAGTAGTTGTGAAGTAGTCCTTCAAGCAGTTCAATGCAAGCACTCCAGTGGCGACAGAAGGATGTACCCAACCAGTGTGATGCAAAGACAAGAAGGGAAAACAATCATGTGGCACTCATTTGGGAAACAAAGTACACAAGCATTAGCAAATCGAATAGGTGATACTTTCTACTGATTTTGCCAATTTGTTTACGCCTTGATGTACAGCATTCTGGTGCAGCATGGCTAAACAAAAACAAAGCAAAAAAAAAAAAAAGACAGTAGGACGCAACAGTCACACCATTTAGTAGTCACATATTATGGATGCACACACCACCAAAATTATGCATTTTTTTTTAATTTACTGATTTGGGTTGGTGAACAAATAAATGTATATGTGCCACAAAAGCAATTTATTTTTTGGAAGCACAAGGGTTGAAGTAGTGGACACAACATGAAGGGTCGGTGGGGGAAGCAGGGAGAAGCAATGGGCAAGAAAGAAATGTGTAGTGGGTGCAGGAGAAGCACACAAGCGAGAAAGCAAGGAGGATGACACTAAAGTGAGAAGTGAGAAACATGGTGGGGGCAGGTACAGGTTGGGGAGATGCACACAAGCGACAGCGAGCAACAGTGGGGAACAAGTACACATAGGAGACAGCTAGAAAACATATGTACTCTTGTGGAGGTGTTTACCCAAAAGAAAAAAAGTAGTGTTTAAAAAGCAAGCAGTGGAAGCATGGAATCCAGCTGATTAAATAGATATCAAATAAGCTATACGACATAGGAGGGACAAACACAAGAATAAGAAGCTGAAAACCGAACAGGAAGCAGGGTCAAGGCTGATTTGCACATGACTGGGTCCAAATTGAGGTGGCATGGTGTGCAAAATAATGGACTAGGATGAGGCCCGGAGTAATTATCAGAGGTTGAAATTAATTCAAGCATTTCATCCATCACCTTTTTGTAAACAAATAGGAAGGAGGCAAATGAGTGACGCAAAAGCCTACCAATGGTAAGCAAGGCGAGCGGGGAGTTCAAAACTACTGTATGTCCTCGATAAGCACACAGCAGATCTGAAATAATGTTTGGCACCAAATTTAAAAAAAAGAGATGAGAGGGAGAGGGGACTTTGGGTAGCCACACAGATAATTTCTCAACTCTAGTGGTAATACTAGCAGTCAACACACAACTCAAATGTTTTTCATAAGGTACAAACCAACGTTTGGACATATTAAAATGCAATCTTCTATTCAAAGACAATTACATGAGAAATATAAGTCAATTCTGGATTGCAAAACTTGGAAACAACTCAAACTTTATATTACAGAACGCAACCTAAAGAAAATTAGTAAATAAGCTGAAGTGAAGCCTACCATCTGAAGTTGGACACAATCTCTCTCTATAGCGGGGCTGGTATCAACAATGGTACCATTGGATGGCATTTTGTGAACTGAAGTGGTTTCAAAGAGTTCCTGTATGTTGTTAAATATTTTTTTTTTTTGGCCCGTGAAAATTGACCAATGCACCGCCTGGAAAAATGTTTCTCACACAGTCCCGTTTCCTTCAATCGTCTTCTTCACGCCTGCAATAAATAGAAAGAACAGAAAAATGTAACCACTACAACAAGAAAAGAAACAACAGAAGACTTAAACCGAGATCAGGGGGGAAAAAAAAGTCTGAACATTATGTAAAACAGTACAATGGTTAAAGGGTAGTTTGATTCTTTTCAATGAAGTGGACTGTGCATAAAATAACCCAACAAGTGTCAGTTTACTAAACACATTTTTTATTTTGTTTAATAATTTGTTTTTAGCTTTTTCCCCCGAAAGTCAACTAGGTTTCAAAAAACATGATCAAATGTCATCATGTGTCCTTTACAACAGTCTGAAAACCATTAAACTCGCAATGGTTCCTGATAGCTTCGAGCAATTTACATCTGTTGTGCCCTCTTTATCAATGACAATGTCAGGCTTCTGAACGTTTTTTGGATAACATTTACTGACACATCAGCAGAACGCTATTTTCCTCTTCTGTAACACTTTCTACAAGGATTTCGAAAACACTGCTTTAAGAATGAATTTCTATCACATGAGAGTCGAAGTGTCTAACATCCTAAAAAGCAACTATCTTGACAGATCATGGTTAATGGAGAGTGCTCAGATTTGTGACATCAGTAATAGCTTTCTCCTCCCTCCACCCCCCAAAAAAACAAAAAAAAAACAATGTAAGCCGAGGAGTATATGGGGGGCGCACAGTGTCCCTAAAAATCCCTCGTAGAAACAAGAGAAAGACTGGTTAATGCTTAATTTTACAATAGATTACGACTAGTCATATGTGTTTTGTCGTAATTAAGAGTTCCCATGTTTTGCTCAACATTTCACTAAAATTAAAAATCTAGTTATCTAAGCAAACTGGCGACTTGTTGCAGAGATCATAACAATCCGCTCTGAAAAAAATCACTTGATTAACTTTTTCAACCTGTGCTGTATAGGGGCCCTAAGGCGGCATGATGCTCAACGAAGCACCTGCGGGGAAGCATTAAGTGCTGTGACGTTTTAAAAATAAAAATACCCGGCCTGCTCCCCCCGTTGCAAAACTTTAGGTAAGAAAGCCTCTGCGCCGAGGTTTCATCCTGCATCCTGGTTTTCTTTGCAAGGCCGATTTTTGGGCCATACTTGGAGGGCTGTGGTTGCTTTCCGGTCTCGAAATCGCCTGACCTTCCTCACGCCCTTCACAAAGGTGTGTCAGGTCGCCCTCAGATGTAAATTATTTAAAATGTATTAGAAGGTGTCCCCTGGAGCTTCAGGGCCAACTCGCAGGCGGCATCCCGCCTACCGCAACGACAGGCTCAAATTTCGTGGGAATGCTCTCCTCACGTTTTTAGTAAAGTGGTAAAATAGCAATGACGTGTCATGGTCACACCACGGACGTTAAGGGAATAGGGGGCTCGGCTGCCGGGGCAGGTGGGTGTTGTGCTCGGACACTATTACTTTGTCTGCAGGGGCCCCCTCCAGCTGCTCAGTTTTGGTACCTTCCGTTTCCCCGCTTTTGCCGCCTTCCAGAACATTCGACGTCGCAACGCGTTTCACAAGTGCGTCACAAACCGACCTGCGGCGGCGGGGCGCGAGAGGCAGTCTGCCCCAGCCAGCGGTGCGGGAAGGGCCCAAGCCCAGCGACCACGAGGCGGCGGGGTGCGGGCAGCTGTCAGACGGGCATCGGAGTAAGCGACAAGGGCGGCCTTGGCCGTCCCGCTAATGGCGAGACACCCGGCTCCCCGAGGCGGTGGCGGCATGTGCCATAACCGTGCCGCCCGCAGCATTTGGGTGTCCGTTGGGGCCAGTTCCGTCGGCACTTGCCTTCCTCACCTGGAGCTACCCTGAACTCGTCTTAAATCCTTCTCTCGGGCTTACGCGCTCCCCTCGGCCGCTCACCGCCCCGCAGCGCGCAGAACATGGCGGGGTGTTGACACTCAGCCAGCTGCGCATTTATATTTTTTCCTCCCTTCCGCGCCCTTGACTTTGCCCGGGATGATTTTTAAAAAAATAAGCATTGTTGTGTTCATGGCCAGATGTTGATTGTTTATGTTGTCGCGTTTTTTTGCATTTCGACAGCGTGTATGGTTTCCGTCGAGAACCGTGGGACGCAGGTGAGAGCTCAGCCCCTCGCGTACCACGCTCACCTAAAGCTCCAATCGAGGTGCAAAGACAACCTCAACTCGTTCAGTGGGCGTTATAACATGAGAGTCTAAAATACAAACCGTGGCGCTCGCCAGGCTGCGCTGGGGCTCGTCTCCAGGCACCTGTTGAAAGGCACGTGACTGACTCAACGGGATAACTAACATCTTCCAGAAAATCCAACTCGCAGGCATCTGATAACACCGGCTCTAGCCAATCTTGTTTTCAATCCGTTTCGACACTGCGTCACCAATCCGTTAAATGAGATCCTTAAACTGGTTTTCCACTTTACCCTCCGAGTCCAGACTAATAAAACATGGCTTCCTATTTCACATGAATATCCGGAACTGCATGCAGCCAGGTTTATGATGGGTCAGTAGCAGCGCTGGTGAAGTCCCACATTAGACCGGTCCAGTGCCGCTCTCCGCGTCCAAAGATGAGACAGAACCTCTCCCAAGCACTGGTCATGTTGATTTCCTGTGTCAAATGCTAATAGCTAATCTACGGCCACGCTCCATTAAAACAGTTGTGAAGCGACATCTTGTCCGTCAACACGACTCGAATACCGCACCATACATTGTTCTATGAAAATCTACATCGCCACCAGCATTGTATTTCATTTTCTCTCCCTGCAACTCATTTTCCATCCAGTTTCACAGTGCCTTACCTTTCCCATCAGACTTAACCCAACGCAGGTTCAAAACCTCCTAATCTCAGTCAAAATCCGATTTTACTAGTGGGAAACTATTCTCATGATCCATATCTGCCGGTTAGTCACGTTTTCCCTTATAGTGCTTCCGTTTTTTTTTCTGCATGGCTTGTCTTAAATGGGAAACACGTTTGTTGATTTGGTAAAGCCCGCACTTACGGCTGTTACACCCCCCTGCTAATATGGGCCCAAGTTAAAACACGAGTGCGCTTAAAAGGGGGTATACATTAACAAATCGTTAATGCCTCCCAATTCAGAACAATAAGACTACCAGTATCGGCACCCATACCCACACAAGTCAGAGTATCGGAAGCTTTGCTTTACCTAAAGCAAACAGAGGGGCAAATCTAATACACCATGTGTGGTAGCAAAAAAGTGGCTTTTAATACCGCTGCACAGCCCCAGCTATCCAGTTGAGCGGGTGACGAAAACGGTTCTCTATTCGCAACCATAGCAGGCTCCATCTCTTCTGTCACTGAAAGAAGAGGGAGGATGCAAGTCTAAACAATCAACCAAAAACAAGTAGATGAACCACTGTTTATCCTACGAATCATATATATATATATATATATATATATATATATATATATATATATATATATATATATATATATATAAAATTGCAAGATCTACTGCATTTTGTATTTACACTTGCGTCTGTCAATGTACAGGTAAATACAGATCCTTTTTGGCCAAGTAAATGGCTACTACTGCCATGTATTGCAAAAAGGCTTAAGGTGCTGCCTCTATGCCTAAAGAAAGGCCTTTCTATTAACAGTGTTGCTAATTCAGGATCTCAAGATGCACCTGTATCTTTCAGATTGCACACTTGGAAATTTCAATCTACCCCTCAGACGCAGATTCATTCCCCATGCCGATTATGTCAAAAGATTTGATGTAATGCCTGAATTTCCCCTCTTTTTTTTTTTTTTTTAAATAGATCTTTTAATTACGACTTGGAACAGTGTTACAAGCCTACATAAATAACAATGCCCAACACTGTACTTTTCTCTGTGCCAGGACACCCCCCCAATTCCAACCCAGCCATATCATCTCCAATTTCCTGGGGCAGCCCCTACTTTCATAGACCTCAGTCCATTTAACGTTTCCACATCTCCAAATCTGGTGGATGAGTGGATCCCCAAGATTTTGCAGTGTTCCTCTTTGTCACTGCCAGACTTACCATCATTCATCTCCTGTGTGTTCTAATAGCATCAGTCTTGCCGCAAATGTTCAAAATATGTTGATTTGCTGATACACTGATGCCCACACTGCCCAAAGGCAGTCGATCACCAACCCTAGTACATCTGCATAAACAAGCAGTCCCAAAGGATGTGGAAGAAGGTGCCTGTCTGCCCCATCCGCATCATCGTTGTTCTAGCATATTCAGAATGGTGCAAGATTCGGATCTGGATTAATCACAATCTAGAGCGTATGGCCATCTCTTTGCTGCCAGAGCTTCTTTCCATTCACCATCACTGAAACCTAAATCGTGCTCCCATTTCTCCTTCAACTATTGTAAAATATCTGGAGAGTGATTAAGCTTCTTTTGATTGTGTCAGGGAGGTGGTTTTCTGAGACATACTCATCTACGAATCTATCTTCTAGGGTGGAGGCTTCTGGTTGTTCTGTCCCCTTCGGAAGGGCTGCATGGAGTACGTGTCTAACTTACAAATGGCGCTAAACTTCGAAGGGGGCCAATTGGTGCACTTGTAGCTCTGGACAGGGGATAACATCTCCTTGTTTCCAAAGATCACCTACCCAGGAGATACCTATTAGGTCCCACTTATCGAATCGGGGTGGACCCCACAGCGATTTAAGTGTATCTGCTTCCCATAGCATGATCTTGCCCTTCCACCCCACAAATGCCATGATTTTGTTCCAGAGCTGCACTACTGTCCCTGTGGGGACTGGCCAGTCCCTCCCGTCTGTACCTCCATGTAAGGCTCTAGGGATAACCCTGCTGTCCCAATACTGCCCTATCCATACAGAAATCCAGTTCCAACAGTGGGAGAAAGGCCCATTAGTTGATCATGCATAATTGTGCTGCCCAGTAATATTTCTGGATGTCGGGCTTTGAATTTCTCTTTCTTGATCCATCTGTTCATTGTTTTCAGGTACAAGATAGGACAAAACTGTTTTGGGTCTGTCTTTCTATGCAAGTAATTTGCAGAAGCATGTTTCGTAGTTCCTTTGGTGTTTTGAAAACCACTTGGCTCTTTTTTTCCTTTGCAAGATGTTTGCTTCATAACCTAATGTTCCACAAATTACGGTGTCAACATCCTTCATGGTATTTGGGGTGGAGAACCTAAAGATCTGAAGTATCCATTCTGTGCAATGAGGTGATATGGTTGGAAGTGTTGCCTCCCACCGAACAGCTGGACGTCAAGGCTATTGGTTTCCTTTGCTTCTACATACGCTTACACACTAATAGAAAATACAATGTACCAAGATGTTTAAGATGAAGGCAGTCCATAATGTCCCGAAATCAGTCATTCTGGTGAAGTAATCTAGTGCCATTCTCTTAAACCAGTCAACACCACCACCATGTTTTACCTGGAAAAGCAAGGGAGGTCGAGGTCCCAAATCAATTCCAAATGTCCAGATGATTTGGGACCTGCTGGAAGGGCTACTAGCATTTCTTTATCACAAAAGTCATTGTCCCTCGGCTTCAGAATTCGCAAGTGGACAAGTTAAATTGTATTCTAGAATAGCAAATAGGGGAGCTAAACAAGGGAAAGCTCTTTGACAGCTTCTCAGCCTGGAGCATCTACGCACTTACTTATTCACCCAAGATGAAAATGCTCAGAAAATGGCACCACATTTAGAGAGCCGCATTACAGGGAGAATTATTTTTTTCATAGCATGCTCTGCAACAGCCTGAGTCACTTCAGTTGACTTCCATTCATAACTTTGGCTTTATGTTCAAAGATACAATTTTTCTGAAATCTCAAGTCAGTAAACTCATATAGATGTTTTTTTGTCTTTGAAACAAGCTAGAAAATCTTCAATGTTCTTCCCCTCACTTGTAGAGTGAGGATGATACTTCCTTATATTTCGATCTTCAGATGTAGTACACACTAGCCAACTTGCACTGATACAAAATGTTGGCACTTGTTTAATTCTTACATTGATCCGCCAAGACAGTATTTCTCACCAGTCGGTGGTACTGCACTGGCTCAATACGGCAAGAATAATAATATTCAATTGCCACTGAATTTGCTGCAGAGCTATACACCTCATTTTTGTTCTTCCCACCTTGAATGTTTCAATAAATTCTGGAACATCCCCTCTGTACTGCCTTGGCTCCACCCATCCATTGTGTCCACGGTCTATTAAGGACCACTGCAGCAAAGTGAACAAGAAACAGCCCTGTCCCAATTTAGTTCTTTCTGGCCCCTCCTCCAGTATCCCATAGAGAACTGCCCTCTACTCTGCACTCGACATGAAAAGAGCTCCTTGCCTTTGGGCAAGGTACACATCAAGATATGGAGCTAAGCAGAAGCTCTTGATGTTGCAAGGGAGCCTCAGTATCTAGAGGGGGCCCTCTGTTTTCAGAGAATAGTACAGTCAAGATGGAAGTCCATACCAAAAAGGGGACTGAGCAGCAAAGGGAATATGCAGTGAGGGAAGCATGTTGAATAGTCAACATCCAGCACATCACAGGAAACACTTTGAAAGGGTGCAGGAAGAACCAAAGGCATCACTTCAGGATGTCTGCATAACCTAGGACGTCATCCATATAATTAGAATAGTCAACATGTGGACATCATTTCAAGGGGATTGCACCTTAATCCTTGCTCTGTCTGCCTCTTTAGATAGTTGGCAGTAGAGTTTGCTCTTTGTGTTATATCATCAATGCCTTATTATAACAAGGCATAGACCAGTCTTTGCTAAATAAGCACAGGTGGTGCTTTTATTTAAAGGAAAAAGAAACTTGACTATCTGCTTATCTATCGTACCAGCCATCAACACGTTCTCGAAACTTATGTGGTACTTCAAATGCCCTTCTCTTTGGGGCATGTCGACTGCCTTGGATGGTGTTCAATGTAGTTTCAAACAATAAGACAATTAATTATATTTATAATTTTTCTCTAGATGGCAAAGTAAAAAAGTGGTATTATTAACAACACACCAGGGCTACATGAGATGGAAGGCCAATTGTTATAGTTTTATTGGTAACACGACTAGGATGTGTCTGAGTACAATCAAATAGGGGTGAGTACATCTTCAAATTGGTTTATTTTCTAAATCAATTAGGTACATTTTGTTTCTGTCTCTTAAGAGGTCGACTATCACGTAAAGTAGGGACCTCATGTTAAATATGGATTTAATAATATAACCACACAATATGTTGTACTGTTGAACTAATATATGCTGACCAGATGGAGGGCAAAGTACTGATACATGCTTTCTGTATTGTACTCTAGATGCTTCCTATTTCAATATTCTGTCCTGATGATGACCCGCCTGAATTCATTTCTTTGGTTGGGGTCGAAACGTCGACATTGTATTAGAAATTGTGGATTGACTTTTGAAAAATTCAGCAGGCTCACAGTACCTATGGTTATAGGTTCTTATTTGAGACCTCATGCTTTTAACCAGTTTGGGTTTAGTTTCATGTAAATAGCACTGAAACATTTATACTAACACATAATTCACTCACACTGCACCATTATACAGGAGCACTTTGATTACTTTAAATTGTTGAATTTAAGTTTCTAATAAATGTGATATATTACTCACAAACCTCATCGTTACAGAAAGTTCTTTATGGTACAACCTCTGTCATGAAGGTTAATTCATATCCTTCCCCCAGAGGGACCAAAACATTTTTCTGTTACATTATTCATTTACCCAGGTCCCAGGGTACTGGATTGCCCCATTTTTTCAACACAATGTAGTTTCAAGCCAGCTAGGAGTACTCAATGAGCCTTGGTCACAGTGATGAGCAGCCTACGTGAACAGTATCAATTCCATGATTTTATTAGACCTATAAGTGCCATTTATCACAGTTGACCAAAGCATTTTAATCTACAGATGTTTATAATGTGGACAGGGTGCTCTCTTGGTTAGAGTGCTTTTTGGCCAAACAAATACAACAGCATGTCTTCATGCTCCCATTATCCTTTAGTCTTCACAATCAACACGGTCTTCCAGGGTCCCCCACTTCTCCCCTTACCAGTTTAAAATCTATGTAGCTCCATTTTGCCACCAGATCCCATCATTTAGTCTTCAATTCTTCAATATACTTATGCCAGCAACACACAAGTAATCTTTTAACTTCAGATCAGTCAAGCTTGGCAGCCACACATCATTTAATGAATTAATGATTGGATTGGAAACTTTTGACACTAAGTTAAGAAAAGATGGACAATCTTTGTAAATGAGATAGTGCAGCACTCTGGAGCAACAATTGCTGGCCTGAAGAGATGGGTTTATATTCCAACCCAGGGGGTAAGAATCAAAGCCCATCTCCAGTTAGAGCATCAAGGAGCTACTGTTATCTAAGGATGCTTATCCCAAATTAAAAACCGGAGACCTATCCTTATTTCTCATGGGAAGAACGGTAAACAACAGTGCCAGCCTTGGTAAGCCCAGGGATGGATTATTTTCCGTGCCCTTTATTAAATGTTTGCTAAGGATCTAAGGAAGGAGATCCAAACCATCGAGCATAACATGGCCAGACTGGGGGAAACGGCCCACAGATATAGTCAAGCATTCCCTATTTGTGAGAAGCTGCATTGGTGGCCCATAGCAAAGAGTAACCTTTATACCTCTCTCTGTATGACATGATTCTGTATGAAACTTCACCTAAAAATCTGCAGAAGCATCTAGCCTGATGTGTACCATGCAGAAACTTGAAGTCAGCCAATCAATGCAGTCTAACTAACCTTGTTTGAAGAGGGCTAAAACTGGAGGAAGAGCTATTCGGTTCTAGGACCCAAAGTTGTAGAACTCGCCTCCCACAGAATTTAGATGTGCAACTATCTTACTTCCTTCAGAAAAAATGAATTTCACATACCTGTTGCATATGTTTTTGAAACTGCTTGTTTTGATGACCAGGCAAGTCTACGGTTTGGCTCCTGAATCCCATTTTGTCTTGCAAACAATGTCTATAGAATGCTGAGGATAGGACATTGGATAACATCAAAGGGAGTGATATTGTTATTCTATTCAATGCTAATATTCTGTTCAGAAAAATAATAAATAATCCACTTGCTAGTAACACTAGGCGTCCATCATCAGTAAGTTCCTTAATTCCGCCAACATTGGAACTTTCATATATTCACATGTTTGAATCATTCCAGATTGTCAGGCAGGGAATTTCCAGTACATTCAAATACCAGTAAGCAGTGGTAAAATGGCCATAAACCTGCGCAATAGTGTTTGTTTAGAAGCACGTCCACCTCATTTCCAGCAACCCCTCAGCAAATGAGATCAAAGTGCCAACACTTCCACTTGCCCAAGAGGCCACCATAGGTGTGATTTCTACTGTATGTTGTGTGTGAGGGAGTCTCCAGACACAGCTCTGCTCCAACCTTTCAGTGAACTTAGAATTGTTATTTTCTTGATAAATCTTGGGACAGGAACCTGCCCTACGTCCTGCTGCCCTTTGTCATGTACACCTCCTTACCTTCACCTCCTCCACCTCCAAAGGAACCATCTCCCAGACCAGTCAGTAGACCACTTGTCCTCCCAACTCCTGAAGGCATGGAAGAGGACACTCATACGTCTAATTTTATATATCTGGATATAAACGAGGAGGAGTGAGAACTGCTGCGAGGAGATAATGGAGGTACTAATGAATGAGATGCCAATTAAATCAGTAGAACAACAATGTTTCCTCTATGACTTTAAGGAACAGCCACAAAAATCTATATGATCCATACCAATTCTGGATTTTGTCTGTCACGAAGGGTTAAAACTAACAAAGACAACTTCTACAATTCCAGAGGCAATACCATGTCTAGAGAAAAAGTATGGAGCTTCAGACTGAGTAGAAACTGGTCTTAATAGACATTCAAAGATGGACTAAGTAATAACTTCGGATGCTCAGAGGTGATCTAAGAATTCCATTACACAATCGTCTGGCGCTCCAAACAGGAATAGCAGACAAAGTGATAATTTGGGTCGAACAATTAGTTCGATGGCGGCAAATTTTATTAAGGCAGCCCATGCTTGGGGAATTTTGGGACATTATGATCGCCAGATGTGTAATGACATTAGGCCATTAAATTATCTCATTCCTGACAGAAAAGAAAGGCATTGCTAAGCTATACTCAAGGATCATAAAATTACAGCAAGACTGCAAAAAACATGCTATAACAGGCACGTGCTCCTGACTGGGGCGTGGCTAAGCCACCTAACATGGCGGGCACGAGCTGGTAGAGCTCCGCGCCGCGACTGGCTTAAACAGCGCCTGGGGGGGGGGGCACGATGCCCCGCACTGACTGCCTGGACGCGGACGACGCGCTGAGGCTTCTCGGACCGGAGCCGCTCCCTTGGTGGCTTCGGCTCCCGAGCGATTCCGCGGCCGTGTGGGCTGCGCTGCGGGGCGGAGCTACGGGGCAGGAGACGCGAGCGAGGAGAGGCGGCGGGCGCGGCCAGAGCCGCGAACAAGGATTGGACTGCTTCTGGCCCCCTCGCCGGAGACGCCCTGAACAACTGGTGAGAGGGGCTCCCCCTCCCCCCCCCCCCCCCCTCTTTCACAAAACAATAAAATAGCGAGACGCCTCGCCGGGGCAGCATCGAGGCTCTTCCTACTGCAGCAGTGCCCTGGGGCCCTAGATGACGGGGCAAACCGGCGAAGAAGGGAGGAGGGGCCCTACTGAAGCGACACAGGGCAACTGGGAGCCCCCCCTTGGCCACCAACCTCTTTTTTCCTTTTTTCTTTAAAGAAGGAGAGAACAGACAAAGGAAGGGAGAGGGAAGGAGAGTAAAGGGGAATGTGAACAGACCCTTCAAGGGAGCTGCTGCGTGAAACACCAAGGGATGCCCCTGGCTCTCTTTTCCTCCCCACTCACTCCACTCTCAGTGGGGAGGAGGCGACCAAGCCCAGAAAGCTGAACTCACCGACCATTCACGAAAAGGCCCAATCACGGAAACAGAGACGACCGCTACAGCCAGGACTAAACACCAAGGCTGGCACACCCTTCCCTTTATACTATAACCCTCCTGCCTGAATCGTGACTGAACCCCTACGGCGAGAGCAAACACACTGGTGACAGTGCATAAGCGGAGTGCGGATGTGAACTGACCAATTACCGTGCCGTACATTGAGGTAAATCCGAACGACATGCACGAATGCCGGAATGGGCTGGTGGAGACCGGAAGGTCGCATCCCCTGACACTGCTGGAAGCGTTCGGAAGAAGGGAGTGACCCCCTCCTGGTGGCTGGAGTCAAGTGAGAAAAGCCTGGAAAAACACAGTCAGAGATCCATATCCGACACATATCAAAACTGCTAAAACCACTAAAGCAGACCTACAGCGACACCGGGGCCCCTGAGCCGGCCGGGACCCCTTGGAATGTGTGAGACGCCGCGAGAGCGGAGAGCAGTGACCCGGAGGGAGGCGTTAACTGACCGGGCTGCACGTGCTGTCGCGGGGTTGCGATCCCCTCACCCCCGACAAGCGGGCCCGACCCTCCCCTGACCAAAAACAGGAGCCCAGCAGGAAGGACACAACACTGAAGCCACGCAACCTGCTGAAGGCTAAAGACAAATGAAACACTACTGAGACGCCTCCGCCAAAAGTGATCTCTTGCAAGTCTACACACGACCGGGAACCCACGCTGAAGATCCAGGAAAGACTGATAATAGAGAAACCCCTCACCTAACAGTTGAGAACTGGCAATGCACAGTACACCCCCTCAACAACTCGCCAATGGACATTAACCCATAGTATGTAATGTGTGCGCAAACAAACTGAGCGCAGAGCGACGACCAGAAACTAAACTAACCTCCCAACAAACTAAACCATGGCCGGAACCGGACGACTTCGTTCCGGAGCTGGATCTGGGAAAGCACAAGACCTCCCAACTCAAGATAACCAAAAGTTAGATGCGGTACTTGCTGCGGTGGAACGCATTGGGGACTCGCTGGAATGCGCCCGCACATCATTAGAAGCCAAGATAGATAGAGTGGCGAGCGACCTCACTCTCCTACACGCGGACCACCGCAAGCTATCAGATAGAACCAAGGAGATTGAAACCACAATACAGGAGCTAATGCCTGCGACCACCCAGCTGAAAACAGGAATGGAAGACATACAAGCCAGAGTAGCAGAGCTGGAGCGACGGGCAGAAGACGCGGAGAGCCGATCCAGGAGGAACAATGTACGAGTGGTGAACCTACCGGAGGGCGTGGAGGGTCGAGACCCGACGGCTTACTCGGAGTCTTGGCTGCGAGGGTTGGTACCAGATGCAACGCTCACCCCTTTTTTCTCTGTAGAACGTGCTCACCGGATCCCGGCCCGGGTGAGGCCCCCGGGGAGTGCTCCGCGCCCATTCATAATACGCCTCCTCCACTATGTGGACAGAGACATCATATTGCGAACAATAAGAACTGCGCCACCACCCAGAATAAATGACATGCAAATATTGCTGTTCCCAGACTACACCTTAGCAGTACAGAGGGACAGAGCCTCTTATCTTCCTGTGAAACGTAATCTACGATCACTGGGCCTAGTCTATTCGCTACTGTTCCCAGCTAAACGTCGAGTAGTGGCTAAAGACAAAACACACTTTTTCCCCACCCCTGAGGCAGCATGGGAATGGCTTGAATCGACAGGACTCTCAGCTGGTGATACGCCGGAGCGAACTGAACGAGCGCCCCGGGCCAGGCGCAGCCGAAACAAACGAGACCGGAAAAGAAACGCAACTCGTACAGGGCCAATCAAATGTGCTCCAGACCTGGAACAACTAATTTGAGAGAGAAGGGAAGCGATACACACCGCGACAACGATGGGTACATCCCCCCCGAGCTCTGGATCAGACACGGAAATCTCACAAATGACCAGCGACCGCCCCCCCCCCACACCGGACCGCTTATCAGAATCGGGCCCTATCGAAGGACCCCCTGTGACACCAGCCGCTGCAGATGAAATCTTCTAAAAAACTCATGTGCAACACAGTCATACCACTCTACAGGAAACACCAATTCGAGACACTCGCACGAATCGCACTAATGGGCGAGCAAACAGCCAACACAACTAAGTAATACCTATGCCAATCCATGAGGAGGCTATGAACGCGCAGATAAAGATGGGGGCGGGCGCTGCCCGTTGGTCTGCCCCTTTTTTCACATTGCTGTTGGTTTTACTTTTCAACGAACAAATACACTGGGGGGGTTCCCCTACGCTCCCACCTATCATCTTAGTTATCCGTCGCAGCCGGACCACAAGGCCTAAGACTACACCATCTCCTGGCACAACTGGCCTACCCCTATACTCCTATCAGTGGAGCCCCAAAATGTATAGACACGCACCTATACGTTCTTGTCTTGTTACAATGTTTGGGCGGTGACCCGTTGTTTAACTGCTCTGATAGTATTAACTAAGTTCTGTTTTTGCCAATGGTCATACACAATCTTTATAAATTCCAGCCGGGAACGGAAAACTAATGACATAACACAACACAGGGGACATAAGTGGGCGAAGCGGAAAAAAGACCTAACACTCATCACATGGCTACATACACAACAATTACCTGGAATGTAAGAGGTATACACACCCCCAAGCGATGATACGCCATCTACTCCTACCTTAAAAGACACTCAATTCAACTGGCGTTCCTACAAGAGACACACCTAATAGACCAGGAAGTCCCCCGACTGCGCCAGCGCTGGTGAGGGCAATTATATGCGACAGGATGTTCTGCTTATGCCAGGGGCGCACTCATCTGGATTAGGGCAGCCACCCCCTTTGCGGCGGAAGAATAGATCATAGACCCGCAGGGTAGATATGTACTCAAAGGGAAACTTGCAAGGCGCACAGTCATATTGGGCTCCATATACGCCCCAAACATAGACCAAATCACCTTTCTACACACCCTATCACGCCAACTGGCACATTGGAGCACACTCCTGTGGATACTAGGAGGAGACTTCAATAGTGTGCAAGACATAGAATTAGATCGCTCCTTCCCTACCCTGCCAGCGTCCCCGGTAGTACCTGCTTCACGAGGCCTGGTAAACTGGACTCAACAATGGCAACAGAAACATAGAGAAGACGGAACTTACTCTTTCTAATCCGCCCCGCATTCCCTACA
The DNA here is from genome assembly GCF_031143425.1 of Pleurodeles waltl. Classification (NCBI taxonomy): domain Eukaryota; kingdom Metazoa; phylum Chordata; class Amphibia; order Caudata; family Salamandridae; genus Pleurodeles; species Pleurodeles waltl. Next base: position 82,825,228 of record NC_090444.1, read on the forward strand.
CGTACGCCTAGATTACATATTCTGCACTGCGAACCTTGCCACTGTGGTGGAGAACCCGGTGTACATGGGACGCACACACTCAGACCATAACCCTTTGATAGCGCGGTTGTGCTGGGGATCTCCCCGCTCACCTATCCCCACGTGGAAGCTGAGGCCAGGACTCTTATAAGATGCTGATTTCAGAGCATTATTAAGCACTGCAATTCTAGAGTATTTTGAACAAAATGAAGGCACGGCTACCTCGGGACTAATAGAATGGGATGCATTCAAAGTCTTTATACGAGGACACTGCTTAGGAGCTCAATGCAACATGCGCAAAACCGTTGAACTCGACTTGGCCCGAATAGAACGGATCCTACCGCAGTCAGAAGACAAAGTCACTAATGACCAAGCTGAAAAGGCAAGGCTAGCAGCACTACAACAGACCACCAGACACTACTAGAGCGTCTGAAATGCCTAAACTACACCGCACACTCCGCAAGAACACATGCATCAGCGGATAAAGCAGGTAAATTACTGGCCTGGCTGATACGGCGGGACTGTGAGAGAAAAACGATAATGGAAATCCGCTCACAAAGAGGGGAGACACCCGCAGAGATACAAACTGAATTTATAAGACACTATACGACGCTCTACACCTCAAAGACAACCCATGGAGAAGACCCCAGTGCGGAATTTCTTACCAAAGTGAAACTCCCAAACCTAGAAAACGACCAGATTGAAACTCTCGAGGCACCTCTGGACCTTGAAGAGATCAAAGCCAGTATCAAAGACCTCAATTCAGGTAAAACACCAGGCCCAGATGGGCTACCAGTCGACTTCTACAAAGCATTTGCGGTGCACTTAGCGCCCAAGTTACTCCAGGTATACGAGACAGCCGAGCAAGAGGGCCACTTATCGGATACACAAAGGGAGGCATTACTGGTCTCCCTTCCCAAACCTGGAAGAGACCCAATAGATATGGGCTCATACAGGCCGCTAGCAATGCTAAACACTGATTATAAAATACTAGCCAAGATATTAGTGACAAGACTGGCGCCAAGCGTGCCAGAGTTGATACACCCAGACCAAAACGGATTTGTACCAGCCAGAGACACCTCCCAGAATATCAGAAGACTGTTCCGGGTTATGGAATATGCTAGGCAGGCCTGGCCACGGGCGGGCTGCCTGGTCCTTGATCTGGAGAAAGCTTTTGACTCTCTGGAATGGCCCTGCTTGTTCAAAGTGCTGCAAAGGTACGGCATGGGACCATTTTTCACTCGTCTAATTAAATTGCTATACACCAGACCAATGATAAGGGTGGGTCTGGGCTCCGAGATATCGGAACCAATCAGCGTAGGTAGAGGCACGAGACAAGGCTGCCCCCTTTCACCGTTACTATTCTCCCTCGCAATGGAGCCCCTAGCGGCCGCACTACGCGAGGAAGGACCCAACTGGGGAATACCTTTGGGAGACGGCTTACACATAGTGTCGCTCTACGCAGACAACCTCTTACTATATTTCAGAGACATCACGCAGATTCCACAAAGGGCTGGTTCACTCTTGCGGCACTTCGCGCAGGTGTCAGGCCTTAATGTTAACTGGTCTAAGTCAGGCCTCTTCCCATTCGACCCAGCCCTACCAGACCCGAGACTCACCCTAGCTGAAAGTCCAGTCCCATGGCAACCAAACACATTTAGATACCTGGGCATTAAAGTCTACCATAATGAAGAAGACTTATTCGAGGGTAATCTAGTAAAAGCAACATCCACAGTCAGATCCCAAATGGCTTTCTGGAGAACGTTGCCACTATCAGTGGCGGGTAGAATAGCACTCCTAAAAATGGTGGTGCTCCCGTGACTCCTATACTTCTTCTCTAACCTACCACATTATGTCTCCCCCAGCTTCTTTAAGACACTGGAAACAGGGCTGAGAGAATTTATATGGAACAATGGCTGCTGCAAAGTAGCCCTGAAAAAACTGTACCTACCGACTGATAAGGGTGGGCTTGTGGCCCCCAACCTGGAGCACTATTACCTGGCAGCCCAGCTTCAGTGGATATCCAGATGGCTGGCTGGTAAACAACTGGCAGATACAGCAACAGGGACAGGACCATACTCGCTCCAACAAATACAGCATTTATTTCACCCTCTCACACATGCGCAAACCCCACGACAAATGTTCCTTAAAACAGCTCATAAATGCTATCGTAGATCACTCCGCCTTTCAGGATCGACGATCCCATTCGCACCCGCCCTAGCACTGGCAGGCACACCGAGGGGCACTAGGATCATGTCAGACACAGAACTGCGCTCATGGATGGGCTAGAATTACACACACTGGGTGACATATATGACGACAACCGACTATTACCGTTTGCCAAGCTCCAAGAAATGGGGCTCCCGCCTGGCCAATTCCTCCTATACTGCTCATTGGTGAGGTCTTTGAGGTCCAGGTGGGGAGACATCACAATGGTCCCGCCCACCCCCCTGCTGGTCCAGTACCTACAGGTGGTGGGCTGCGGCCAACACCAGGTCAGCTGGCTAGCGGACGCCCTGAGAATCCAAACTGCCCCCCAAAGCGATACATTACGTATGGCATGGGAAACAGATGCGGGTGAACCCATCGCGATAACAAAATGGAGATCTGCCATCTCGGGCCACCTCAACATACCCCGTAACTCTCGATTCAGACTAATTTAGTATTATATCGTGAACAGAGCCTACCTTACACCGGCACGCATAAACAAGTACTTTAACCGTCAGGATGCGGCCTGCCCCAGATGTCGTGAGATTGGAGTGGACATGCTCCACATGGTGTGGTCCTGTCCTGACCTAGGCGCCTACTGGAAAGCGGTGATTGATAACCTAACTACTTGCATAACACAACAAATACCCTTTACATGGGAGGCATGCATCCTAGGATTGTTCCCAAGAAGCAAGCAACACAGAGCAGAGACACGTTTCATAGACCTAGTACTAATTGGCCCGAAACGACTGGTGACCCAAAGGTGGAAGTCTCCAGATCCTCCACCGATACAGGCCTGGAGACGCTCACTCAGGGTATGGGTGGGAGCAGAAAACTTAGCACTCAAACGTGAAGAAACCCTAGGACTACGACAATTCCCGATATCTATCGACTGGGAGGGGCTCTTACTCCAACTATATAACACGGAATCGCACCCGACAGGAGAGAGATTAGACTAAAGCGAACTGACATCCACAAATGAGAAGATCACATCACATAGAGGAATAGAAAGCACAATGCAATTGAGCAAGCTAAGACATTGAGAATTGAGAAGGGCATAAGAAACGATTTCCACAAAAGACCTCCCCCTCACCTGCTTGTAAATGGATTCGTTACATTTGATCCCCAACCCGGCATGAAAACAGCGAAATTTAAACTAATTCCATTGGTGTAGACATTGGTCAATGTTACTGTTACACATGTTCCTTTTTTTTTTTTTTTTTTACTCTTCTTCACTTTAAGGTTAATCTATAAAAATAAAAAAAATCATATTATTTGCTCCCCGTATTTTTTTCAACTAAACGCAACAATCTGACACTTGAGACAAAATAAAGCTACCCTAACAAGAACCGCAACTGAGATTAACAACAGATCAATTTGCAGTGACATAAAGTAGTGAATGTCGTACAAATGTGATAACGCTGTATTAAAAACTATGTAATAGTATGAACACCAAGCGCTGAAGCACAATGTATTGTAATAATCGCTAAACAAGACAAGATTTGTAATGTAAACTAAACAAAAAAAACAACAAACAGATTTATGAAAAAAAACAGGCACGTGCTCCTGCAACTATAATAACTACAACACCAACTAGAAGTGTGTCTGTGTCTGGTACAAGAGCTAAGACGTTCATCCAGTTCAAACACAACCTTATCAAATACTCCCATGCTTGTTAGATCTGGCTAAGGGTGCACTTACATATTCTTCAGGAAGTCTCTGTCTAGCTGCAATATCAAGATCAGAGCTAATACCATGTACTCTGCTCTCCCAGTGGACCATAAAGCAAAATATTGAAACGACTTTTCATGGCATTTCTACCTGGACAACGCCCTCCGTCTCAATGGGAGCTCAACACTTCTCAGACAGTCTATGCAACCTCCCTTTGAACCAATATACAAGGCACATCTAAAATTAATCTCTTGTGAGGCAGCGCTTCTGTTAGTACCAACATCAGCAAGGTGACTCAAAAGACCAGCTGTTTGAATCTTTTGGACATACAAGCAGAGCATGCCCCTTGTCCAAAAAGGGGACAGCACGTTGGCTCTCAGTCTGCATTACTTTCTTTGACACCAAAGCTGTGCGTCCACTCCAGGGTAGAGTGAGGGTGCAGTCCACCAGGAGAATGGCAACAACATTGGCAGTCTATACTGGTGTGCCCTTGAGAGACATATGCTGTGCAGCAATCTGGAAGAGCAGGCACTTGTTTATGAAGCATTATTAACTAGACTTGGATGCAGAAGCCGATGCAGCAGCAGAATAGGCAGTCCTCGGAAGTGTGTTTCAGTAAAGTTGAGCCTGCTCCACGCTTTTTAAATATGTATTATGATGGATACTACTCTGATTCAAGCATGTGAATATATGAAAGATCCAATGTTGGAGAATAAATTAGTTACTTACCTGTAACTCCAGTTCCCCAACACTGGAATCTTTCATATATTCATTTGCAACCGTCCCTCCTCCCCAGTCAGAGGCTGATTCATCACATACTCTTCTCACTCTTGTAATCTACCCTGTGCTGGCTAGAAGTGCTGGCATTTCCCCCTCATTGGCTGAAGTTCCAGTTGTTTCAAATGAGGTGGAGGTACTACTAAATAAACACTGTTGTTCAGCTCTATGATCATTGTAACACTGCTTACTGCTATTTAAATATAACAGGTATTCCCAGCCTGGTGATGGAGAATCATTCTAGCATGAGAACATATGAAAGATTTCAGTGCTGGAGAACTGGAGTTACAGGTACGTAACTAATTTCTTCCTAAACAAGCACCTCCCTGCCCAATGAAGCCAAGTGATCTGCAATAGGTTTCTAGTATAAGATTGTATGTTGTTTAGTCTACCCTTATTGCAAATGGAGGGATGAACTGTTATATAGCAGCATTTTAGGTCTGTCACCCACATGGACAGCACAGTCTTTTTTTGTTTTAGAGACTGTATACCTATTTCAGATAGGCTTCTATTTTCCTACTTTTAAAAGAGGGAACACGAAAGACAGTAGAACAGCATTACTGCTCCACATACTTTAAAACTCAATGTTAGTTATCAAGTGGATTGTTGCTTTATAGATAAGATAATTTTCAAAAGACAAAAAATGAAATGTAATGTATTTAAATAGGCATTGGTTTATAAATGAGAAAGTAAAGCTTTTATCTCTGCTGGAAAGTGTTCTGAGATTACAAGTACATGGGGTAGGTTTTCAGTGTACTCTGATTTACTGGAGGTACCTATTATGGATCAATGGGTTCCCAGGTAGGTACATTTTCCTACTGCTTCGAAACGCCCCTTTGAATTTCCATAGTTTGATAAGGATAATAATTTTGCTGCACTAGAGAATTATCAGAAATGAGAGATGGTATGCGAGGAAAGAGAAGATACTCTCCCCTTTCACTACGGACAGTGGCATTCATTGACACATCAACATCAGACCAAGCAATTCATAGTGCCTCCCTATATATGAATACTCTTTCCAAGCCAAGATTCTCAATCCAGTAGCCCTAGTTGACATGACTGTTTCTTTCCCTAGATGGTTACCTCCATTATAGAAACCGTTCCACATCCTTCCAAATAATCCTCTTGCTCTGGGTTGGGTTTAGGATATTTATGGAGCATGTGATACATCACTAGACACTGTTCATCTCAGAGTGTGTGTACAACAAGAAACTAAGTGAACAGATTGGTTTTTAAGCTGTAACAAAATTCAGAAAACTAGTGTTTTAAGTACAAGCCGACTGGAAAGGCATTAAGAGCCAAGGCTTCCCAGAGAATCCATGCTAGCCAGACAGTTACACGTAGGATATCCTTATTAGAAGATCATAGCACTCACTTAGCTGGAGGGATACTGCACTTTATCAATTATGTATTGCAGGGCAGTATCACAACACAGGAAGCATAAGCGTGTAAAGTTGATCAAACACTCTACCCGAAGCAATTGGAGTTTATTTCTGGTTGCTGAGATCTGTCTGTTTTTTGTTAAGTCTAGGTGTGCAGCAATTTGAGACATGGGTAATTTCTGCACAAGTTGCTTGAAGAAACAAATAACCAGCCAAGTCGTAATTTTAACAGATCCAGCTCTTCAGTCTTCTCAGAGCACAGAGACACAAAAAAGAAATCCCTTGATTTTTTTCAAGTCTCATATAGCTACTTTCTTAATTTGGTGGGCTAATCATTCATAATTCTAGACTGGACACCTCCTTTGTAAGTGCATGCCTGCAAATATCAACTTGTAACTTGTCTGGTTTCAACTGATGAGCTCGCAATAATATATATATGTGTGTAATCTGGAGTGCAACCTATTGTTCTCATTTGACCAGCCTTAGAGACATGAAATATATTTTCTTGGCAATCGGCTATTCCTCTCAGCTATTCAATGGAAAGTAGTATGGCTAAACAGAGTTGGTGATATCCTTGTTCTACGCAATCCTAAAGGGCAATACACACTTCTACTCTGTACTGGCTAGAAAAGGAGACTGGTGAGAAATTATGCTTGCTTACAGTACATTTTGCTGCCACTCTTGTGAAAGTGAGAGATGTAGGTAGGTGCAGACTTCTTAAGCAGATTGATTAGTCCCAAAGCAATAAATATTCAACCTGGATGACTCAAATTCGGTTTGTAATGTACTGGTTATCCAATAGTTAAACCTTTTTAGTTAAATAGCTCCCCATGCTACAGAACACTAAACACGCCCTAGCAGTTCATGTTCACCTCTGCTGTTCGTCTAGGAGAGGATATGGAATATTTCACAGCAACACAAACTTCTATGAATGAGAGGCAACCTTCTCTTCACATACCAGGGGGCAATAGTTTACCCTCGTGAAATTAAGAAAAAAACGTGGTTCAAATAAAGTGTCCGACATTAGGGTGTAATACGAGACCGAGTGGCTCTATTCTGCTGTTAGATAGTGTATAACCGAACTTCCGTGGCACCTACATTCAACAATGCCCTGGTTTTCACTTGTTATGTGGAATACCTGATAATGGTTCTCTCATTAGCTGTTACACACAAATGAAATATTATATTATTATCTTATGTAATGATCTTTGAAAACCAGGCTGAAGGGCTAGCACTACAGAAAAGGTGGAGGGGCCAGGCATACTATACCTCTTATTCCGCATTCGCCAGGGGTGCCTTGATATGGATCAGAGCCGGGGTTCCATTCCAGTTATTAGACACGCTCATAGACCCAGAGGGACGTTTTGTAGCAATCCGGGGTCGATTGGAGGGAAGAGATCTAGCGTTGATCAATGTCTATGCCCCGAACTGGGACCAGGGTGAGTTCTTTACACGCTTATCGGGCCTCCTAGCCACCTATTTGCAGTTCCCCCTAGTGAAGGGGGGCGACTTTAATTGTGTGGCCGATCCCTCCAGGGATCGCTCCCACCCTCCGTTACATGATTCCCCTCTGATGAGAGTAGCAGGGCTAATCTCCTCCTGGCAGGCGAGTTGGGGGCTGGTGGATGTCTGGAGACGAGTACACCCAGAGACCAGAGACTATTCCTTCTTCTCCCCCCGGCATGAGCTCCATGTCCGCTTGGATGTGTTTTTCTGCTCCCCAGACATTTTCCCTCAGGTGCATAATGTTGAATACCTGACCCGCACAATCTCTGATCATAACCCTCTATTACTAGAGTCATGCTGGGGTTCGCCCCCCTCTCGCATCCCCACCTGGCGGCTGAACACTGAGGGGGTGATTCTAACCCCGGCGGTCTTAGACCGCCGGGGCCAGGGTCGGCGGGAGCACCGCCGACAGACCGGCGGTGCCCCGCAGGGCATTCTGACCGCGGCGGTAAAGCCGCGGTCAGACCGGCAACACTGGCGGTCTCCCGCCAGTGTACCGCTGCCCTGTTGAATCCTCCAAGGCGGCGCAGCTAGCTGCGCCGCCGAGGGGATTCCGACCCCCCCTACCGCCATCCAGTTCCCGGCGGTCCGCCCGCCGGAAACCGGATGGCGGTAGGGGGGGTCGCGGGGCCCCTGGGGGCCCCTGCAGTGCCCATGCCACTGGCATGGGCACTGCAGGGGCCCCCGTAAGAGGGCCCCTAAATGTATTTCACTGTCTGCTGCGCAGACAGTGAAATACGCGACGGGTGCAACTGCACCCGTCGCACAGCTTCCACTCCGCCGGCTCGATTCCGAGCCGGCTTCATCGTGGAAGCCTCTTTCCCGCCGGGCCTCCGCCGCCCGCCAAGGTCAGGATGAGGGCCTGAGTCCCTAGAAGACGCACCCTTTCGGGAGGAGCTAAGACAGCATATTACCCACTACTTTGTAGATAACGAGGCTTCGACCAATAACCCCTTGATTGAATGGGACGCTTTTAAAGTGGTGGTGCGTGGGCGCTGTATTGCGGGAGCGGTAGGGGTCCGAAGGACTCTACTTAGGGACACTGAACAAGCGGAGAGTGAGCTGCGAGAGATGGAGAAAAAAAGGCCTGAAAGTCCGCTCCTTCAACCTACTATCTTAGAGCTTAGAGCAACGGTCGCTGACTGTGTGGAGCGTCTTCGATGCTTTGACTACCAAAACTATATTACACAAGCACACGGGGAGAGAGACCAAGCGGGTCGGATGTTAGCTTGGGTAATATCGCAAACGCATAAGACATCCCCTATCCTGGAAATGATATCGGAGTGTGGAAATCCCCTTCACGGGCAGGAGCAAATTAACTCTCACCTCATGTCCTTTTACGAACGATTATATAAAAGCACTCTTCGTCCTGTCGGTAACTCCACCGATAGTTATGTATCTAGTCTGCAGTTGCAGACACTACCACCAGATGTTGCGACACAACTTGAGGGAGCCATTACACAACCAGAGATTCGGAGGGCCATTAGAGAACTATCGAGGGTAAAGACTCCGGGGACAGATGGTCTCCCTATCGAATTCTATGCCACGTATATAGATTTGTTAGCTCCTAGGCTTGAGATTCTATATCAATCCGCCAGAGACCGAGGAATTTTACCGGCAACAGCGAGGGAGGCGGTAATAGTGCCCTTGCTTAAACCTGGGAAAAATCCTGCGGAAGCTGGGGCATACAGACCTTTATCCATGCTGAACCTGGATTACAAGATCCTCAGCAAGGTTCTGGCCTCTAGGCTTCTCCCCCACATGGCAACACTAATACATACTGACCAGGCAGGGTTCATCCCGGGGCGCAACACAGCGGATAACATACGCAGATTTATAGTGGTCATGAACGATCGAAAATCGTCTAGCCCAGCCCCTGGAGTGCTCGCAGTCGATATAGAAAAGGCCTTTGATAGCTTGGAGTGGGCCTTCCTTTATACAGTGATGTCCCGCCTTCGTTTCGGACCTGAATACATTGCCTGGGTCAGATTGTTGTATACTGAGCCCACTGCTAGGGTACGGACAGGACGGATAATATCCAGACCTTATGTCGTTGAGCGGGGTACCAGACAGGGGTGTCCCCTATCGCTGCTGCTATTTGCACTGGCTATGGAGCCATTAGCGGCCGCAGCGCGCGGTGGTGGGGGGGGTCCCGGCATAGTGGCAGGGGGCAAGAGACATCAAATAGCGTTGTATGCGGATGATCTGTTGATCTTCTTAGACGATGTACACAGAGACCTTCCCCGGACCCAGCAGTTACTTTCGCAGTTTGGTGAGCTTTCTGGTCTTCGGGTGAATTGGGGCAAGACCGGCCTGTTTCCTTTGAACGCTACTGTAGCCCCACCATTAGAGTTGGGAAATGTCCAGTGGGTTCCAAGATGCCTCTCATACTTGGGGGTCAAGATTTTCCATGACCCACAGGATATAATAGACAGCAATATTGGAGGCTCATTGCGTTCCCTCCGTTCCAACATGGCTTTCTGGCAAACCTTACCTCTATCTGTAGCGGGGAGGGTAGCCATCCTTAAAATGGTGGTGTTGCCTCGCCTTCTGTATCACTTCACGGTCCTGCCAGTATGGATTCCTAAGGCCATATTTGCAGAACTAGAATCCATGGTCATAGCCTTTATCTGGGGGGGTGGACGGAAGCGAGTGGCTCTGGCCAAACTTCAGAGGCGGTCCACAGACGGAGGCCTAGCAGTCCCGGACTTTGAGGCTTACTACTTGGCAGCGCAATTCCAGTGGTTGGCGCAATGGATAGCCAACAGAGCAGCAACAGGGTTGGGGGTAAAGGCATTTACTCCCCCAGAGACTAGATTATACGAACTGTTGTTGGGGTGTCCGGGTACTGGGACGCATGATTCCCTTGAATTTAAAGTCCTTGCGCGCTGTTGGAGGAGCTTTTTGCGTAAACTTAAAGTAAAGGCCCCTTACTCCCCTGACCTACCCCTCTTGTCCCTAAGAGCTTTGCCCCATCGGGGTGACTGGGGAGGACTCCAGTCCTGGGTGGAGTCCGGGATACAGACGGTAGGAGCACTATTTAAGGAGGGGACACTGATGCCGTTTGAAGTCCTTCGGACACAATTCGGTCTACAGGGAGGACACTTCTTATTGTATGGCTCAGTAGTGGCTAGTATCAGGAAACACTGGCTGACACGGACAGGAGAGCTCACTACACAAACAACCTGTACATATTTGGCGACTTCTTCTGGCACCTTTAAGGCAGTTTCTAATCTCTACAGCAGGGTTCAAGCGGATAGGAACATACCTTTGACTCAACTCAAATCGTCATGGGAAGTAGACCTGGGCACAACTATATCCGATGTGGACTGGGAGCGTATTCTGGGGGGCTTCCCCAAAATGACTCGCAATGCCAGATTTAAGCTGATTAATTTTTATGTACTTCATAGGGCATATCTCACCCCTGAGCGGATCAGCAGGTACTTTGAAGTAGAAGGAGTAAATTGCCCGAGGTGCGGACTAGAGAAGGCAGAATTTAGGCATATGTTCTGGAGCTGCCCTACGGCGGAGGTGTATTGGGCGGAGGTGAGCCGTCTGGTGGCTGGAGCGATAGGAAGAGAAGTCCCTTGCACAATAGGGCATTGTCTGCTTGGCTGGTTTCCACGCACGGCTAAGTACAAAATAACCAACAGGTTCCGGGACTTGGCCTACGTACTGGCCAAGAGGGAAATAGCGATGTCCTGGAAGAATCCAGTTGGGCCGAAACTGTCCCTATGGACCAGAGAACTAACTAGGTGGGCTGGGTGTGAGAGCGCTGTTTTACATAGTGAGGCCAGAAGGGGTTGGCGGCCCCTGGAGGTGGCGCAAGGTTGGGACGCGATATTAGACTCCTTTAAGGAGGAATGCCGATTAGGTCCAGTCCCCTGATTGAATGATGTTTGGATGTTTTGAGAAGTTACCAATAGTCCCAATACATTGGTGCCAGTACAGATGACCCCGGGGCAGGATCCTACGGTTGGACTAGACGGGGTAAACACTCTCACACTGTGAACGGAGGGTTGACTCCTTCATAGCACACCTACATACAATACAACTGTCCAGATAAGCTACCAGTATCATCACTGGGGGGTGGGGCACTGTTGGGGAGGTTGAGGGATGGGGGGTAGGGTAGTTGTTGCAACATCAGATTGCTGTTAGTGCAGAGATGTGTAGATTGAAAAAGCTCTTGATCTCAGAGTCTATGTAGATCACTGTATATTCTCTTATACTATGTTTACCTACTCATTGGTTGATCGAAATTGCAATAAACTTTGTTTACAAAAAAAAATGTAATGATCTTTGAAATAGCCATTTAGATGGGCGTGTGAATAGGTTTCTTCCAGTTAAGGCAACCACACACACACACACTATAATCTCAATATGATTTTAGTTATTTTAAGGTATCTAAAACAAACCTTCTGATCACACGTGCACCTGCGGAATTCTCATCCAACTATAAAACTCATCTCCTTATGCCAGTTTTACCTGTAACCTCTCCAGATCCTTTCAGCACTGGGGGCATGTACAGACTTCCACAGAGAGATAGCACTAATCCACACACCTCATTCATTTGTCTACATTTTCATATGCATAAGAAAGTCTGTCTCAAAATAGTTTTCATTACAGCATTCCAGTAATATGGTTATCCTGTAAATTCTGTTTAACCACTTCACTGCCAGGCCTTTTCCCCCTCCTGTGCTAGGCCTTTTTTTGGCTATTTGGGGTAGTTTGCGCTTAGGCCCTCATAACGGTTTGTCCACATAAGCTATCCATGCCAAATTTGCGTCCTTTTTTTCCCCTCATCCTAGGGCTTCTAAAGGTACCCAGAGTTTGTGGATTCCCCTGGAGGAGACCAATAAATTAGCCAAACTACAGCTAAAATTTGATTTTGTGGTTTTTGCTTTCAGAAAAATTGGAAAAATGGGCTGCAGAAGAAAGCGCGTGTTTTTCCCCGCCCTGTAAATGGCTTCAACAAAGGGTTTGCAGTGCTAAAATCACCAGCTTTCAGGACCAGGCAGAATTGAATCAGAAAACCAAATTTTTCAACAACTTTGGCATTTTACTGATAAATACCCCATTTTTACTATTGGTTGTGCTTCAAGCCTCCTTACAATTAGTGACAGAAATGAGTGTGAAACCAATGGTGGATCCCAGACAGCTAAACATTTATGAAAAGTAGACAACATTCTGAATTCAGTAAGGGGTCATTTAGGTAGATCCTGCAAGGTTTTCCTACAGAAAATAACAGCTGAAATTAAATAAAAAATATTGAAATTGAGCTGAAAAAATAGCCACGTTTCCTTCTAGAACTTTTTCCTGCTATGGCAGATTTTAGAAAGCAATATACCGTTACATCTGCTGGACTCTTCTGGTTGCGGGATATATAGGGCTTCTATGTTAATCAAGAACCCTACATACCCAGGGCCAATAAATGAGCTGCACATTGCAATGGGTTTTCATTGTATACCGGGTATACAGCAAATCATTTGGTAAAATATAAAGAGTGAAAAATAGGTATCAAGGAAACCTTTGTATTTCCAAAATCGGCACAAGATAAGGTGTTGAGAAGCAGTAGTTATTTGCACATCTCTGAATTCGGGGTCCCCATGCTAGCATGTGAATTACAGGGCATTTCTCAAATACACTTCTTTCTTACACACTGCCTTACATTTGGAAGAACAAATGTAGAGAAAGACAAGGGGCAACAACACTTGTTCTTGTATTCTGTGTTCCCCCAAGTCTCCAGATAAAAATGGTACCTCACTTGTGTGGGTGGGCCAAGTGCCCGCGATAGGAAGAGGCCCATCCCCAAAAAAAACATGGACACATCACATTTTTACATTGAAATCTGATGTGTTTTTTGGAAAATGCCTAGCTGTGGATTTTGGCCTCTAGCTCAGCCGGCACCTAGGAAAACCTAGCAAACCTATACATTTTTTTAAAGTAGAAATGTACGGGAATTCAGAATGGGGTGACTTGTGGGGCTCTCACCAGGTTCTGGCACCCAGAATCCTTTGCAAACCTCAAAATTTGTCTAAAAAAACACTTCCCCTCCCATTTCAGTGCTGCAAAGTTCTGGAATCTGAGAGGAGCCACAAACTTCCTTCCACCAGCATTCCCCCAAGTCTCCAGATAAAAATGGTACCTCACTTGTGTTGGTAGGCCTAGTGCCCGAGACAGGAAACGCCCCAAAATCCAACATGGACTAATCACATTTTTTTACATTGAAAACTGATGTGTTTTTTGGAAAGTGCCTAGCTGTGGATTTTGGCCTCTCGGTCATCCGGCACGCATGGAAATCTAGCAAACCTGGGCATTTCTGAAAAGTAGACACCTAGAGGAACCCAAGATGGGGTAACTTGAGGCACTGTCACCAGGTTCTGTCCCCAGAATCCTTTACAAAGCTAATAATTTGGCAAAAAAAAAAAAAAAAAAACTTTTCCCTCACATTTCGGTGCTGCAAAGTTCTGGAATCTAAGGAGAGCCACAAACTTCCTTCTACCCAGCATTCCCTCACATCCCCCGATAAAAATGGTAACTCACTTTTGTGGGTAGGCCTAGTGCCCGCGACAGGAAATGCCCCAAAACACTACCTGGACACATCAAAATGATCAATTACAAAACTGTTTTTGCAGGGGTGGGGCACCTGTGTGTTCGGTCCCGGGCTCAGCAGCCATCTAGGGAAACCTATCAAACACAGACATTTCTGAAAACTAGACACCGAGGGAGTCCAGGGAGGTGTGACTTGCATGGATCCCCCAGTGTTCTCTTATCCAGAATCCTCAGCAAACCTCAAATTTAGCTACAAAATAATCACATTTTCCCCACATTTCTGTGAGGGAACACTGCACCGGCACAAATTTCCTACCACCCAACGTTCCCCCTCAGTCTACCGATAACAATGATACCTCACTTGTGTAGGTGGGCCAAGTGCCTGTGACAGGGAAGAGCCAAAAACATGTCAAAATTGAGGGGGAACCAAAGCGGGTCCAAAAGTACAGTTTGAAAAGAAAATGTTTTTAGGCTGACAAGTGGGGCAGAATATTTATTGGTATAGATGTGACAGTGCTGGGTAGTAGGAATTTTGTGGATTCCTGCAAATTCCATAAGGTTCATCACAAAAATGTGGGGAAAATGTGTGATTTCAAGTAAAGTTAGAGGTTTGCATGGCATTATGGGTAAGAAAGTGGTGCGGGGTGCATGCAAAGCACACCACCCTGGACTCAACCAGATGTTTAGTTTTCAGATGTCTCTACGTCTCGTAGATTTTTCTAGATGCCAGCATCCCAAAGTCCAAAAAGTGCAGCCCTCACCATTCTAAATGGGTGCGATTTTGAGAGTTAGCCAAGCTCTCATGACCCAAATGTAAATTCAAAACCCAAAATAATCAAATGTCCTCTTGGTTCCGTTGGGATAAGATTTAGAGTGTGCGAGGGGGAAGCTGAAAGACTGTTACCCCCTTCATTTGGGGTGGGGGCATAACCATGCACATACTGGCTGGTAGACACCACCCCACTATTTTTTGTTTTAATTTCTTGGCATCTAGTAGGCATTCTGCAACCCCCCCCAGGGGAGTGGATCAGGGCCAACTGCCCCATTTGCCCAGCGGTGGGCAGAACAACTTTGTCCCCATTTATTTGGGGGTGGCGGTATGGCCATACCCCCACCCTCTTTTAAAAAAAAGAAAAATCTTGCCTGGTGCCTAGTGGGCTTTCTGACCCCCTTGGGGACAGATGGGCCTTACAAAAATAGGCCGATCTGCCCCCAAGGGGCGGAAGAAATGTCCAACAGTAATGTGCCCCATGGTGAGCGACCCTTGTCCAAGGGGCTGCTGTCCCCCCCAAACAAAACACACACACACACCAATCCCTGGTGCCTAAGTGGCTTCTGCCCGCCTTGGAGGCAGATGGGCCTAATAGAAATAGGCCAATCTGCCCCTCCTAAGGGAAGCAGAAATGGCCTAAAATAATTTGCCCCCATTGGGAACAGCCCCTGCCACCGCTACCCAGGGGAGGGGGGTGAGTGGCCCACGGGGGGGGGCGTTGTGCTAGCGCTCCCCCATGGGTCAGATGCGTCACGTCCTCTCCACACGAGTGCCGTAGCAGAGGACATAACCAGCTCGTCCCTGCCACCCAAAGGGATTAATGAAAAACAGGCCTTAGAAGCTGCCCACACCTATTTTTTTCTTTTTCCCCACAGGAAAGCATCTTTTCAAATGGATACTATTTACATATTATATGTTCTGTAGTCTAAAGGACTTCTAATCAAGTATTCATACATTCCCCTTCACAGTCAAGTAGTATTCCAGAAATGATAAATTGCAAGGCTGCCACTTGGGCACACCTTCCCCTTTTATAAGTACTACTTGGTGAATATCTCATACAGTGACAATATTCAATTAGCCCAAGTTCTCATAGAGAACCGCTGGCTTGAAATTTGGTTTAATTCGTGGTATTACCCGTTTACCCTGGTTTCTCTTTCTATACCCATTCACAAACACTGGGACTGAAAAGAGTTGTAACATTAGGAAGCTGAAAAGTTACCTTTGTTGTTAACTTTGGTGTTCTTAGCTTTTATGCTCTCTTCATCATTACCAACACCAGTCCTCAATACACAAACAAGAAACAGCTATGTTACTAGTATGTATGTGCACATGGTAACTAATATGGGTATGCAAAAACAAGCTTGTGGAGACCTGAACTACCTACATCAATGGCTACTTTATCCGGTAATATACATGACTGACCGATAATAATTTCCGGACCACCAGCAGGTATTGGCAGTTATTCACGAGTAGTAGGAAAGAATGAAAACAAGGAATAGCAGAGTCACTAAAATAAACTGCTGTTCTGCTTTCTAACATTCACCCTCTTATAGCAACATTCAGGAGCCTCTGAAAGAAGTTGCTTTACTAAAGCAGGTTTTTCTGTTTGAGAGTGCCACTTAAATTTAAGGATGGATATGGTTTGCCTGTTCCACTGATTTCAAGCCTAGTGCATGATGGGTTTGTGTCAACACATTGGCAGCAACTGTTAAGGACTGGAAGCTGAAAGTCTGATGATCTCAAGGTACAGAATTTGGAAAGGATACATTCACTGGAAACATTTATGGACGCTGAAAATAGTACATCAATGTAAACAACTTGAAAGGAACTACACAGTAGTACAGATATCTCCAAACATACTAGTCTCAAAATCAACCTTCACACCTATAGAACGGCCAAGAAATGTAATAATTACTTTAGGCATCAAGCACACAAACAACATATTACATTTACAAGTACCAAAATAAATAAAAGTATTTAACAAAGAATCTGACTAAAATAGAAAACTAAATATTACAATAACTCAAAAACAATGACATGATTACTATGGGTAGGTCGCTCCCCCTGCCGCTGCAGCTCCACCAGCCCAGGCTCCTGAGACCTCCTAGCAAGCCCAGCGAATTCACAGTAAGTACTCCCCACCCCCACCGCCCAGCCCCTCGCCCAGCCCCTCGCCCTGCCCCGCGCTACTCACCTCCTCTCCTGCTTCTTTTCTTCATCTCTGTTCTTCCTCTGTGCTCTTCTTCTGTATTCTTCATCTGTACTCTTCTTGCTTTCCTGCTCCCCGTCTTCTGTCTTCATCTGTGTTCTTCTTCTGTGTGCTTCTTTCTCTCTCCTTTGCACCGCGACCTGCGTGTGATTTCTTCTTCTGTGTCCCTCTTCTTGGCTCTTCCCTCTGCTGCTCGTCGCTCCTCTTCTTCTTTACCTTCTTCTGTGTTCTTCTCTCTTCTGCTCTTCCGCTCCTCTTCTTCTTTACCTTCTTCTGTGTTCTGATCTTCCGCTCCTCTTCTTCTTTACCTTCTTCTGTGTTCTTCTGTCTTCTGATCTTCCGCTCCTCTTCTTCTTTACCTTCTTCTGTGATCTTCTGATCTTCCCTCTTCTGCTCCTCTTCTTCTTTTACCTTCTGCTTGGTTCTTCCCGCGTCTGCCCTCCTGCTCCTGTCTCGTCTCCCTGACCTCCCTTACTCGCCACCCCCTCTGTAACACCCCCATCTACCTATCGCTCTAGCTACCTATCTCTCTATCTTTCCCCCTCACTCGCCACCTCCTCTGTAACCCCCCCTATCTTCCTATCCTTTCACTCTCTCTCACCCTCACCCTAATCTATCTTCTACCTCTCACGCTCACCCACCTCGACCTCCACCTCTATAACCCCCCCCCTCCCCTATCTTCCTAACTTTCCTCCTAACTTTCCTTCCTAACTTTCCTTCCTAACTTTCCTTCCTAACTTTCCTTCCTAACTTTCCTTCCTAACTTTCCTTCCTAACTTTCCTTCCTAACTTTCCTTCCTAACTTTCCTTCCTAACTTTCCTTCCTAAACTCCCCGCCACCCTTAACCCCCCACCCCCATCTTTTCCTCCCCTCTACCTGTCCCCCTCCCTCCGCTTTCCCGCCGCCACCTCCTGCACGCCCCCGCCCCCCCCAGCTCCCATTCGTCGCCCCACTCCCGTCCCCCGCCCCCAGCTGACCCCTCCCCCCCTCCTCCCTCTTATGGCAGCTGCTGCGCAATAGCGCAGCGGGCACGCCGCTGGCGCGCCAAAGGCAAGCCCGTCTGCGCCTGGCCACGCGCAGCGCCACGACCCCTGGCCCTCAGCACTCCCAAACCCCGCTGCACCGCTACGCCCCCATCACCCTCCACGCCCTCAACCCAGAGCGCTCCAGTACCTGCTTCCAAGCCAACCCGAAACGTACCCACGGACCCTTCGCATGTCACACCTGCAAACTTACCTTCCACCACGAAACAACCACGACCACCAGCCCACGCGCCATCAACCACCTCAAATGCATCCTGATCAACGCTCGATCCGTCCACAAGCACGCCGTTGAACTCTGGGACCTCCTGGACTCCATCGCACCAGACGTCGCCTTCATCACTGAGACCTGGATGAACGCCTCTTCGGCCCCCGACATCGCCACAGCCATCCCCGAAGGCTACAAGATTTCCAGGAAAGACCGCACCAACCAAGTAGGAGGAGGAATCACCATCGTCTTCAAAGACTCCATCAGCATCACCACCTCCACCGAAGACACCCCCCCTCGCCGCCGAACACCTGCACTTCCAGATCCGCACAGACCCCAGGACCACCCTCAGAGGATCCCTCATCTACCGTCCCCCCGGACCGCGCGCCCTCTTCAGCGACTCCATCACCGACTTCATCTCCCCGCACGCCCTCGCCTCGCCAGACTACATCCTCCTCTGCGACCTCAACTTCTATCTAGAACAGAACAACGACCCCAACACCACCGCCCTACTCGACAACCTCGCCCACCTCGGCCTCAAGCAACTGGTGAACACTCCCACCCACATCGCCGGACACACGCTCGACCCCATCTTCTCCGCCAGCAAACACGTTTCCTTCAGCCACGCCTCCGCTCTACACTGGACCGACCACAGTTGTGTCCACTTCACCTTCCGACGCAAGACTCGCCACCTCCGCACTCAACCCATCCCTCGTCGACAGTGGAACAAAATCCCCGAAGAACAGCTTTTCTCCACGCTCATCGACAACCAACACACCGTCTCCGCCGACCCCAACGACGCAGCCCTCAGCCTCACGAAATGGATCACCAACTGCACAGACAACCTCGCTCCCCTCAGACGCCTTCCAAGACAGTCCAACACCAAAAAACCTCTCTGGTTCTCTGACACCCTTAAGGAATCAAAGAAAACTTGTCGTACCCTCGAGAAAGCCTGGCGTAAGTACCACACCACAGACAACATGACTGCCCTCAAGAACGCTACCCGCGAACACCACCACCTGATCCGCGCAGCCAAAAGGAATTTCTTCACAGACAGACTGGACAAAAACAGCCACAACAGCAGAGAACTCTTCAACATCATAAAAGAGCTCTCCAACCCCAACGCCATACGCCCTCACAAGACCTGTGCAACTCCCTCGCCACCTTCTTCCATCGTAAGATCACTGACCTACACGACAGCTTCGGACATCAGACCCAGCCGACCACCACTGAACCCACACCCCCAGCCATCACCCTCAACGCCTGGACCCACATCAACACAGAAGAGACCAAAACCACCATGAACTCAATCCACTCCAGTGCCCCCTCGGACCCCTGCCCACACTTCATCTTCAATAAAGCCGACGACATCATCGCCCCGCACCTCCAGACCATCATCAACTCCTCGTTTTCTTCTGCCACCTTCCCCGAGAGCTGGAAACACGCTGAAGTCAACACCCTACTGAAGAAACCTACGGCTGACCCAAGCGACCTGAAGAACTTCCGCCCCATGTCGCTCCTCCCCTTCCCTGCCAAAGTCATAGAGAAGACCGTCAACAAGCAGCTTACCAACTTCCTTGAAGACAACAACCTTCTCGACCCCTCTCAATCCGGATTCCGAGCCAACCACAGCACTGAAACCGCCCTCATCTCAGTCACAGACGACATCAGAACCCTGATGGACAACGGTTAAACAGTCGCCCTCATCCTCCTCGACCTCTCGGCTGCCTTCGACACCGTCTGTCACCGCACCCTAATAACCCGCCTCCGCTCCACCGGGATCCAAGGCCAGGCCCTGGATTGCCTCATTCCTCTCCAACCGCTCTCAAAGAGTCTACCTCCCTCCTTTTCGCTCAGACCCCACCGAGATCATTTGCGGCGTCCCACAAGTCTCCTCGCGCAGCCAGACACTCTTCAATGTCTACATGAGCCCCCTCGCCGACATCGTACGCAAACACAGCATCATCATCACCTCCTACGCCGACGACACTCAACTGATACTCTCCCTCACCAAGGACCCCACCAGCGCAAAGACCAACCTGCAAGATGGAATGAAGGACGTCGCAGATTGGATGAAACTCAGCCGTCTGAAACTGAACTCAGACAAAACGGAAGTCCTCATCCTCGGTAACACCCCGACCGCCTGGGACGACTCCTGGTGGCCCACGGCCCTTGGCACCGCACCGACCCCCTCAGACCACGCACACAACCTCTGTTTCATCTTGGACCCACGTCTCACCATGACCAAACAAGTCAACACCGTATCATCCTCCTGCTTCCTCACCCTCCGCATGCTCCGAAAGATCTTCCGTTGGATCCCCGCCGACACCAGAAAGACCGTGACCCACGCCCTCGTCACGAGCCGCCTGGACTACGGCAACACACTATACGCAGGAACCACCGCTAAACTCCAGAAACGTCTGCAACGAATTCAAAACGCCTCCGCCCGCCTCATCCTCAACATACCCCGCAACAGCCACATCCCCGCCCACCTGAGACACCTGCACTGGCTTCCCGTCAACAAAAGGATCACCTTCCGACTCCTCACCCACGCACACAAAGCCCTCCACAACAAGGGACCCGAACTCCTCAACCGCCGCCTCAGCTTCTACACTCCCACCCGTCCTCTTCGCTCTGCCAACCTCGCTCTCGCCGCCGTCCCTTGCATCCGCCACACCACTGCGGGTGGGAGGTCCTTCTCCTACTTGGCGGCCAAGACATGGAACTCCCTCCCCACCATCCTCAGGACCACCCAGGACCACTCCGCTTTCCGGAGACTACTCAAGACCTGGCTCTTCGAGCAGCAGTAACCCCTTCCCCCTAGCGCCTTGAGACCCGCACAGGTGAGTAGCGCGCTTTATAAATATTTGTGATTTGATTTTGATTATGACTAAAAGCAAGGTGCCTGAGTGTTGTTTGTTTTGTCAGTGGCCCAGCAAGACCTTGTTTTGGACACTGTTGAAGGATATCCATCTTCTCTCAATTTTTTTTGCAGTTGCCGGATCAGCATTCTTTAAATCACCTGTTGTCAGGGCAGACTTTAGGGTGGTGCAAACAATGCAGCTTCTCCTGGCGTTGACTTTGGTGGGAGGTGCTATTTTTAAAAATAGCTATTGGTGTAAAAGCGAGTCAACTTCCTTGTGCTTCCACCAGTTTTCTAGCAGCAATAAAAACATCAAGATAACTCTGGTAATTAATGTTCCTACTGGTGAGAGATCACATTTTGTCTAGTGGCAGTTTAGATTCATCATTAAGTAGCACAGGGTTAATATGCCTGCTGTAAAGAACGTGTACCATGCAGATCACAGAACTGAGTGTGAGTGAATTATGAGTAGCGCCATACAAAATGAAATGTATGTCAGAGACAGGCTCTGGAGATCAGAGGTGCACTGTTGGAGACAGCACTAAAGCTGTCCCTGGCTGTTGTGATGAGAATTTTGAAAGGTTTGAAACATCTGTTTCTCACAACACCCCTCGCCACAGTGCGATTTCAACTACTGATGGAGGAGGCCTGATAAGCCTTCTTCATCAGTAGTTGCAATGTTCCACTATCAAAACATCGGAAAAAGGCTTTTTCACGTGTACAAAGCCCTATTTGCGATTCTGTGACCTGCGATTCGGTAATCTATTACTGAACAGCAAGTTGGGTTTGCGATTCAGTATTAGGAAGGGGCGTGTTTAGGGCATCCCTTCCTAATATCAAATTGCAGGGGTATGTGTGAATGTTTTGCAACTGAAATGCGGTCCCAAAACATTTGCATTTTACCACCTACTTTAAGTAGGTGGTAACCCATTTGAAAATGGGAAGGGGATCCCAAGGACCACTTCCCCTTCGTAAATGTTTGTAAAAATGTTTTTAAGAGCAGGCAGTGGTCCTAGGGACCACTGCTTACTTTTATAAAATGAAAATACTTTCTTTAATTTTTATTTTTTATTTTTTTTAAATTGCATCCCGTTTTGCTTTTAGGAAAACGGGCTGCATTTAAAAAACTAAAGATTGCTTTATTTAAAAGCAATCACAGACATGGTGGTCTGCTGACCACAGCAGGCCACCATCTCTGTGATTTTAGCGATTCCCAATGGGTTGCAAACCGAGATCTACCTCATTAATATTCATGAGGTAGGTCTATTTGCGACCCACTGTGACACATCTGTGCATTGGTGTTTGCCATTACCAAATAGCGAATCAAAAAATGTACTATTTGATAATCATAAATGATTACCTTGGTGTATGTGGCCCAAGAAGAGTACTGAAAAGAGGTCTCAAGACACTTCAGGAGATGCTCATCAAGCAGTCTCACAATCACTGCACTACACCACCGTGACATTGGGTTTGCTCAATGCAGTTCTGTATAGCACACCTTCTGAGCTTGTACTATTACTTTTGGCAGCAGTGTGCAGGGCTGCTGGAGGGCGGATAGCAGAATGGAACAGGGGAAATATCCAACAAGCAATAAATAATAAAAAAAGGTTGAATTGCAGTAAGAAAAAAATAGGAGCAGCAAATGCAACCAGATGGGCCCGTTTCATGTAGTGCAGAGCAAAACAGCATTATTCTACATATTGAAAGAAAATCTGTGCTCCATTACAAATACCCTCAATGCTTTCTTTACTACTTTGGGAGCCTCAGTTAACATTACTGCATGCACTGTACAAGCCAAGCCCCACCACCAGTATAAGCCAGGCCAGATTTCTGCAAGTGAAGCAGGTAAACACTTCTTTTAGACTGTTGCTTTGAGAGGATCAATGTGTTTGGCAAGACAGTAATGCACAGACTGTTCCCATTTGGCAGCATACCAGCTTCAGGTTGTAGAACTGTGTGTCTTTAAGAATAGTCATGCATTCTACAGACAGGTTAATGTACCTAAATTCTTGGACTTCAGGAGCCAAATCACAAGATTGAGCTGTTCATGATTGGGATGTCCGAGAGTGCCTTGATTTTGGGAGTGAAGATGCAGCCAGTTGGGCAGCTTCTCATGAGACACTAGAGAGAGGTTAAGGAGGGTGGTGAACCAAGGCTGTCTGGCAAAGGTCTAAGCTACTAAAATGAGAGTAAGGAATGTTTGCTGAAACTTCTGAACAACAAATAGAAGTGGGAGAGAACTGGCTTGACTGACCAGTTAAGCCATAGTTTATTGCACATGATCTGTGGGTGAGGTAACCTGGAAACAAAGCTTGGGCATTTTGTATTTTCAGTGGTGGTGAACAAGTCTATGTGGGAGAACGCCCAACGGTGGAAGTACAGGAGTAGGACTTGGGAGTGGAGGTCCCACTTGTGGACTTGTTGAAGCATCCTGATGAGGATTTATGCAAAGTCCTTGCTCCTCTTGGGTATGTACCGTATGAGGAGCTAGACTCTGATGTATCCCCCACCAACAAATGCTCTGAGCTAGAGCAGACGATTGCAGACAGACTATGCCATCCTGCTTCTGTAGGTACTAGGACTTGAGGACTAGCTGTATTGCTAACAACTCCACATGGTTGATGTAGAGGTTCTGTTGGTCTAGTGTCCAAATACCTTTATGGTCAGTTCCTGCAAGAGTGCACCCCAATCTGTGAGTGAGGCATCTGTGGTGATGGTCACTTCTGGAACCAGGTCCAGGATGGGCCGTCCCTACAACAGGTTGCTGCCATACCACCACTGCATAGAGTGATGAGTGTGTCCCCAGATCAACATTGGATCCTCCCACTGGCACTCTTCCTGGGAACGCTGTGCTGCTAGGCTCTCCTGCAATATATCTAACCT
Source organism: Pleurodeles waltl (assembly GCF_031143425.1). Classification (NCBI taxonomy): domain Eukaryota; kingdom Metazoa; phylum Chordata; class Amphibia; order Caudata; family Salamandridae; genus Pleurodeles; species Pleurodeles waltl. Next base: position 82,849,318 of record NC_090444.1, read on the forward strand.
GGGATGTGGAAGTATGGCAATGAAAAAGGCCATCGTAACCAGGAGACGCATGCCTTTCTTACTGTTAGCTGGTAATCTAGCTGAAAAAGAGGTAGCAGCGTTTGGAATGTTTGTACCCTTGCTGGGCTTGCTTATACTCAAGAGTATGGGCTAGCCCTGAGAAAAGGCTGTAATTGTAAGGGATGGGATATGTTTGCATTTATGGTGAAGCCTAGGCAGTGCAACAGATGTATGGTGGCTCTAGTGTGTGGTAGGCATTGTTGCTGCAAGGCACTCTTAATCAGCCTATCGTCAAAGTAGGGAAAGATGTGGATGCCATTCCTTCTAAGGTGAGGGACTACCACTGCAAGACACTTTGTAAACCTCCTGGGAGCTGTGGTTACTCTAAAGTCCAGCTCTTTGAAGTTATAATGCTGCCACTTACCACATTGTGGAGGACAATTCCATGCAAAGATTTGATGGATATGTGAAAGTAAGCGTCCTTCAAGTCAAGGGTAGTCATGAAGTCACCTTGCTGTAGTAAAGGAATGGCATCCTAGAGTATCGCCATGTGAAAGTGCTGATAGTATGTACTTGTTCAGGGGTCAGAGGTCAAGGATAGGCTTCAGAGGCCCACCGTTTTTGGGGACGCAGTTTTGGGACACTACAGCTTCTATAGCCACTTTGCTGAGTAGTGCATGCATCTCCTCTTAGAGCAGATGCTGATGTTCCAGGGAGAGCCTGTGCCTGCGAGTTTAGGGGTGAGTGGGGAATGTTTGGTGCTGTGAGTTCTGGGCAGTACCCCTCCGCGATAATATCTAGAACCCACAGGTCCAAGGTGATCTCTGCCCAGCAGGGCAGAAACCCTTGCAAACATACCCCAGACAGGTGTTAGGTAGTCAGGGGAAGGGTAAGCGTGTCACTGCTTGGCAGGTGCAGCCCCTTTGAGGACTGCACCTTTTCCCCTACCCCAGCAATGATTGTCCTTGTACCCTCCCCTGTATTAACCCTGAGAGGGTCTTTGTTGCTGTCTGGGGAAGGATGTGGCTGTTTCGAGGGTGGTGGCTTTGGCTCCCCAACAATATTGTGTGTAGCAAAAATAGCCACAGGAGAATGGTGTTTGCATGGCACCCATGGCCTTAACGGTCTCTGTGTCCTTACTTTTCTCCAAAATGTTATCAATGTGCGTTCCTAATAGGTGCTCACCATCGAAAAGCAAGTTGAGGAGATAAAACCAGACATGCGCAGCCAGGCATGCTTGCAAAGGAGGACACTGGTGTTAACGTTTCAAGCAGCGGTGTCTGCTGCAACCAAAGCATATCTGATGTTGGTAGTGGAGACGATTTTCCCTTCTGCCATCAACTCCTGGCTCGGTTTTATATAATGATCCAGAAGGTAGCTGGATCAGGTCTTCCATCTTATCCCATTGGGCACAATCGTCCCATGAGAATAGGCCCACTGAATTGGCAATTCAACAATGTGTGGAAGACTAGGCTGTGACACGTTTGCCCGCCGCATCAATCTTTTTGCCACTCTGGTAGGGGGAGCACCTCCTGTGCCCTGGGAATTAGCATGCTTTTGTGCTGTATGTACAAGCAGTGAGTCAGGTGGTAGTTGGCCGATGATGTAAAGGGGGAGAGGGTCAGAAGGAGATGCTTTAAATTTTATACACACCCTCGGCGTGATGATTCACCATCATTGGCTTCTTAAAGATGCTGTGAGCGGGTCTAAGCATTCTCTTAAGCATAGGCAGATAGTGCATCAACCTTTGTGTGAAAGATAGGGTTTTCATTAGAAAGTCTTCCTCCTTGAGCTGCTAGTGCATCTCCACCTTGTGAAAGGTGGCTGTACAATGGAGAACCTCACAGTGTAAGGTGGTATCATCTGGGGGTGAAGGCTTGTCAGACAGAGATCCAGATCAGTGTCAGCTGGGGGCTCCATGTTAAAGTCATGCTAGGGATCTTTATGGGGATGTGTGTCATATAGCGGGTCGAAGGGAGACCTTGGACACCGCACCCCCCCCTCCTAGCAGGAAGAGCACCTTGAGGGGAATGCAGCATAGGGCCCACAGATGGTAGCGGAGAGATGGGCTTAGTGAGGCGTGGTAAAGGAGACGGAGGAGGCGAGGTGAGGAGTCAATGGAGGAGGTGCCCTTACCATGGTGCCGATGCTTCTTGGGTGTCGACTCCCAAGGCAGGTTTAAGGTTGGCTCTGAACGTCAGTTTCCTCATGGGAGGAACAGGGTCACTGGGTTTACATGGAGGGCTGGCTAGGATCTGACCTGTGCCAGGCTGGATGTGGAGATGCCACTGCCTGTCTTCAAGCTCCTTGTGGAGGTGCCGAACGATCAGGTGGTTGAAGTCCTGTGAAGCGGCAGAGGACACAGGCATGGATGCCATTCTTTTCAGAGCCAAAGGTTTTTTTATGCTCTTGCGATGCAGAACTGGATTTCCGATCTGAGACAAGTCTCGAGGGCGTCTTTGAGGCTACAGGCGATGCAGCAGTCGAGGGCCACAGACAAGGCTTGGAAGTGGACTTCAGCACTGAATGTGGGCGGGCATAGTGTCCGATCAATCTGCTCAGTGCCGACCACGCCTTTGCAGCAGTGGAGGACAGAAGGCCTCAGGAGTTCCCTTGGTGCTCGAAACTCTAACCTCCCCGGACTGTGAGTGTTGTCAAGGAGCAGTCAATTGGAGGGTAGTTCTCACTGTGTCTGATTTTGTCAGATGTTACGCCGATGGGGGCTTGTCCTACTCAGCATCTGAACTGGAATTCTCGGCTGATGACAGCTTCTCTATTTCGGCACTGAAGGCCTCCAGCTGTTGGTCGCCCTCTGTGTCTCAGTACCCAACCTCCAGGGCCTCACCTTAAACTGTTGGGTTCCCTGGCTGCACCCAGGGCACCCCTTTCCTCCATGCTGAAGGCCGAGGGGGTACTGGGGCTCCCCCCACCCAGGTCCCCCCCTCTAGCAGAGCCAGCATTGCTCCTATAGAGAGGGAGCAGATAAAAATGCTGTTCCCTGCATGCAGAAGCATTTTTTTCGTCTGTTTCCCAGCTTGCTTCACAGGAAGCAGGTAAACAGATGAAAAGTCCGCTCCCAGAGAGGGGGAGCATTTTACATGTAAAGTTAATGTTTGCACTCGCTAGGCCGGAGCTGTCAAAGCTCCTACCAAGAGAAAGCAGACCGCTATGTCCAGATGGTGGGCACCGTGGGACATAGGGAGCCAGCCCTGGGGGGTTCTAGCGGTCCCCAGGGCCATTAGTGGCTCCAGGAGGCGGGACCTCCTTTTAAAGTGCACGGTCTGGCCCCAGGGAGGTGGTGGCCCCCAGGGCCAAAAACAGCCCTGGAGGGCTGCAACATACACCCCCTCGCTCCCTGTGGACCCCACCACCAGCCGTAGGGGGTCAGTCATTCCTACCCTGCCCCCTTGTGGGTTTTTTCGCCTTTTTTCTTTCAACTCAGACGAGTGCAAGTCCCAAGATGGCTGCAAACACTTCCTGGTTGAAGTGTTGGCAGCGAATCAGATCTCCGCGTGAGAGCTGTAGGATCTGTGGAGGATCAGCATCCATAGGTATACACATTTCTTTTTCCTTTAATATCTCCAAAACTGCTGAATCGATTTACACCAAATCACAAAAAAAGATTTTTCCTGCTCAAGATCTATCTTTCTGCCAGATTTGGTGGAATTCTATTCAGTGGCTCAGGCTGTAGTCGTGTCTAAAATACCTATGGGAAATTACATGGGGAAATGCATTTTGGGACCCCTTCACCCCCTTTTTATAGCATTTATAATATACAGCTACACATGCCACAGACATCAACCAGGCATTATATATATATATATATATATATATGCACACATATATATATATACATATATATACACACACACACACAGACACACACGTGTGTATACATAAACACACACACGTGTGCATGTGTGTGTGTCATGTGTAGCAGTAAATGCACATGCTGTGCTTACTCCTGCCATCTAGCCTTATTACAAACATGTATGTGGTCTTTAATGCACTTCATTTGGACCAACTGGTCAAAGTGTATATATCTGGCATTCACTGTTGAGCATGATAGTAGGCAGCTGAAATGTTAGAGAGACTCCCCAAGTCTATATGCCCATTGGATTTGGAATTTGGGCTCTGCATACAGCCTATCCACTAGCCAAGGACAACTCACCGGTTGCAAAAAAGGAGCAATACACTGCCTGCAGTTAGAGAGTGGAAGAAAATGTTCATGGGAACAGTTGCAAAAGGAAATGACAGGGCATGCAGCCTTTGGTCTAAGAGAGAAGCAGCCAAGGGCAACCTTTTGAATGACTGGAAGGCAGGTGAAAGGAGCAGCTAACAAGTAGAGAACGGGAGTTGAAGCTAGTCAGAGCGTAGAGGAAAAGGGGGTATGCAGATGATGGTGGAAAAGCAGAAGAGCTAGAGGCAAGCATATAGCCTATGGTGAAATGGTCGAGAAGGGGGCATGGGTTAGTCTGTCATTGGAGAGTAGAGGAAAATGGGATATTGAAACTGTGGAAAGAAAATAGAAAGGTAAGGGGATAATGCCTATGTTATCCCCTTCGCTGCCAGCCTGTAATGATATTTGTGTTTTGACCACTGACTCCACGCTGCACTTAGCCTAGCAGTACACCGTCACATTAGTGACCACCAGCTTCATTTTGCCTATTGACTTTATTTTAGCATTAGCCACTGCCACGCTAAAAGTTGCAAGTATTTTTCCATGCCCACGTTATACAATGTGCTTCTTGCTCATATTTTTATTCTGCTTGCATGTTCTTTCTCACCAAGGGCTTAGGCTGATACGAATGTACTAGGATGATGTTTATGGTACGCAGGGAACGGTTTTGTTTTGAGAGAGGGCACCTTGGGATCTTGGCCAATTCCCGACATGTTCTTTTCAAAACTGACCTGAAATAGCCAGCATTTTTTAATAATAAACTTACGGAGTGGGAGGAGGTTTCTAGAATTCTCCTCTCTGGTTTGTTTAAAGTATACAAGAGGCCGAGACCAGATGGACCGGGGAGTGACTCAGATCTCGGACATGCTCAGGACCCTGAGGTGTCATCCTTCTGGTGAGGATAATTGGTCTCTCTCTCTCCACGATCGATTCTGGGATCTGCCGGTCTGATGCTGATAACGCGGGAGATGATGCAGACTTACCCGTGCCTCATGCTGGTGCATTTTTTATTCTTGTTATCTGCTTTGCACTGTGACATATATATATATATATATATATATATATATATATTTGCTGTGTATATTGCAGTGGAGAATCATTTGTACGTGTTTTTATTTCATTACTGTGACCATTTTTAAACGTGTGCTTTCAGCATGTTAATCTTCCTCTACGGACCTTGCAGAGTGATTTAATAAATGTCTTCTTTAGACTAAGAGGCGCATTCAAGAAATGTTTTGTCAGTGCATGAGGGTTTCATCTCTCATTAGTGAAGCAAAAGAGAGGCCTTTTCCCCTTCAGGTGCCAGGACTTTTTTGGCTATTTGGGGCAGTTCACGCTTAGGCCCTCATAACTTTTTGTCCACATAAGCTACCCACGCCAAAAGTGCATCCTTTTTTTCCCCAACACCCTAGGGACTCTAGAGGTACCCATAGTTTGTGGGTTCCCCTAAGGGAGAAAAAGAAATTAGCCAAAATACAGCAAAAATGTCCTTTATTTTTTTAAATGGTGAAAAAAGGGCTGCAGAAGAAGGCTTGTGTACAATCATCATCTTCACAGCTTTCAGGAACAGGCAGACTTGAACCAGAAAACCACATTTTTCAACACAATTTTGGCATTTTACTGGGACATACCCCATTTTTACTATTTTTTGTGCCTTTAGCCTCCTTCCGGTTAGTGACAAATGGGTGTGAAACCAATGCTGGATCCCGGACAGCTAAACATTTCTAAAAAGTAGCAAAAATTCTGAATTCAGCAAGAGGTCATTTTTGTAGCTCCTACAAGGTTTTCCTACAGAAAATAACAGCTGAAATAAAAAACATATTGAAATTGAGGTGAAAAAAAAAAAAACACAGACATTTTTCTCCACGTTTTACTTTTTCCTGCCATGTCAGATTTTCAAAAGCAATATACCGTTACGTCTGCTGGACTCTTTGGGTTGCGGGGATATATAGGGCTTGTAGGTTCATCAAGAAATCTTGGTACCCAAAGCCAATAAAGGAGCTGCACCTTGCAATGGGTTCTCATTGTATACCGGGTATACAGCAATTCATTTGGTGAAATATAAGGAGTGAAAAATAGGTATCAAGGAAACCTTTGTATTTCCAAAATGGGCACAAGATAAAGTGTTGTGAAGCAGTGGTTATTTGCACATTTCTGAATCCTGGAGTCCCCATACTAGCATGTGAATTATAGGGCATTTCTCAAATAGATGTCTTTATTTACACACTATCTCACAGTTGGAAGGAAAAAATTGAGAGATAGACGAGGAGCACTAACACTTATTCTGCTATTCTGGCTCCCCCAAGTCTCCCGATAAAAATGGTACCTCACTTGTGTGGGTAGGCCTAATGCCCGCAACAGGAAACACAACATGGATACATCACATTGAAATCTGATGTTTTTTGGAAAGTGCCTTTCTGTGGATTGTGGCCTCTGGCTCAGCCGGTACCTAGGGAAACCTACCAAACCTGTGCATTTTTTAAAAACTCACCAGGTTCTGTTACCCAGAATCCTTTCCAAACCTCAGAATTTGGCAAAAAAATAAAGTTTTCCTCAAGTTTCGGTGATAGAAAGTTCTGGAATCTGAGAGGAGTGACAAATTTCCTTCCACCCAGCGTTCCCCCCAAGTCTCCCGATAAAAATGGTATCTCACTTCTGTTGGTAGGCCTAGTGCCCGCGACAGGAAATGCCCCAAAACACAATGTGGACATATCACATTTTCCCAAAGAAAACTGACCTGTTTTTTGCAAAGTGCCTAGCTGTGGATTTTGGCCTTTGGCCTCTAGCTCAGCCGGCACCTAGGGAAACCTAGCAAACCTATACGTTTTTGAAAACCAGACACCTAGGGGAATTCAGAATGTGGTGACTTGTGGGGTTCTCACCAGGTTCTGTTACCCAGAATTCTCTTCCAGGGGATCCTCATCAATAGTCAAACATTGAATATTTCCGCCCTCGTGCGGGGACCCCGGAGCATACATAAAATACACACATGTATAAGTATGAAATATACACAAAAAATATATAGCATTTTTAGTAGACAATTTTCATACCAAACCCATGTATACATGTGTACAACAGCAATGCAGACTATAATGATAAACAGGCTAAAATGCTTTATTTCTATGGAGTATTTTTTTTTTTTTTTGTAACACTTCCTTTCAAATTTACAAGAAGAAAAGACTTTCCAAAGCCCCATAGCTGGGCCCAGGGAAAGAAGCAGTAGCAACACCAGTGAAAAAAGAGAAAAAACTACATTGAAAACAATGGAGCATTATTAGCCAATAGGCTGCATGCAGGTTAACACAGCAGAATCACAAAAATTGGCACCGTGCCTTTAAGACCCTGAGCACCTCCAGTATCCCACCATGCCTCCGGGGTGAAGGAGAGGTGACAGTTGCTTCACAGTTAGGTCAGTTCTTTTTTCCGGCTTCTTCTGAGAGGATCCTGGAGCATTGAGCTCTCAATTTTTCACAGAAAAATATTTTAAAACAGCATTTTTTCTACCTTCACTCGACGTTGTGAAGTGCCCTTCCTGTGGGAAGAAGGCGGCCCAGTCTGATCCACACACTCTCTGTATAGTGTGTTTACCTCAGAGCCACTGCCCTGACACCTGCAGACACTGCAAGAACATGTCAAAAAGGACTCTGAAGGACAGAGAGAAAATCAGGCTTCATGGTCTTCATGAGAGGCAAAAGACATCGTCCTCTTCACTTCCCAGGCAGCCAACAAGCCATTCTCAAGAGAGACAGGCTAGATCGACGTCAGCTGGTAGGAAGGTGCCTGTCTGTTCCCCGTCATCGCTGCCACCGTCGCATCGTCACAGATCGCCGTCAACGGCGACCTGACCGACGTCAATGGATACGACGCCGAAGGTACATAGCCATCATAAGGGCCGATCTCCGTCGACGGCAACCCACCGATCGATGTCGAGCCAGCACCGCCGTGATCATTCGCCATCGAAGGCCTCACATCCCTCGACGGCACGGAAGACGACGTCGAGGTCGCCTCAACAGCGAGAGCAGAGACTTCTGTCGTCAGCGGCCCATCACTCGACGGTGAGGCACACGACGTCGAGCAGATCGCGTTCAAGGGACCACCGGTCACCGTCGAGGCACTCAACGTCGAGACCTGAGCAGCCCACGGTACTCCCTTCGACGTCGACACAGGTGCGGCCTATCTCGCAAGGAGAAGAGCGTCAGTTACCACCGGTTGATAAGAACATCACTCCAACAAGTCCAGTGGTCTCCATAAGGAGTGGATTGTCGAGGCGGTCGAGAGCCGCATCGTCTGGGCACATCTCACCCATAAACCTATCGCCAAGGTGGTTGGAGAGTCTTAATAAAACACCTGCTTCTCCGACTCTCAATACTCTTGAATGTACTCACAGTCGGCTTCTCTCCCGATGACACCTTCGCTGACAGCGCATACAGAACTGGCTCGTTCTGCATCTCGCCAGTCTGCCACTAGACCGCGGCGCACTACAACAAGATCTAGGAGCAGGTCACGCTCCCAGAGAAGATCAAGATCGTGCCGTCACAGAAGGTCTCCTTCTTGGTCCACATCATCGGGGTCTTCAGTAAGAAGGTACTCCCCGACTAACGGATTCTCCACCAGCTAGAGTTTCCCCGGTGGACGACATCACAACTTTCAACGAGGTGCTTCTCAGGGGGGCACAAAAGCTGAATATTGAGGTCCCAGAGCCTTCAACCTCCTCGTCTGTAATCTTTGAAACCTTGCAACACAGGGCGGTTTCAAAGAAATTGTTACCGCTGGTGCCTGGTCTTCTACAACCAACCATGGAGACTTTTTTTTTAAACACCAGCAAACCTCCGTTCAGCTCCCGATAGGATCTTAAAGAAATACAAGGCACCTGATCAAGATCCTTTGTTTCTCAGGGCTGATCCACCAGCCCGTAAGACACATTCAGTGGCGTCATCCTCTACGGTTCCACCGGACAAGGAGAGTAGACACCTGGACTCTCTGGGGAGGAAGATGTGTGGCACGGCGGCGTCAATGATGAAGGTCTCCAGCTCCTCCGCACTCCTAGGTAGATACGATCGCTCACTCTGGGACTCACTGAGCAGGTTGCAGAAAAGCTGCCTAGAGAGGACAGACAGGATTTTCAGGAGATCCTTCAGGAGGGAAGTCTGGTGTCCAATCAGATCATCAGTGCGGCAGCAGATGGTGCAGACTTGGCACATGGTTACGCGCATGGGGTTTGTGCGAGAAGATCTTCCTGACTAAGACTCACAGGATTAAAACAGGAAGCGCAGCAGCGTATCTTGAATCTTTCGTTTAACGGAAACTCGCTATTTGGGACCCACACGGATGAGGAGATGGCGCGTATGAAGGCGGAGGTTGACACCATGAGGGCAGTGGGCCTCGAGAGGAGGAAAGACTTCAGGCGAAGGTACAGGCCTTACGACAGGCACCCGTTCCAACAGAGGGTTCAAACCCCTCATTGGTCTCCGAGACCACAACAAAAACAAGGGCGTCCCCTCTTCCAGTCTCGTGAAGCCACAAAAGACCGAGGTTCGAGCAGACCTCAGCAGTCTACCCCCAAAGCCCCCGTAAAACAATGAGGATTCGCTTCCCTTAACACCGTACACCACTCCGGTTGGGGGAAGTATCACAGCGTTCATTCACGAGTGGCATGGCATAACAAAAGACAAATGGGTGCTGAACATTGTAGAGAGTGGATACTCTCTTCTTTCCCGCCAACCTCCTCCTCACTTGCCACCAACCAAATCCAGTCCTGCTCACATGAGCTTATTACACAAAGAGGTTCGTGCCCAGTTACAGAAAAAAGCAATAGAAAAGGTTTCAGTCGCACAAAGGGAAAAGGGGGTGTACTCCTGCTATTTTCTAGTAGTAAAGAAGGGTCGGGAAGGAGTTTTCAGACCGGTTCTAGACTTGAGGCTGCTGAACAAATACATAAAGAAACAAAAGTTCAGGATGCTGGCTCTCCACCAGATTTTCCCTAAACTGCATCGAGGAGACTGGATGTGCTCCATAGATCTGCAAGATGCATATTTTCATATCCTGATCATCCCCAAACATCGGAAATTCCTACGATTTGTGATAGCCTCCCAACACTATCAGTTCAAGGTGCTCCCGTTCGGCCTAAAATCTGCCCCTCGTGCATTCTCCAAATGTGTAGCAACAGTAGCAGCGCATTTAAGGAACCAGAAAATCTTCATTTATCCATACCTAGACGACTGGCTACTGAAAGCCTCCTCTCGGGAACAGGCGAAAAAACATCTGGACATTGTGCTCAGTGTTTTCCGATCTCTAGGTCTACAAGTCAACTTCCAAAAGTCCACCCTCATCCCAACACAAACCCTCCACTACCTCGGAGCAATACTGAATACAGAGCTCGAAAGAGTGTATCCTTCGGAGGAGCGACTGTTATCAATAAGGAGGAAGTGTCAAGACCTTCTGGGTTCCCCCGCGACTACGGCCCGTCAAGTGACATCTCTGTTGGGCTCCATGGCCTCTTGCATTTTTATTGTCCCAAATGCCAGATTGCATATGAGGCCTCTCCAAGAGGCTCTGGAGGAAAACTGGTATCAACACACAGGCCACTGGGAGGACAGAATGATTCTTCCGGTAGGAGCGCGACAATCATTACGATGGTGGATGCACAGACATCACCTGTCAGTGGGCGTTCCTTTTCATCAGCCAATCCCGTCGGACACTCTGGCAACGGATGCGTCGCTTCAGGGCTGGGGAGCTCATCTGGGTTCCCTTCAAGCTCAGGGCCTGTGGTCCAACAAAGAAAGGGCGTACAATATCAACTTGCTGGAGCTCAGAGCGGTTCATCTGGCTCTCAAGTCATTTGCTCCATCGATTCAGGGAAAATCTCTCCTTGTACAAACGGACAACACAACGACAATGTATTATCTGAACAAACAAGGAGGGACGAGATCCCTTCCCCTGTCTCGGGAATCTCAAGCCATTTGGCATTGGCTCATAGCGAGGGGAATGTCTCTGACAGCAATTCACCTCCCAGGACGGCAAAACGTGGAGGCGGACTTCCTAAGCAGAACCCTCGAGGACGCCCATGATTGGGTTCTTCACGACGAGGTCATCGAAGACATCTTTGTGCAATGGGGTCAGCCTCAGTTAGATCTCTTCGCAGACGAGGTAAACAAGAAATGCCCATACTTCGCGTCCAGGTTCTGCCGTCCGGAGTCTCGAGGGAATGCCCTGTTGATCGACTGGTCAGGGATATTTCTCTACGCCTTTTCACCGATTCCCCTCATACCAGCTGTGATTAACAAACTCTACAGATCCAGCACCAGAATGATTCTCATAGCCCCGCAATGGCCTTGTCAGTTCTGGTACACGGATCTCCTCAACCTATCAGAACAACTGCACAAGAGGCTGCCGTGCAGACCGGACCTCCTTTGCAGGCTGGGAGGCAGGATACTTCACCCCAACCTTCCCTCTCTGAGCTTGATGGCATGGCTCCTGAATTCCTGCAGTATGGGCATCTAGGGCTCTTGCAGGAATGCATGAACATCTTAAAGGAGTCCAGACGGCCTTCCACGAGGCGCTCTTATGCGTTCAAGTGGAAGAGATTCTACATATGTCGTCAGCAGGGTCAGAATCCTATTCTGGCTCAGGAGGAGGTCATATTGTCTTACCTGCTCCATCTGGCGGGTCTGCAAGTGTCATCTATTAAGGTACATTTATCTGACATTACAGCCTATCGTAAGTCACCTTCTCAGGAATCCTTTTTTACAAGACCAGTAGTCAAGGATTTTTTAGAAGGTTTGAAGAAGGTTTTTCCACACATTCGAAAACCCTCGCCTCCATGGGAACTAAACATAGTATTATCTAGACTCATGGGCCCTCCTTTCAAACCTATCCACAAAGCTTCTTTACAACACCTTAGGTGGAAGACAGCTTTTCTCGTAGCCATTACTTCGGCGAGGAGGGTCAATGAAATTCAGGCTTTGTCCTCCAAGGAACCGTACACGGTTTTCCATGAAAATAGAGTGGTTCTACGAACTCATCCATCATTCCTACCGAAGGTGGTGTCAGATTTTCACATTAATCAGACTATTTCACTACCAACTTTTTCCCCCAATCCGGATACTCCGGCGGAGAAAGCTTTGCACTCTCTGGATTTGAAAAGAGTGCTAAAAAATTTTCTTGGATAAGACAAAATTGATTAGACGATCTCACCACCTATTTGTAAATTACGGTCATATGAGAACAGGCGATGCAGCCTCTAAACGAACCATATCTAGATGGATTGTTTCATGTATTGTTACTGCATATCAATTGGCTAACAAACAGTTATTGGCTAGGCCTAAGGCTCATTCGACAAGAGGAAATGCGGCTACTGCTGCCCTCCTTAATAATGTTCCAATCTCTGAAATTTGTAAGGCTGCTACATGGAAGTCTGTACATACATTTACTAGGCATTACTGTTTGGACTCAGATGCCAGAGCAGACGCTCAAGTTGAGCAAGCATCTCTGAGAAATTTGTTTGCATAGCGTATATCTTTTCCTGCACTTCTATTAGACAGTCCGCAGAGATAAGGGATGGGCTTGCTAATCTATTCAATGTTTATGACTATTGATGAGGATCCCCTGGAAGAGAAGGATAAGTTACTTACCTGTAAATCCTAGTTCTCTTCCAGGGGTATCCTCATCAAAGTCATAAACAACCCACCCTCCTCCCCGGACGCAAGTCTCCTAGAAGTGCAGGACAGACTATCTCTCTAATCAGTTGGATAAGTTAAAAAAGTAGTGACCTAACTGTGAACCAACTGTCACCTCTCCTTCACCCCTGAGGCATGGTGGGATACTGGAGGTGCTCAGGGTCTTAAAGGCACGGTGCCAATTTTTGTGATTCTGCTGTGTTAACCTGCATGCAGCCTATTGGCTAATAATGCTACATTGTTTTCAATGTAGTTTTTTCTCTTTTTTCACTGGTGTTGCTACTGCTTCTTTTCCTGGGCCCAGCTATGGGGCTTTGGAAAGTCTTTTCTTCTTGTAAATTTGAAAGGGAGTGTTTAAAAAAAAAAAAAAAACCTCCATATAAATAAAGCATTTTTGCCTGTTTATCATTATAGTCTGCATTGCTGTTGTACACATGTATATATGGGTTTGGTATGAAAATTGTCTACTAAAAATGCTATATATTTTTCGTGTATATTTCATACTTACACATGTGTGTACTTTATGTATGCTCCGGGTCCCCGCATGAGGGCGGGAATATTCAATGTTTATGACTTTGATGAGGATACCCCTGGAAGAGAACTAGGATTTACAGGTAAGTAACTTACCATCCTTAGCAAACCTCACATTTCGGTGACAGAAAGTTCTGGAATCTGAGAGAAGCCACAAATTTCCATCCACCCAGCATTTCTCTAATTCTCCTGATAAAAATCATACCTCACTTGTGTGGGTAGGCCAAGTGCCCGCAAGAGGCAAGAGGAAATGCCCCAAAACACTATGTGGACACATCAAAATTATCAAATAAAAAACTACCTGTTTTTGCATGGAGGGGAGGGGGGGCACCTGCGTGTTCGGTCCTGGGCTCAGCAGCCATCTAGGGAAACCTATCAAACACAGACATTTCTGAAAACTAGACACCCGAGGGAGTCCAGGGAGGTGTGACTTGCGTGTATCCCCCACTATTTTCTTACCCAGAATGCTCAGCAAACCTCAAATTTAGCTAAAAAATAATCACATTTTCCCCACATTTCTGTGTCGGAACACTGCACCGGCACAAATTTCACCCAACCTTCCCCTCAGTCTCCCGGTAAAAATGATACTTCACCTTTGTAGGTGGGCGAAGTGCCTGTGACAGGAAAGAGCCAAAAACATGTCGAAAATGAGGGGGAACCAAAGTAGGTCCAAAAGGGCAGTTTGGGGAAAAAAAAAACAGTTTTTAGGCTGACAAGTGGGCAGAATTTTAATCGGTATAGATGTGAAAATGCTGGGTTGTAGAAATTTTGTGGATTCCTGCAGATTCCGGAAGGTTCCATCGCAAAAATGTGGGGAAAATGTGTGATTTCAAGCAAAGTTGAAGGTTTGCATGGCATTATGGGTAAAAAAAAAGTGGTGCAGGATGCATGTGAAGCACACCACCCGGGACCCACCCAGATGTTTAGTTTTCAGATGTGTCTAGGTCTCGTAGATTTTTCTACATGGCAGCATTCCAAAGTCCAAAAAGTGCAGCCCTCTCCATTCCAAGTGGGACGATTTTGAGAGTTAGACAAGCTCTCATGGCCCAAATGTAAAACCAAAACCCAAAATAATCAAATGTCCTCTTGCTTGCCGTGGGATAAGAGGTTTTAGTGTGCGGGGGAGAGCTGAAAGTCTGTTACCCCCTTCAGTTGGGATGGGGGGCATAACCATGCTCATACTGGTTGGTGGCCACCACCCCACAATTTTTTATTTTTTTATTTTTTATTATTCCCTGGCATCTTAGTAGGCTTCACGATCGGCTGCAGAAATACTCAGACATCAAAGGGGAAGGAAAGGCCTTTCCTTTCCTTTGATGCCTCTCCCGCCCCCAGCCCGTGATCGATCTGCTGGTGGTTTTTTTTTTGGGGGGGGGGAGGGGGTTTCAGGGAAGGAAGGAGAAGAAGCGATTCCAGGGGAGTGCTAGGCCCTCGGAAGGAGCGCTAGCGCTTCCCCCAAGGGCCCATTCCTGGACAAGGTGGTTACGTCCCGGATGCCTGAGCGCCACAGCAGCAGACATAACCACCTCGTCCAGGGCACCCGAGGGGTTATGAGAAATTGGAGGAAAAAGTGCTTACATAAGGGAGTAAATGTAAGGGATATGGTGAGGGAGGAAAGGAAACAAAACTGGTTTATTGCCCTTACCCTTCTAGTAGAGTTAGGTAGTAGGTGGGACAGGTGGATGTCTTTAGCATTTAGTCCTTTGGAGAAGCAGGTTATTTTGAACCAAATCCACACCCCTATAAACATTGTCCTGCACAAGGCTTTATTAAATAGTTGGAGTACATTTTCTTAAAATATTATCCATAAATATGATTTTTTTTGGGCTGCAATTTGTAGAAGGAGAATGGAAAAGAATTAGAACACAAAATAAGAGAATTTCTCAATCAAATAACAAAGATGTGCCATTTTAATTTTTATATTTTTTGCACTGTTGAAAATGTACTATAGTAATAAAGGAGGAACCTTGCGAGAACCTTTTTTTGTAAATAAAATATATAATGAAAGACCTCAGTGGTTATGCTTCCAAACAATGGACCCCTTTGAAGGCAATTTACTGAACTAATTGTGTTTTGACAAAAAACATCTATAGTGGAATATTAGCTTTTAGGAAAATTGATATAGGCATGGGACCTATTGTTAACATTGGGCTAATACAAATTCCTTTAAAAGGGGGATTATGATCCTTTGGATTCTTAAAGAAAATGATTACTATTTGCCAAATAAGTGAAACAATATAGACAGAGTCAGTTCTTCAAGAAGAAAATAGATAATTTATTATGACATATAGAACTTAAAAGTAATGTATTCCTGTTTAGGTCTAGCTAGACAGTGCACCTGTTGTGAAACCTTATGCGATCAAAAGAAAAGGAGCTTTAAGAAGCACTACAGAGAAAGGGCTTTGACTGCACCTTTATCTTGGTTTCTCAGAGTACTGATTTTGATTGGAGAGATGTCCTATGCTTCTGCTGTAAAAGAGTGCATGATTTTGCTTTGTGAAAAAGCGGTCCTCAACACCGCTGGATTGGGTTGGTTATGGTGACTGGTTATGGTGGCAAGCCACTTATTAATGCTATGGACCTGATCTCTTTATAAAGAAAAGTTATGACAAAGGCAGTAGACCTGACTTATGTATTGTGAAAAGCAAACGTAAAAAGGCAGTAGGCTTTTTTGAGGGAAGATTGTTATCACTCCGTGTTAAAACATGTACACAGGTATTCTGTGACAGGGAATCTAACAGACTGTAGTAGTAGGCAAGGGTTTTGGTGTTTGCTACGCCCATAACATCAGGGGCCATCGGTCCTATTTTTTTAATGAAAAGCTATGGCAAACAAAATAAGCCTGATATTTGTTGTGAAAATAATATATTAAAGGAAATAGGCTGTTGGGTGTGGATTATTATTACAGTATTAAAGGCTGCAGACAAGTACTACATTACATGGATTCTCACAGATTACTCCTAAACAATGCTGTTGGTATTAGTTTATCCGTCTCATTTCCCCCTAGAATACTGTTTAGTCAGCTGTAATGTTCTGTATATTTATAATTTTGTGACTATATGCCTGAGGGTTATCTTCTGGGAAACTTATGAAGAATTCTTGAGTTGGTTACATTGACATCCCAATGATAAACTGTATATGCTTGTTTGGTTCTTTGGGGAAATTTATGCTGGATGCAAAAGGTCCAATAGGTTTATTATGAACATTTATAACAAAGGCAGTTAAACCTGACCAATTTATTATGAAAGGTGATTTTTAAAGATTATTTAAGTGAAGTTGAAGGTTTGGAATGTGATAAATTATATATATTTTTTACTTGGTTTGTAGGTCATAACAAGGGCTCAAATAGTTGCCCATTACAAAGAAGGAAACAGTTCAGAAGATAGTAATTACAACTGGTATCTCTACACAATTCAACAACAATGACCCGAGGGTACTGTGGGGGGCAACAAAATATTGACAATCATAATAAAGCAAGATGCATGGGTCATTCGTTCTGGTGTGGCAACACTTCATTCATCTCACTTTGTAAATCCTGGTCATAATATTTAATCCAGTCCCCCCATATCTTGTGAAATTTGTGTGGACAGCCCCTGCTCTTATACGTGAACCGTTCTGCCACCATGTATACCTCCATCCCTCTTTTCCATTCCCATATATTCGGGGTCTCAGTAGCCCCTTTCATCCCCCCGTATTTAGCCAGATCTCTTTTAGCTATCACCAGGCCCAGATTACAGAATTATAATTTAGCGAGGGGGAGGTCTATCTCTGTGGATAGCCCTAACAGTGTATACTTAGGGGCGTCAGGTAATGTTGTCCCTATAACTCTACTCAATTTGAGGATTATTTGTTGCCAGAAAGAATGTATAATCGGGTAGATCCAAGGTGTATGCAGAAAGTCTTCCCTCTGTTCTCTACAATGCAGGCATTCCGGTGATACTGCCCTCCCCATTTTTGTGCAGTTGTGCCCTATCATTATAGATTTGATGAAGGACTTTCAGCTGTTTGATGCCACAGCCTGGACTAAATTGCTGCTTCCCTGTGAAACGTTAACGTTGCTTCCCAGTCCAAATCTTCCAATTCCCCTAGTTTGTTCTTCCATTTATTTCTAAGCTTTTTAAGGATGCCTGGCATATTATTATTGAAGGTCCTATTGTACAAATGAAATCGCCTTTTCTAGTATTTCCCCTATCAGAAGCCTGCCTTCCAGGGGCGCCTAATCTGAGTTCTGCAGGTATGCCCTCAGATTTCCAGGCAAGCTTAAATTGCAGATATTTAAAATGTTGTGTTTGCTGTGGTTTATATTCACATTGGAGGGATAAAAAAAAAGGGAGCTTCCTTTAAGTAGGTCACCCACCTTCGAATGCCGATACGTCCCAGGCTTCAAATCCCTACAGTTTCCCCAATTCCTTAAAAGTTCCTACCTACCCATAGCAGGGTTTTGCAGGTAATTTTCTTCGCCCATCCCAAACATCTGTTTGTTTTATTCCATGCATCTGTTGCCACTTGAGTTGCAGGGAGGAATCATCTTGTCCCCTTTCCACATAAAGATAGTGATGGTAAGTATATTTTTTAAACTGTGTCTTCTCTAGCACGTAAGTAGGGTGGTCTGTGTAGGCGCAGTAGTTTAGGACAATTAAATGGGAGGCCCAATAATACACCCCAATGTCTGGGAGAGCTATGTGAAAAGCTATGTGATGATCATTCTTATGTCTTTTCAGCAGATTTGTTATTTTTTGGGCAAATATAATTTTGTTTATATGTGTTATGTTAGTACTGCACTTGATGACTGTCAGCTTATATCCAATACAGGAGGCTCCAGATCATTATAGAGACCAGCCGATGATGAAGCCTATAAGCTTGGGAATACAGTTAGGCAGCAGTAACTTAGATGTTTCTTGTGATGGTCTTCCACTTGTCGCTAATGTAAAGCTTTACAATGATGAATGAGGACAAAGGTACGTCTCAGAAGTAGGATTTCCAGAAATATGTGTTTATTCCACAGATAAACTCCAGCCATCTTTACATCAAATATCTTCCCACTGACTACTGGAATCTCTCCCTCTATTCAACCCCAAATG
The DNA here is from genome assembly GCF_031143425.1 of Pleurodeles waltl. Taxonomy (NCBI): domain Eukaryota; kingdom Metazoa; phylum Chordata; class Amphibia; order Caudata; family Salamandridae; genus Pleurodeles; species Pleurodeles waltl. Next base: position 82,867,785 of record NC_090444.1, read on the forward strand.
TTACAGGATAGAAAGAAAAGGATGAAAGATGTAATACAGTTCCACAGCATGTCGTGTGTGTGTGTGTATATAAATATATACACACACACACACACACACACTACACAGAGTTCGTGCATGATAACTCAATGACTGCCTATACAAATTGGAAACTAATGAGGCACTTTCAGCTATAATCCAGACTTGTTGGCATATCCAAAGCTTCTTATCCTCCTGAAAGTCTTTCTGAGATACTGGCTTCCAGATGATCCACATTTGAAATTTACAAGACGAAATTTAACAGACTGGATACTAGGTGTGCTAAATTATAAGCTAAGATATTAATGTATTCTGGTTATCTCTAATATGGAGGTTATATATTATAACACTGCTGTATAAGATAGTTTTGGAGGTGATAATGTAATGTGTTCTTGGTAATTAACTAAAATAAATGTTTACATAGTACTTTAGGCCTATGTAAATGGATGGATTGTTAAGTAATTATATAAGAATTGATAAGTCCAAATAGACATAGGAAAATACCTACAATAATGCAATGGTATGGCCTATCAGAGTACCTAATAAATAGATGTGGTTTATGAAGTGGTAAGATTGATTTGTGCTCCAAAAGTACCAATGATAGTTGTAATAAATGCAGGAACAGTCCTACCTGCATCCACAGCAATGACCATTGCTGCCACCAGGTTACCAAACATAGCGGTCAAATAGCTTTTACTGGAGCAGCCGCCACAGTACCAAAAGCAGGCACCACAACAGTTGTGACCACAGCTGCCACCACCACAGTAACAGCAGATAAAGGCACACAAGCCACAGAACAGTGACAACAGTTTCCACCTCAGTAGAGACTACAGCGGTCACCACTGCAGCTAAAAAAGCATCCACCACAGGAGGTACCATAGTAGATACAACGGCTGTTGCAAGACCAGCAATCCCAGCTGAAGCAACAGCAAAGACCACATCAGCAATTGTAGTTGCTACCATGGCAGCTACATCAGCAGCTGCCAGGAAGAAAGGCGCAACAGTGGAAACCAAAATAGTGAAAAAAACAGGCAGCAGCAAAGATTTGATCTTTAAAACAATATTTTCAATTGATTTAACACTTGAAAATAGTTTTTTCCCACAATCCAAAATAATGGTCCTCCCCAATACTTATCCAATTTTGGAACACAAATATAGTTATTTCCTTATCTTTTAATGTTTTAGTGACCAGTTAGTTGACATTTCATATATTTAATTCACACTAATATATTCAAGTAAATGTAATTCTTTTGCCTCTCTCATTACATCTTTCATAAGAATACATAAAGTTCCTTTTGATTCTATATTTAGAATTAGAATCAAATGTAACTACTGTATAGTTATAATTGGTTCTATATATTGCCAACGTGTTTCCAGATTCACATATATTGCTTCATTCAGGCAAAAGACTTTGAAAATCCATCCACATATAATAATTTCTCTGTGTTGCCTATTACGTCAAAAAGAATTAAAACTTCCAACAGTTAACTAACTAATCAGTAAGGTTGCTGATCCTCAAAATAGTAACACACTATCACTGAAATGATATCCTTTGCACATCAGATCAAGCTTAATATGTGAGAATATGACATATAATTTAAGCAACAATAGTGGGGGCAAGTAACAACATGGGAGAGAGATGATGGGTGGGTGCAAGCTACCGCATGGGGGATCAAACTAAAGTTGCAAAACAGGTGAGGGAGGGCATTTGGGGAACCCAACAACATGGGGAAGGAAGGGCAGGCAGAGGCAAGCAACAAGATAGAGGAGGGAGGGCGGGGAGGTGCAAGCAGCAATACAGGGGCGCAAGTGGGGAGAAGTATGAGAGAGACAGCTAAAAAAAAAAAGACTTTTTGGTAGAGTGCTAGAAAAATAACAAAAAAATAGTGCTTAAAAAAATAAAAAGTGGAAGAACACAAGTAATGTGTTCATGGTCTAGGTGAGGGGCAACAACACGAAGGGAAAGAAAGCCCATGGCATCTGATGAATAAGAAGCAAGCAAATGAGAGTGACAATTAAGCCAACGAGTGGTAAGCAATGGGCGGTCTCTAAGCCCACTGATAGAATACAAAAGGTCTCGAAAAGACAGTGCATGCATGGTCTAGGCAAGATCTAAAAAGTGCAACCTGATCACAATGACAATAAATAGAAACCACAAAAAGGGAGTGAAGTAGGATGATGATGGTCAGGTGGGGAAGTGGGCAAATGAGGCTTGGTTTGAAACCTTGTCCCAGAGGGTTTCCCTCCCTTAAGGGGAGCACACAGATGAAGAGGAAGGTGTGGGATGGAGGAACACATGAGGTTGGTGGTGGGGGGGGGGGAATGACAATGAGCACACCGAGGGAAGGGTATGTTAGAGGTACAAGAGTGTGGTGGATGGGAGGAAGGAGAATAAGGAACACACATGGAAAGGATGGAGCGGAGGAACGAAATGGAGCAACACACAGGAAGGAGCCAGCAGGAACACAGACACTCATGTTGTTCAGTACAAACATTCAATTTTAGTCGTGTAGAGAAATAAACATACACCCAAGCAGCCAAATCGAATTAGGTAAAAGATTAATACTCCACTGGGATGAGCCAAGCTATGATTAACAAAGTCTCAAACCAATGGATAAAAAGCAACGGGCACAAAAAGCAAATGGTTTGTAGAGGAAGGAATAAAGCCGACTACAAGTATATTTGTGACAATAGCTCTGTTTGGTAGCTGCACTGTAAACCCAGACCTAAGAGGTGATGAGTAGATACCAGACATAGACCAATCAACCACATGCAAATCAGCTTTAGTCATGCTAGTTTAGGAACAGTCCACATGAACTCCCAAGTCATATCCCCTCTGTCCAGGAAGACAAGCAACCCCAGATTGGTTTTAGTCCTGTTGAGCCTCATCATTGCGGTGGAGGCTTGAGTCATGGGGCATGCCTGGCGCACATAAGATCCATGACTGGGCAAACAATTTGCTTTCATTGCATATTTTGCACTTCACTGAAAGAAACTAACAAGCATTAGCAATGCCTGTAGGTAGTGTTTTAATATGCTAATACATGTAAACAAAAGCCATAAATAGGTGCAGATTGTTTGTGCTTTGTCCCTGTGTGCTTGTTCCCCTAACGCCCCCCCCCCCCCAAACTGGTGGTGCCATGCAGCAGGTCACAAAAAAACTGTGCACATCCGTGTTCGCATGCGTAAGCACATTAACACCCTAACCCTTGGCTTTGCCAATGCTTATTACATATGACAGCTTTTATCTCATCTGCGGAAGCTATAAACGCAGTTTATTTTTTGTGGAAGAAGAACTTGGTTGGATTATTTACGTTTAAAAAATGCAAAACATCACTAATGGGGTGATCTTAGTAAGAGAAACTACAATGCATAAGGGAACCTCTGACCAAACTACATGGCTAAACGGTACTTCTCATCACGGATATTAAGTGATTTCTGGTGATTTAGCATCATCCCGTCACGAGCTGCTTTTCTAAACCCGAATACAAATCAGTCTGGAGGGGAAATGAGAGCGGGCATTTAATCCGCAGCTCCGCGTGGTCCCGCTTCATGAGCACATGGCACCACTTGGGAGCCTGCGTGGAGCACGAGGGGCCACTCGAGCGGCACAAAATACTGCTGGTTTCTATTCCTGGCCAGGGGTGAGGTGAGGACTGCGGTTCTGGGTCGGGGTGCTCCTGCCAAAGGTACGGAAGGCGACCCGAGGAACAATAAAATTAGCTCCAGGGAGCGGATACGTTTAGTGGCTGGCAAATAAAGCGTGCAGATGTGCGTTATTCTGGAAACAGAGGCGTGACCCGAGAGACGTCCGAGGAGAGCAGAAAAATGGGCGGGAGGAGGACTTGCTTTCTTAGAAACAGAGACTGGATGAAGATAAAAGCTTCCAAGGCCCACAGAGGCGGTCCATTTCCTGCCTTCTATTTACTCAGGGACTCCACAAGGTCTCCAGGTTTACCATTGCTTACTGAGTGCTACCCGTTTGGTGTCCTTCGCGGGCCCTTTCGCATTCATGAAAAGTTTATTCTCCATCACTGCTGGAAGTCTGCATTATTCATTTATTACCATGTATGGGAAAAAGTATTTTCTAGCCTTCTTGCAGCCCGCCTGAAATCATACATGATTATGCCCTTCCTAACGCTGCTGTTCCACATCCTACAACCTCACCAGGACACCAAATATTAAACAAGCAAACAAAATGCACAAAAATACTAACCTTCCACTATAGCTCCTACCACTTTCCCAATAACCCAAGGTCCAGCTGCTTCAAGAGAACAACCAATGGAACTTCATCATTGCTAACACTCAAGCCAACCCAGTGATATGATCTGGGCCCTCTCCAGTCTCCATAAACTCTGGGCAGTCTCCACCCCCCCCCCCCACCCCCACCCCATGACATCTGGGCTGTCTCCACCAATATGCACACAAAGCTATCCAACCCAGACACAGCCCTGCCAAGTACCACGCATCAGGTGTTAGACCAGCGCATTTTAATGCGGTGGTCCACCTCACTGCATCAAAATGTATTAATCACTCATTTTAGTGCCTTAAAGTCCTGCAAGCTGCAAGAGTGAAGCAGGGAGTAACCGTGTCCATCGGAGCTGCATTTACAGCTGCGCGGTGTCAGAGGGGTGTGCAAACCGTGCTGCATGCTCATTACTCATCCTAGCCTTTCCCTTCAACCACAATACTGAGGATCTTATAATAATATATTATATAAATAAATTGGGTCATACAGAGTTCAGAGGAAGATTACCACATGCCTGGTCTACAATCTTATCCAACCCAGGTCCCTTGTACTTAATATACTCAAAGGAGGAAGGTTGTAGGTTTCTGTCTTCCTTCCGTTGAGTATTCATCTACAACTCTCAACATGGTTTTGAGCCTCGGCATGCTAATGAGTACAGAAAAATCATGCCCCAAACTCTACCAGGGCCTCATGTTTTTGGGAGCAACACTCAAATGCCTCAAGCCAAAGCTTATCCTTACGAGAAGGAGGAGTAACACTTGTAAACTCTCTCTCTCTCTATATATATATATATATATATATATATATATATATATATATATATATATATATATATATATATATATATATATATATATATATATTCACTTTAAAAAAAAACCAAAGGTTACAGGGACGTTATACTTAGGTTCCTCATTTTACTCGCACACAACCATAGAAATTCAGCAATTACGGTTAACTCAAGTAACTATAACTCGCGCTCCTGCCATGCAGTTTTCTCATCAATCATTTTATTACAAATGTTGCAGTGATATTATCAAAGATATCATAAAAGATGTCATGACTGATGTGATATGTGGGGTAATTACCAGTGCAGGGCAAAGGGGTGAGTTATAGTTACCCCCAGGGCACGAGTTATAGTTACTTGAAATATCTAGCTATAACTGCTGAATTTTTATGGTTTTGTACGAGTAAATTCAGAACCTAACTATAACGTCCCTGTGACCTTTGGTTTTTTAAATTGAATTTCTATGTTTTTTTAAATTCTATTTCATAACTATAATGTCCCCGTAACCGTAGTTTTTTTTTTTCAGTGAATTCCTATGTTTTTTCAAACATAAAGTAATTTTAATTACTATATGGTAAACCAACCACTGGTAGGTAGGCCACAGAGCCTGGCCTGCAGCCAACCCCTTATAATCACCCAAACCCACACCACATACGACCAAGGGTTGCCCACAGGGCCTGTGGCCAGGCCCTGCATCCAACCTCCTATAGCCAACCTACCCCACACCGCCTTGGCCGTGTGTGGCAGGGTTTGCAGCCAGGCCCTGCAGCCTACACTGCGGCACTCATGAAGTGCTTCTTTGTTTGGTGAAGATGTGATCATATTCCTGTTCATCAGGAACGAGTCTCCAAAATCGGTTGGAAACGCATTTGGGGGTTGAAGAGGGGGGTCCTCTTAGTAAGCTATCTTCTTTGGAAAAGTTTACTCATAACTTTTCACAGTGCACATTAAACACACTTGCTTCGCACTTGCTTTGCGTTGGCCATGCGCACAATGTTAAGATGATTAGTACTTTACAGAAGTGGAGCTTCAACTTAGGCACCTGCCCAGTTTATATCTGTAAATGCTTCCTGTTTACGTGTATTTTCTGTGAATTGAACATCATGCCAGAATGAATCCTGCCCAGCATATTTATGTAAGAAGAGGCCAGCGTTTTCAGGAGAATGTCTACCCAACTGCAGTACTTTCTAGTGGCTAACTAGTAAATGTGTAGTGCATCTCCTACACTGCAGCTCCCTAAAGGGCGCCGAGGTAATGTCTCCAATTTTCTTGTGTGGCTATAATTTTGATAATGTGACTGTTCCTCAAGCGTCTCCATCAGATAACTTTACAAGGCAAAACTGCAGAAAAAACAAACTTGGATGATTTGTCTTTTACAGAAGTAATTTCTTTTTTCTTTATATTTTCGAAAGGGATCCCGGGGGAGCCTCGAGGCTCCCACAGTCCCAGCCATCTCCCCGCCTCCTGGGGGAACCGGCATTGCTCCTGCACTCAGGGAGCTGCTGAAACTGCAGCTCTCTGTGTGTGGAATCAATAGTTTCATCTCTTTCTCTGCCCGTGTGTCTGCGGGCAAAGAAACATATGAAAACTCTGCTTCCAGCAAGTGGGAGCATTTTTATAGCTCCCGCTTGCTGAAAGCAGAGTGTTTGCTTTTGCTTGGTGGGAGCTGTTACAGCTCCCGCCAAGCAAAAGCAAACAGCTACCTCTGAAGGGTGGGCACCTCAGGAGGTAGTAGGAACCGGCATTAGGTGGTGGTGGGGGTCCCCAGGGCCATATCTGGCTCCAGAAGCACCCCCCCTTGTAAATATGTATTTGGCCCTGGGGAGATGTTGGTCCCCGGGTCTTCTGCGTGGACCCCCTCGATAAATGTTATTCTAGCCCTGTGGAGGTGGTGGTCCCCAGAGCCTGGGGAGGGTCAGCATGGCCCCCCCTAGCTATATTTTAAAAATAGCCACAGGGAGATCGTGGTCCCTGGAATCCGGGGTGTGGGGCAGGTCATTGCAGCTCCCTCCACATAGTTTAAACACATAGCCCTGAGGGGGTGGTGTTCCCTGTGACTTTTAATAGCCCTAGGAGGGAGACCCTGTGCGCTCCCCCCCACCCCTCATTAATCATACAAAAATATGTATGCCACCAGGACCTGACCCACTCGGGGGCAAAACGAAAAGTAAGCGTGGGAGGCCACGGCTGCTATATATCTATTTTTTTAAAATTCACAGTGAAATTTGCAAATAGTCATGAATGTTGCTGTGAATTTTTAAAAAAAACGTTTTTTTTTTTTTGCCCTCCCGGAGTTCCAGGGGGACCTTCTGGATCAAGGGTAGGGGGTTAGGGTAAACATACTCTTCCCCTTTTTTCTTTTTGTTTGTTTTTGAGACTTGGCTGAAGCAGAGTCTTAAATTGCCTGGCTGCCAACACTTCAAACAGGAAGTGTTGGCAGCCAATAAGATCTCTGCACAAGATCGGGAGGATTCACGAAGTGTTCACGCTTCTAGATATACACATTTTTTTGTCCTTTAATATCTCCAAAACTACTGGATGGATTTACACCCAAAAAAAAAAAAAAAGAAGAGTGATCTAAGGACCACCTTTCAGCCAAATTTGGTGTAATTCCGTCCAGTGGCTCGGACTGCAGGCATGTCTAAAGAATCTATGGGAATTAACAGGGGAAACACATTTTTTGACTCCCACACTTCCCCCACCCCCGCTCCGCTTGACGGATCACCCCGAAACTTCCCATACACAAAAAGACACTAAAAGGCACGTTTTTGTGAATAATTTTGTGAAGAGTCATCAAGTGGTGCCAAAGGTATAGCCAAGTAAAAAAACATGGAGCATATTATAGACTGCAGGGAACAAGGCCACCACAAAAGCAACTGCACCATTACTGGTGACACAGTGGCAATTTGGAAATGTAAGCCAGTCCCAATATATTTTTATATTTATTTATTTTTAAAACTTATATAGTAGCACAGACCTAGCATTAGGGGCAGCAAAACACTTTACCATAACTAGGATAACATAAGTTAGAGTAAACAGCAGGCATTATCTGAGGAACAAAACACATACAACAACAAGGCGAAAATAAGGAATTAATAGCTATAATGAGAGATATAGTCTGAAACATTTGAGTTATGTCCCGTCTGAATGCCTGGAGGATCAGGTCTAGCCGGATATGTTGCAGTATGTTTAAATATAAAATCCCTCAATCAGGCATCCCTTACAAGAGCAAGATCCTCAGTCTCCTTTAATAATGATGCAGTTTTCGGACAGCATACCTAAAGATTTTGAAGCCATGCGGACGGTCAAGCCAAGAGTATATAGAAATGTAAGAAAAATGAGAGTCATTTGTCTTGCTCTGCAAGCCTTCTTACCATGCAATCAAAGTTCCCTGCAAAGTATTTACACAGACTTCTTGATCTCCATGCTTTAATTCAAGAAGAAAGGAGGCAGGAGGTTTCATCTTTGCATCGAAGCGCAAACAATGTGGCACTGACCAATTCAACACAAGTTCCATATCAATGAAATACCTACTTTGGCTCCCATCACTACAGTTAACCACCAAACTCTGGTCAGTATCTTGAAGGAACAGATGGGTGTCCATGAGACAGTCCTAAAGTGGTTTGACTTCAGTTTGTCTAACTGTTCACAAATATTGAAAACAGGGAGTTCTGACTCAGGTAAACCCAATCTAAAATAAGGGTTCCGACACGGTTCTGTCCTTTTCCCAACCCTGTTTAATCTACATCTTGAACATCTTTTCAAGATTTTGGGGAAAATCTGAAATTCTTTATCATCAATATGCAGATGATATCCTGGTCTACCTGAGGATATCTTCCCCTTAAGACATCTGTATTCTCTCCTCCACCCATGGCAAGGCTCAAAAATAGATAACCAACCACTACTTAAAACTCAATACAACTAAAATTGAATTTCTAATAATCTCTCTTAAAAAGTCTAACCTCCCGGACGAATGATGCATCACAAGATGGCCCAGCTGGCTCTGGTGCTGGTGAAGAGAAGAATGGCCATTTGCTGGATCAGTACCCGAGCATCCCTAATGTCTTCATGGCAACAGGACCTACTTGAGTGGGGCGTAGTGGAAGAGATAAGTATGCATACTGCTCAGTGGGACAAGGGGGCTCGGATACGATCATGTTGTGGGGGGTCTCTCCTTAATAATTTTGCAGATGAGGTTGTAAATGATTCAACAGAAGGTTCTAGTGATGAGGAGTGATGTGGGGCCCTCAGTATACCAGCAATGAGATTATGACCGCCAACTGTGTAACTTTGTGATACCGGCCATGCAACCGACTAGTAGACTTCACCTCAAGGCACCCTGGACGTCTGGGGGTCATGACCGGTAGACACCAAGTATGAACTACAAAAAAAAAATTTAAACATTAATAACATAAAATAATTTAGGTTCAAATATTCCAGACTGCAATCTACCTGCAATCTTCTCCACGCAACACAAGCTTGTAGCCAAATTGTGGAAGAAACTTCAAGACACTTTATAAGGTCAACAATACTGCAGGAAGAAACGGAGCCCATGAAGACGCACGCAAACAGGACAGAACCTGGAAACCAGCTGCACAGGTTTCAGGCATTCCAAGTGAGAGAAGCTGTGGCCTAGCAGCTTGATCTGCTGCCTTTGAAACTGTAAACTTATGAAGGCAATGAAAAATGATGGGGGGGAACGGATTCCCAGATGGTATATTTAAATGTGCCTCAGTGGAGTGGGCAAAGTTGCTAAACCCCTTAACAATGCTTTTCTTTCTGCTCAAGTCCCCGAAGCATGGAGAGGATCCATCCTGTGCTCAATACTCAAGAAAGGGGGCCCGACTAATCCAGCCAACTATCGAGTGATAACATTTCTAAACCTAGAGGCCAAGGCCTGCGCTCAAACACTCCGCAAGGAGCTAGAGACCTGGGTGATGGATGATGCTTTGCCTTTTTTTCCCCCCAGACAGGATTTCGAGCTACTGTGCCAACAATTGATAACCTCACCGTGCTTGCAGTCCTGAGCCACAAAGTACTCCAAAAGAATCCGCCACCACCCTTCTGCTGCTTTATCAATTACAGCGCCGCCTTCGATAAGGTAGACCGCCCCTCGTTCTGGAGGAAACTAAACGCGTGGGGCATTCCTTCAAAAGTACTAGGGGCAATCATCTCTCTGTACTCTGGGACATGGGTTTAAATGAGAAGGGGCCCACCACATACACTTAACTCAAAAATTACCACCCTGGGTGGCCAGAAGCAGGTGTGCGTTTTTTGCCTCCTCCCTTTACCTATACATAGTAGACCTGGGAAAATTCCTGTGGAGAGTGGCTCTCAGGGTCCCCCAAGACTAGGCCAGTTGAAGTTACACATTCTGCAATACGCCGACAATATAGTTGTAATGGACCACACCAAAGTCGACATACAGCAAGCCCTGAGCCGCCTCCAGATATAAAACGGCAAAAACGACCTTACAATAAATCAGGATAAGATTAAGACCTTGATCTTCGGGCATTACAAGAACAAGAAACATCTTACATGGTGCATGGGGAGCAAGACAATCAAACCAGCAACGAAGTACAACTACTTTGGTGTTTGGTTCTTTCAGACCTCGAAACCCACAACCCATATACCTTCCCTGAAAAAGAAAGGCGCAGCCATCACATACAGTCTTACTTGCCTCAACACAAACTTAAGTGCCTTTGTCATAACCATACTCAAGGTCATAAAGGCAACCCTTTTCCCTGCACATATGGCCACCAGACCTTTTCCGGGGCCTGAGCCCCCAGTCTGGAGCAAGCACTGTGCACAAGCCATAAGAAATGATTCCAACAACCAAGCTACGTCTGTAGGACAAGACTCTGCCTTGAATTCGATCTATCAAGACAAATGTGGACCTGCAAACCGGATACTTTGCAATATTACAACCAGGTCCTTAAAGCACCAGGCAACTTACTTAAAGCCCGTCTAAAAGATACATTCTAGACCCCGGGCAATCAGTGGCACAGACAAATACAAAAAGTTATTTCCTTTTTTCAAATAGAGGCATCAGCACTATAATCTGATGCCTCTTCCTACATAGTCTTGAAAAAGGAAATTATCAAGCAGTTTCAATTAACCTCGCACCAACTAGGTATCTCCTCCCTAAGGTCCTCTGATATTTTGCTCCCCTTGAATAAGTCCTATTTGGCAGGGAAGCCACGACCATATCTTTCAGAGCCAATCAATAAAAGGACATGCAGAGATATCCTGTAGATGGGTCTGCTTGGTTTACCACTGGCCGTTTTCAACACAACATGGGTCCAGCTGGGAGAGGAAGGATTGTGCATGCTATGCATTTTTAAGCATGATTCCTGGATGCACATTTTGTGCTGATGACTCCCTCTCAAAGTCATCAGGAGGTCGTTGTTGAAGCCAATCCACCCAACTCAGGCGATTCGCACCTGCCTGGAGGCCTCATTGTTATGCTTCACCCAAACCGATGTAAAAACTATTTCAAGGTGCCGGACAGTATGTCAAGGAAGCCAGAGTTCAACTTCGACTCCAAACCGCCGAGCACCAGGCCACCTCTTGCACCCAAAAACTGATAACGGACTACTTTGTTCAGAAATCTTGAATTGTGACATCGGTGTGGGAGAGGGGTTCTCGGTTTAACTGTGGTAATGGGTGCGGGAGAGGGGTAATTCAGCAGCACCCCACAAGATTGACTATCAAACACTTTAACAGTGTAACACCTGGGTCATCCATCTTTGGGCGGGGAAGGGGGAGGGGGGCAGACTGTCGCTTATCTACAGTTACATCCCAACACCAGCTTTAAAGCGGTTTAACTTTTTGCCTTGAATGAGCCATTCTGTGTAGTATAACTGGAGGTGTGTCCCGGAAAACGATTTTTCTTCTCCTCCTTCTATATTCTTGCAGCAATAATTGCAAAACTATGTACCAAATGATGCACCTCTCCTTTGCTACCTATCATACTGATGCACTTCAGCTCAAGGTGATCTCTTTGCACAAAGGTGCATGGGGAGGTGATGGGCCTACCTTGAGTACCACAACAGGAGTACCCTTGAATTTATAACTTGCATCATCTCGCACTACGTACTTTAAGCACTGGGCATTTGGTTTTAATCCCTCCATTCGTTCCTCACTACTATCAAAAAAGGTTTTACTAATACTAATTCTTATTCCCTCTCACTATGGAGCGGATCCTGTGTTTTTAGAAACATTTGACATGGGGCAGTAAAATATGGCTTTTTAGTAATTTTGGATCTTGGATGGATATTGTAAATATGTATGTATATTGTTATGTTTTTTATTAAACAATAAACTGACATTGACATTGTCTCTGGAACCTGGCGATCCAGATTCATAACCTGGCCTCAGCGTTCGACTCAACATTGTGTGATTCTGGGCAAATCGCCTAATCTCCCTGTGTGTAAAATGTATTTGTGTAATTTCCACAATTTGCACTATCTACGATAGACTACCAACCCCTCATGTAATGTATAGCGCACCGTTGCTTCACAGCTTGGTTTGCACAATATAAATACAGATACATCTGAGTGATGAGATCTAAACTTATTTAACATACTTTCACCTTTTACAGGATCATTTTTTGTTGATCCCTTACTTTAACTACCTGCACATTCCTAGCACTTTACATTAATAAACAAAGACATCTACGTGTAATGTTTACCATATTCCTGCATCTTGATGATCACCCATTCCCATTTCAGATGTACTTTGTTACAAAAAACTGTTTCTACATCATACATGCAACCTTCGTCTAAAGTATCAAATTGGATGGGTGCACTAGTATTGTCTCAACAAGATTTCTTACAAGCCACTGCACCACTTTTCTTTTTTATATTCCCATTTGTCACTGTTTTTAAGAGATTATTACCATGGACGTCAATTCAGCAAAATGCCAGGGTTAGTGTAAAGTGACATCACACGCCCTTTGACCTTCCCTTTCACTCACACATGCTTACACATATATTCACACTCTCAGGCAAGCACATACACAACATACATTTTAAAGCAATTTTTACTTACCTCAGGTACTACGGAAGGCAATATTCCAGCTAACTGTACTTCATTTTTTATTACACTAATAGCAAATACAGTAATATTATTCACTATTAGTGTAATAAAATAAATTGCCAGAAAAGAGGAAGAGTAGAACTCCAGCCGAGCTTCCACTGTGTTACTGGCACTGATTTTGCCACCTCTAAGGCCAGGGGTCGCAGAGGGCAAGCCAGGGGTCACAGTTGCGACCCCTGGCGACCCCAAATGACGTCCATGATTACTACATTTTAATTACTGACATTAGGTCACTAGTTTTCATTAAATTGGATTATTTGCTGTAATTAACCCCAGTATGGAAATGTTAACTATAAAAAAAAAATCATTTCAGGGCACTGTTCTGTACCTTTTAGTTAATAATATGAAGTATGTAAATCTATGAACAACCCTAATGCAAGAGAACTGTTACAGGTACGATATTTTGTTTTTCCCACAGCACATCCAGTGCTATGTACAGGCAGAAACAGCTATTTGTTGGCAACCCCACCCACATCTACACCTGTTTGAGTAATATTATTATAAAGAAAAACAAGGATATTCAAGTAACAGAATCCTTTAATACCTTTTATGCAATGCATGCATCAATTGAAGGAAAGGGGAAAGCATATGGATATGAGAGTTGTTAAACACAAATCAAGAACCAAGCTTTGTCTGGACAAGAACACCATCAAAGATGAAAAGTGAAATTAAAAGACTCAGGACCACCATCAAATTTAGTTGGAGAAACGCAACCTCTGCACCAACAGGAGACTAAAACACGTCTACTATCATTTAAAGCAAAACCTGAGCATGCTTCAGTCAGGCATGCCCCACCTGATCCACTCATTAAAAAAAACATTTTAATATAAACCAGAAAGGGTGAGCACAAATCTTTCCTACACAAATAAAATATTGGACAACTTAGTAAAAAAGCCACTGAACGTGCCAAACAAGCTCAAACTATTGCTTTCTTAAAAATGTTTAAGATTTGGCAAATAAATGTACTTTTACTTTCCAAATACTCCATTACCAAAAATGTAGGGAAATGAAAAATATTTAAATCTAGAGTTATATCTACAACACTCGAGCACATAGACACTGCTTGCAAATATAGTAGTCAGCACGCGAATCAGGGCAAACATGCCTGAAGCACTATAGAGAACATCGAGACAGTCTGACAGACATGTTCTCATGTTACAAATATGCATATTACACAGCCAAGAGGAGTACATCCTCCCATCTAATACATTATTTATACATTATAGTCACTGAAAAAACAAAGGTTAAAGTAACGTTATAGTTAGGTATGGTAATAAAATTTTACTTTGCGCCAACAAACCTCAAAGATTAACCAAAACAAACAAAGGTTGAAGTGAAGCACACCCACCATGCAGAGTGTTATCATCAATTACGTAATTTCCGATGTCATAGGTGATGTTATCAATGATATCATAGAACAGTATTTGGACAAAATAGAAATTTTTAAATATCGAATGACAGGAATATCGGAAATTAACTATTGTGACAAATATCGTGAGGCACAAATATTGTTTTCTGAGATAAGTAATATAGTTGTAAATAATAGTGATGCTTTTAAATATCGTTTTCACGAATACAGTGGTTAAATATTGTTTTTTAACTAGTTTGTGTTTTAGTTGATATATTAATTTTATGGTTACTATTGTTTAAATTCATGTTATTTTTTTGTAATTTTTCAATAATAACTTATAGTGTTGCAGCGGGATGTTGGGTTTGTAGGGGGATAGGGTGGGAAGTTAATAAGGTAATAATTAAGAATGATTTAATAAACTTTCGATTACTTGATTGATATTTATTGTGAAATATAAGTAATACTGATCTATTTTCGTTATATGTAATTGCCGGTTAGATTTGTAGGGGATAGGGTGGAAAGTTAAGTAATAATTATTAAAAAGTATTATTTGTAAATTATTTATTTGAATTGTGAATATGTAAAAATGCAGAATACTTATTTATTTTTATATAATTTTAGTTGCACTAACTGGAGTGGGAATAGTAAATTTCACCCCTCCGAAATCCAACACTTTCACTACAATTGCACTGACTGGCAAACCAATGGTAAATCTAACTCCTCGGAAGTCCAACATTTTCCCCGTTACATAAACAACAGTGGAAACAGTAAGTTTAAAATTTTCATAATATGTGTTAAATAGATTTTATAGCATTAACTTTTATTTTTAAATGTATTTTAATGTTTATAATATTTTCAAAAATTGTGTTTTTTTGGCTTTTTAAATGTTTAATATTTTTTACTGTCTAAATTAATTAATATATTTCTTATTCACGGATTTATGTTTGTAATGGTTGTATTGTGTATGTCATATTACTTATATATACATACATATTATTATATGTATATATATATATATAGTGTATCATAATATGTATTTTGCATCAATTTTATTAATCTTAAATGTATTACTGTGAATGTATATTAAAATTAATAAATTAAAGATGTCAAAACAAATATAATGTACATTAAATATATTTACTATGTTACACTGTTTATATAAATACAAACATGAGTATGCATTTATTTATATATATGTGTGTGTGTATATATAGTATTAAATAGTGGAATACATTTCATTTACATTATTTAAATTTATATATTAAAATATTTACATATTTTTACTTTAAATTAAAAAAGAAAAAAATATTTGTCTATTTTTTTTTTATATGCGTGTCAATAGTATGTTTTTCAATAATATTATACTAACCATTAGAAGTCCAGGAGCACAATATTGTGGTAAAGGATATTTCTGAGATAATATTTTCGTCAACGATATTGTTTACCACAATATTTGGTCAGTGATCCCATAGAACATGTCATGAATGATGTAATAGGTGGGGTCATAAGCAATGCATATCAAGGACACGAGTTATAGTTTCTTGAAATAATTACATCTGGTGAATTCCAGTCTTTCTTTTAGCTTAAAATATTAGGTTTAAACTGACATTTTCACCTATCACATCACTTTAGCCCTTGTTTTTTTTCGTGAATTGTTGAGGATTTTTTAATGCAAAGTTGGATATTACCATAGCAAACTACAACATCACTTTAGCTTTTTTCCCCAGTAAATTTCTATTTTTTTTTTTTAACACAAATTAATATTTTATTACCATATGTAACCATGCCAACCCCCTGTGGCCATATCCTGCCCCAATCACCTCGGGCAGCCAACCTCCCACCATGCACAGCCTTTGTCTGTGCGTGGCGTGGGTTAGCCGCAGAGCCAACAAACTCTACGTGGTAAACCCACTACTGACTTCTTATTGAATGGTTTTCTGATCCCGTGGAGTTCTAGCAGAAGCCAGCATGGCGCTGGCGCTCCTAAAAGGACCCTCACAGAAGAGTCCCGTTGGCTCAAGACAGAGTCACGCAGGATTATGGCAACCCAGAATATTTTTTTTTTAAATTTGATCCAAAGGTCAAGTGGGTCAGGGTAACCCTACCCTTTCCTCTTTTACTTTTTTTTGTTTTAATATTCAGAACATGCCGAATGCATTCCTTTGTGTTGAAAAAAAAAAAAGGCTGCCACAACAATTCCTCATGGGGCGTCTAGCTAATCAGCAGCTCTTACGAGACTCGCATGAGCTTCTTTGCTACAGCAGGAATGAGATGGCATATGATAAAAGAGGCCTTCTTGGCTAATTAGGTTGCTCTATTATGTAAAGGTGCATGCTTGCAGGACTCCCACAAACCCAACCATCAAGATATACATGCATTTTAAAATTTAATTTCTGAAAAACTACTTAATGGATTTACACCAGATCACAAATTAACAGGATTTCTGGACAAAGATCTAGCTCTCTGCCAATTTGGTGTAATTCCGTTCAGCCGTTTGGGCTGTAGCGCTGTTCAAAAATCCTATGGCAATTACACAAGGAAATTACGTTTTGGGACCTTCTTTTATCCCCCTTCCCCCCCCCCATTGGACCGCAGTGCCAGATCGCCCCAAAACTTTCAAGGAAGGAGCTGAGGATTTTTCTTTTTTTTAAGTTTTGTGAAGATTCGTCAAACAGTGTCAAAGGCATTATCAACCATAAAAAACATTATTACTATGGTAACTAGGTTCTAACTATACTACACAGTAGCAACTGCCACTTAGTCATATACATATATTTCAGCTGCAAGATTGTTCTCTGGCATCCACAGAAAACACTAAAAGTAGAGTAGTAAACTTAAGATAAGCAATGAAAAGAGATTGTCACTAAAATCAATGTAATCATGCACTTTAATATTGAACAGGACTGACTATCCCATTAGTGAAGAGTAACATGCAGTTGGATGGGGGGGCCCTAGAAAACAAGAGTCAAAGCACTCCTCCGCCCCAACACAGGAGTCTGCCTTGTAACTTGACAGATTTCAGCTAAAGCGGATGCCAACATGTAATGAAAGTGCTTTGCAAAGATTAACAATGATGAATGTCGATCATTTGTAGCCACTGGCTTCCAGTTGTTTTAAAGCAGCACACAAAGGGTCAACTGGGGTAAACAGTAAACCTCACACTTGCATTGTTTCAACACTCTACTTTCTCAACACTACCAAATGAGGATGGTCATCTTCTCCTCTGCTGTACTTAAGTTCTGAATTCAAACTTGAACCACATCAGGCAGTAGATATGTAACGCCACATTCAAATAAGGCCAAGTAAAAAAGCAAAAAAAAAAAAAGAAAGAAAGAAAGAAAGAAGGAAAGAAAGAAAGAATGGAAGGAACCATATAACTATCCATGCATGATCAGGGACTATAGCCGAAGGTGCAAAATCCTTAAATTTTAAGGCCAAAGGTCCAGGAAAGTTCCAAGATATATAATCAGAATTTTGCCTTGTGTGTCACATCGCCAGAAATGGGATAGTATTCTAAGCTTCGATTCCCCGACAGACAGTTAAGCTAAATGTTAGGAATTATGAGCAGGACAACCGCTTTTATCTCAAAGTATTGAGCAGCCTGGAGTAAACTCCATTGTGGTCATCTTTCTTTCGAAGTGTAGTGCCTGCCCTTAGCAAACGATAACTGTTGTTCTAGTCAAGGTGTGCTATGCCGAAAATGTATTTTCTATAAAGCTCAATGCGAACAAGAGGATGCTTCAAGTGCTTAGGGAGCCTCCAGGGGGAAGGTAGTCTTGCACCATATGCGATAAGAGCTTATCCGAACAGTGTTTCACCAAGTTATCTTTTTTTTTTATTTCCAACTACAAACACACTGAATACAGAATATCAACATCTGTTTACCTTGACGATGATACATTGTACAGTGGTGTAGAGTTAAAAATATTAAATCTATACTTACCTTGACAATCTAGTGGTAGTCGATATAGCGGGTTCAATATTGCTGAATCTGCCACATATTCCAGGTAACAGTCTGGAACTTGTAAGGTTCTATTTCAAAAACATAAATCTCCACTGAGGTGGGAGTAGTCTGCTTTGGGGACTTGAGCAAAAGCTTCTGCCTTGCTCAAATGGTACCACCAGATTAAGGGTCAGTTTAGGGATAGATCACATAGAACCTTATGCCTGGGAGACAACGTAAGCCAATTATTGTTGGGAGAAAGGCGACCCAAGCATTTAAGCTGCAGGATGAGACTGATTGTATAATTTCAGACATGTTGAAACTTGACTGTCATCATGGCTGTGAATCCCAGATAAAAGGTCGGCCTTTCCTCATACAGAATCAATTTGGTGTCCTTGTTGCTGATGGTGTGTTAAAAGGCAACAGGGCAATGCTTAATTTGAGCTGGTGGTTTCCGGTGCCGGGCACCGGCACTTATTTTTGAGGGCCAGCACTTATTTTTTCTGCCTCAAGCATTTACAGCAAGCAAAAGACACATATGGGAAAAGCAGAGGAAGAGAAATACAGAAAAGTGCACAAAGGGAGAAAGCTGCAAGAGTGAGCTGAAGGGACAGGGAGTGGCTGTAAATTGATTAAAGAGGCCAGAATTGGCTTCAGGATTACAATGCCTTTTTAAATGCATTTAAATGCTGCAGCCACGCGTTTCAGAACATGGCTCTGAACACCAGCACCTTTTTTTATTTACAAATTAAGTGCTGCAACAGGATGACTCTTTGGTGTTAACAGGCTTGTCCATGGCGTGTTACAACAGACAGTGTCCAGCCACTGAAGACCGTCTTCTCCACTTCTGCCCCACCTTACCTGAATCACACACAGCTCAGCTACTTCAACTAATACCAAGTTGTCAGTGAGGGTCACGGAGGAGGTTATGGGGTGTGGAGTAGAGGCTAAGGGGAGGGGAGGAGAAGAAAGGGAGTTGCTGGAGTGTTAAATCCAGGTGCCTGTATGGATGACCTTAATTCAGGCAGCTCAGGGCCTGGCTTCAAGGGTTATCACCCTGGCTGGGGACTCAGCTCACCTATGGTAAAGGCCGGCCTAGACACATATAGTACACAGTATACTATTGCAAGGTCAAGGCCGAATCAATACAGCACAAATAGCAGAAGACATTCTTTGTGACTTTGATCAGATACAGCGTGATCCCGGAGCTGCCTAGGATGTTCCCACCTTACAAAACATTGTGGTGGAGTCGGCGGTGCACTCATAATAGGAGGCCAGTGATACAGCAGTACAGCTCAGGTTGTAGGTATCAACAGCAGGGCCTCAGTCTGTGGATATCTCCGTTATGAAGACTGCCCCCACTTGCTTCCCCACAGGAGCATTCCCACAGTTGACTTCACTCTGTGGGTTCCATGCTTCCCCACCCCAACAAACTTCCCTGGGGCTGCCCAAAAAGAGCTCACCCTAAAAAGAAGAAAAGGCTATGACTCAGATTCTCCAAGTCCAAGAAAAGCATTGCTTAGTCTACCAGTACGAAGACACACTTCATCCCACTGAGCTCAACTTGAAGTTCCAGTGGAAAGCCCAGCGAGGCTGTGAGCCTTCTCACCTCCATGTACTACTTGCATTGTCAGAGCTCTCGCTATGGCCAAGGCCATAGCATGAATGCCTGGAAAGAATAAAGGCACCTTTCTCCCTTCAATAGAGTTTTCTTCCTTCTCTCATAATGAAAACTAACACAACAATCAAAAGAGGAGGAGCCTAAACAAAACCACCCTCTTTAGCCTCTAAAGTGGGATGTTGTTTTGGACCCCAAGTTACGCCCAAAGTCGTGGACTGTACTCAAGCTTTGCTGGTTCCCAGCATCAAGAGCATCCATTGTAGAATGGTACACCCCAGAAGGTGACCCAGATCATTTGTTTCTTAACTTTGAGAATGCCTCCCAGCTGCAAGAACACTTTGGCTATTACAAATTCCATTAATATCTGGGGTTATGATGACAGTCTAACAAGCAGCTAACTTAACAAGACAGACTTCTTAGGAAGAGAAATGCTTTCTCAACAGAAGAGGTTTGATGAATTCATACTCCTTAGTTTAGGGCAACCAAACTTAAATCCTCAGAAACCCCAAGACAAATGCTCTGTAGACTAAAAGATCTAGCATATACGGGGTTGCACACTCAAACAGTGTAACTTAGGACCTAATCACGAGTCTTGGGGTCACTAGACTGCCAGAATCGCGGCAACGGTCCGGACCGACACGGCTTTGACGGTCCATCAAATTAAAGGTTTGGTGTTCGGACCTCCAAAAGACTGCCATCGCCTCCTGGATCAGTGATCTCAAGCAGGATGATGATGGTCGTGCTTGTAATCAGCCACGGCGGCACTGAAGTCAGTACCACGTGCTGATTACAACCTTGTTCTCCGCCAGCCTTTTCATGGCAGTCAGACAGCCATGAAAAGGCAGCAGGAGAATGTGTGAAGGGGGCAACAGGGAGGCCCAGCACTGCCCATGCCAATAGCATGGGCAGTGCAGGGGTGCCCCTGCCCAGCACCCTGCGTGCGGCAGCATTGATGCCAGCTTAATTATGAGGAGGGAACTATACTGCTGCACCTTTCACACTGGGCTGATTGGCGGAAACCTTGGTTTCCGCCGGTCAGCCCAGTGAGAAAGTTGCAATGGGGCCAGTGGGGAGACCGCCAGCACCATGGCGGTTTCATTGGGAGTTCGGCAGACAAATGTTTCAGTCAGCCAAACTCCTAATGACTTCCTTGGTGTCAACAGTGTAGGAATGATGCAGTAATTCTACTGGAATAATTCCTGGAAGCTCTACGAAATTCAATGTGATGATTTGTTTGCTAATGCTATCATCCGAGTTTACAAAAAGCAATAGAGATCAATGAAAATGTTTAAAAGACCTAATTAGAAAAACATAACTACCTTCTGAATAAAACAATATCCACACCTCACTGTTATTTCAGACTAGTGTGAATTTGCCTATGCATGGCTCAAGATAGAACTGTAGGTAAAAGCACTAGCCGTGTAACATTCCCTAACCTTCCCCGCTCCATAACAAGGGATTTTGGAGAATGGGGACATGCTTTGTGTGTCCTCAGAAAACAAAAGGGGAACCAAGGCTGATTGGAAACCAACCAGGGACGTGGTAGACAGAAGTCTACAAACTGGTGAGTCAAGATTTTTACCTAGGAACAGAGACAAAAGTGAAGGAATATTAAGCAATCAATCAATCATCATTTATATAGCGCGGCCTATCACCTGGGTGGGGGGGCGGTGGTACTCAAGGCGCGTCAGCAAGTAAATCAACTCTTTAATTTTGTGTTTTTATTCACCAGCAGTTTCTCCTCCCAGTTCCACCAAATGTTATAACCTTTGACATTTTTTAAAGATTCACAACTAAGCAATTATTTTTCAATACACCTCCTCATTTTTCAATAGCTGTTACAGCCCTATGTGTGAACTAGCAAGACAGTTTCATCAAAGTAGTACAAAGAGAGAAATCATCTGGTGCTTATTCATAAGTCCATGTTTCTTGTCCAGATAAATTATAAATATACTAAATAAGACAGCAAAAAAGCACACTTGTTTAGTAGCACTCTAAGATTCTGCTTTCCAACTTGTGAAATCACCATTGCTTGGACATACTTCAGCCCACGATTTAGAGTACAAGGACTGCAAATTTCTCAATATTGTCCTTTGTGGCTGAAATATCCAATTTGTTCCTTAGGAGGGACCTATCAATGTCAAACAGACTTTCAATCTCAATATATAAGCAAGATAGAGATGTAGAGTTTCTAGTTAATGCAACCATACCCTAAGTATTAAGCTAATATGTAAAACAGATTGTGTGTTTTTACGAAACGCTGTTTTAAGTTAAAGGGAATATGATATTATTGCCTGTGTTGCAATTTACTAGCAACAGCCATTACAGGATGCAGGCGACAGTCCCAGTGTCTGGCAATTTAAAAAATAAATTGCCTATTGGGGGCAGGGTAGGAACTCCCTAATCCCCCAACCGCAGCTGGGGTAGGGAAGGGGCCTCAAAGCTCCCCACTTAGTTGAGAATGTTTATTTAAAAAAAATAAAAAAACAGTGAGGGGGCTTGTCGCAGAATTTGTGACTCATGAATTGAATCCCAAGCCTAAATGGTGGCTGGGACCAACTTATCTGTCTGAATACTGAGGTCCCTCGCTGCCATTTTTAGATGCTGAGGTTTCACGATCAAAAAAACCCGAAGTGAAAATCAGATACTATCGTGAGGGTGTGAAGCTTGCACTGGATTGGATAATCCTATTTAGGATTTGCAAAAGAAACAAAATGGCCTGGCCAAAGGCCAAGCACTATGGGCAAACTCTAGGATATGGCCACAAGCCAGGCTGTGTACCCAGTCCGTCTATGCCAAAAGTCACATATAGTGGGGCTTAGCCACTCGTAGCAGGTTAGCAGCAGTGCCTGGTTGCAGCTAGGCCATGTGCCCAACCATGTTGTGCATAGCCATGCGTTATGCACAGCATGGGTTGCCTTCAACAGCAGCCTGCGCATGACCCACAGGGCCTAAGGCCATGTAACAGCAGGGATTCGTTAATTAGATACATAAAAATGATGCATGTATTAATAACCATAACTGGTGTGCCAGTGGTTTTACACATTGGAGACTAAACAATTAACTCAGTTTTCAACAGTGATTTAGTACATATATATATAAAATCAAATCAAGAAAATACCCTTTCAGGCTTTGAGTGCTGCATATATTATACATAAATGAATTCCTTCTGTCTTCACAAAGCCATGCCTCTCTGATAAGTTCTAACTAGAGCCAAACATGTGTCAGTGGTTGGTTTGATTTGTTTATGGTTGGCGTGGATGATACTTTACCAATCCAAAGCTGTATTACTGTGCCTGGAGTGGTAAAAGGTTACTGTCATTTTGCAGCTTGGCATGGATGGCACTTGCTAATTCTATGCTTAAATACTTTGTAGTAAAAAATAAAAAATAAAAAAAAAGTGGCAAAAGGTGTTACTTTCTCTAGCTTAGCATAGATGGCACTGTGCTAACCCTGTGCTTAAAAACACTGAGAGAAACAGACATTTGTGGTGAGCAGATTCTCAGTGCTGGTGGTGTTTTAGGGTGTGCCATATAATGGAGCTGCTTTCCACCTCAAGTTGGGAACTACTCCGAATTCCCTGTTCTCTTTTTGCATGTATATATATCAACAACAACGCTCCTCACAGAGCACTCACGGATTCCTTAAGTTTCAATTACTAATAATCCAACACATGTGTTTCGGCATCCTTGCCTTTTTCAATGTTGGTTATACAAGGTAGTGTCAGTTTTTAAATGAGTCTTGGTTCATTTCCATACACGTTGAAAGAGGGTGCAGACTACAATTTAAAATAATCATCCCCTTAGGGGCAAGGATGGCAGAAGTGTATGATATTAGTCATCAAATTAATGTGTTTCCATGTACTAACATCAAATGAACTAGTCAATCACTCTGGCGGCATGCTGGCTAAGAAATGTAGGCACAATGAATAGTCAATTGACAATCATGATCTACCATCCAATAAAAATGATTATTAAAAATTTAAAGTTTGGAAACCCGTGAGTGTTCATGTGCTCTGTGAGGAGTGTTGTTGTTGACATAAACCATGTGGGGCCACTACCACGAAGGAGCAGCCATTCATGAAAGGAGTTCGGCATGGCTTAATTGGCTATTGTGTGTAAGATATAGATATATATTTTCCAAATTAAAAAAACAATGGTTACAAGTTAGGCTCACATTTTACATGTACAAAACTAGAGAAACTCACCTGTTATAGTTAGTTATTTCAAGTAACTGTAACTCATGCCCTAAGGTAACTATAACTTGTGCCTCCGCCATGCACAGTCACATGGTCAATAATTTTACTGCTGATGTTACACTGACATTATCATTGATGTTATCAAAGATGTCTTGCATGCTGTAATTTGTGGGGTAATTAGCAGTGCATGGTGAGGGTGCAAGTTATAGTCACCTTAGGGCGCACCCTACATTAGTTTTTCACAATCTGCCCCGGAGAGGTGGCGATCCCAAGGACTGCGGGGGAGACAGGCATTTCTTAGCAGCAGTTTTATGCTGTTGGGGGGTGGAGGGGGGATTTCTCTCTGGGACCCCAGCACCAGAGCTAAGGGGTCAGTGTGTCCCTACCCTGGCCCTTTTGTTTTTTTTTCCTTTTTTTTTTTTTCTGGGACGCGGCTGAAGCCAAGTCCCAAGATGGCTGCCAACACTTTGCTGTTTAAGTGTTGGCAGCCAATCAGATCTCAGCACTAGATCGGGAGGGTCCGCAGAGCCTTCACGATATATATATATATATATATATACACACACACACACACACACACACACACACACACACATATATACACACACACATATATACACACACACATACATATATACACACACACATTTGTTTTTTTCTCAAATATTTAAAAAACTACTGAACGGATTTATACTAAATAACAAAAAAGGGCGCTTTCTGGAGAAAGGGCTACCTTTCTGCCAAATTTGGTGTAATTCCGTCCAGTGGTTCAGGCGCTATTCCTCTTCAAAATCCCTATAGGAATTAAAATGGGAAACACACCTTTTGTGACACCCTTTTCTCTCCCCAGGGCTTAGCCCTTGCTTGACGGATCACCCCTAAACTTTCCAACCACCAGCTGATGCGAGCATCAAATTGTTTTGGAACATTCTGTGAAGATTAGCCAAGCAGAGCCAAAGATATAGGCAAGTAAAATATTTCAAAAACACTTTTTCTATAGAAAATAGGTCATAACTATAACTACCTCCTGATGACCGCCAGTAGCATATGTATGTATGTGTGTGTGTGTGTATATATATATATATATATATATATATATATATATATATATATATATATATATATATATATATATATATATATATATATATATTCTATGAAAAAACAAAGGTTAAAAGGACATTATAATTAGGTAAAAATTTCCCTGACAACATAACTCAAAAAAGCACCAAAATTCACCCATTGGTTATCTCAAATAATTACAGTTTATGCCCTGAAGTGACTATAACTCACACCCTCACCATGCATAGTGTTGTCATCAATTATGTCATTCAGATGTTGCAGTGATAGTGTCAATGTCAAAGAAGATGTCATGACTGTTGTAATAAGTGAGGTCAAAAGAAGTACATGGCGAGGGGGCAAGTTATAGCTCCTTTAGGGCATAAGTTATAATTACTTGAGATAATTATAAATGGTGAATTTCATTTATTTTTTTTTTTTTTTAAACTTAAAACACATTAAATTGTCACTGAAACTTTCACCTAACTATAGCGTTCCTTTAACCTTCATTTTTTTGAGTGAATTTCCAGAATTCTTTTATGTAAAGTAAGATATAATTACAATCCCCATCCCACGCACTGCCTTCTGGCATGTAGGATGTGCAATTGGTCTTGCAGGTCCTGGTCGTTCTCCGGGAGACTGTGACTTTGTCAAAGAGATACAATACAGAAATGTTAAAAGTGGGCCTATTGGCTTTAAAAAGAGGTGGACATATCAATATACATAAATAGATATATTATAATTCTCCAAAAATTACTATTTTTAATCAAATGTATAATTTCAGTAATTCACATAATACAATGTAATAATAATTATTATAAAAATGTTTAAGAAAGCTGTTATTTAAAAAAAAAAAAAATCAACGTCACAGAGTTTTTCTTTTAAAAGTTTTTAAAATGCATTTGGTGGGCTAAATCTGCTAAAAGAAAGACTAAGACAGATTTTTTAAAATAAAACTAACAATTGAGTCTTTCTTTTAACATTTTTTCAGCCTAGATCAGGCAATCATAAAAACAACCACAAGAGAGCCTTGCACTCCAGCTGAACACCACGGAGCTCCAGGTAGGAGTGTTTTTGAAAATATGATAATTTCACCTGGGGGTCATGGATTTAATGACCCAGGAGACTTACTGTTTTTTTTTTAATTTTGCTGTGGGGCTGCTGCGCTCCATTGAGCACCCCTCCACAACATTAAGAAAAGGCACTCTGGTGCCCTCCCCATTCCTGGGGCACCACCAAGCCAAAACAATTTAAACAAAAAAGCTATAGCAGAACATTATTGTACACTCCTGTTGGAGAGGAAAAGAATGTGAAAAAAATTACCCGATATCAGTAGAAAATTATATAAAATTATATATGGTGAAATAGCAGTGTAGGCCTAAAATCTGTGCTGATACCAGAGAGGTGAAGAGTTCACTTAAAAATGGAATGCATGACCAGCATGGTCTTAGGCAAGGAAAACCGGTGTGTGTTAGCTTGAAGGAATCTATAGTCTTATGTGCATGTGCTCTATCTGTCCCCAGTAAATTAAAAACATGATTAAGAATGGGAGCAGGAGACTGGATTAGCCAAGGGTACACAGAATCTGATAAGAGGTCGGGAGCAGAGCGATAAAACCCACACCCAAATACACATGCATTCAAGAGTCTTGAATAGTTAGTTTGTTAGGCATTGCTAGAACTGCAATAAATAATGTGTAAGAAATAGGTTAAAGGTATAGGAACACCAGTGATGTGACATTTTGCAACAAACATGTAAATGCTAAGTAATTTATTATTTGACCTTTTGTAATAAGCATTGTTCATGTTACTGTATAAATGGCTGCCTGTGAAGCAGCAAACTGAGACCAGCTGTTTACCTGTATAGAGACAGCTACTCTCCCTGCAGGGACAGTAAAAAGCTATGTTTGATTTGCCGAGAGGAGTCTTGTCTTTTTCTTTAGCTTAAGTTTCCCCGCAACATTTGGCAACCCAGTACAGTAATCCCCTTTGCCCTCAACCAACTGCTGCCACCAAAATACCACCTACCCCCTCTGCAGAGATCATTGCCAGGTGATGAGGTAAGCAGACACCATGTTCTAACGTTTTGCCTATTCACGGGGGCAGGAGGACCTGGCGATTGCAGTCTTAAAGGTGAGAACAATGTAGACATTGTTCCATGTTTTGTGTATATTGTATGGCTTGTCTCTCTGGCAATGGGAAACACAGATGTAATGTAAATATAAGATTATTGCATGAAAGATTGTGTACGTGTTGCACAATATTAAGTTAAGGCATTGCGTAGTCGGTAAAGTGTTTACCCCAATATAAAGATTGGAAGTGGTCAATGTGAATGATTTTAACTTGGGTTTCCAATATGTGTTCCAGTAGGGACGGCTGAAAGTCCCTCGTTGTTAAACTTTACCTCCAATTACAATCTGAACACTCAAATTACTGTCGAGGACCTAATGTCCAGACGTCATTCCATGGTCTACGAGACATGTGGTTTGAGGTTATCCTCTCTTAAGTGGGGAGGGAAGTGGCCAGTTGCTGCCAACAGTATTTACCGTTTAGATTAAAAACAATTGTGATTAACTGCGCTCATCGCCGCAACCGACGACATCAGGACCAAGCTCGACAAAGGCGAAACCGCTGCCCTCATCCTCCTAGATCTCTCGGCAGCCTTCGACACCGTCTGTCACCACACCCTGCGCACACACCTCTACCATGCTGGGATCCACCAAAAAGCCCTGGACTGGATTACTTCCCTTCTCTTCGGCAGAACCCATAGAGTCCACCTCCCTCCGTTCCTATATGAAGCCACCACGACCATCTGCAGCGTTCCCAAGGATCCTCTCTCAGCCCTACTCTCTTCAACATCTACGTGGCTCCGCTTGCCAACATCATCAGATCCCACAGCTTCAACGTCGTCTCCTACGCAGACGATACCCAGCTGATCCTCTCCATTACCAAAGCCCCCGCCACCGCTAAGACCAACCTCCACAACGGACTGCATAACATCGCCAACTGGATGAAGATGAGCCGCCTCAAACTGAACTCAGACAAGACTGAGATCCTCATCCTCGGCTCCAACCGCTCCGCATGGGACGACTCCTGGTGGCCAGCAACATAGGAACCGCACCAACACCCACCACCCACGCACGCAACCTAGGTTTCATCCTTGACTCATCTCTCACCATGACCCAGCAAGTCAACGTCATCTCATCCGCCTGTTGCAACACCCTCCGCATGCTCCGCAAGATCTTCAGATGGATCCCCACCAAAACTAGAAAGACGGTCACCCACGCCCTCGTCAGCAGCAGAGTGGACTACGGCAACGCACTCTACACAGGATCAACGGCCAAGCTCCAGAAGAAACTGCAACGAATACAGAACGCATCCGCACGCCTCATCCTCAACATCCCTCGCAGCGACCACATTACAGTTCACCTCAAAGACCTACACTGGCTTCCCGTCAACGAGACGATCCTGTTCAAGTTCATGGTCCACGCTCACAAAGCTCTCCACAACGCAGGCCCTGCCTACCTCAACGAGAGACTTACCTTCCACACTCCCATCTGTCAGCTACGATCCAACCTCGCATCCATCGGACCACAGCTGGCAGCAGATCCTTTTCCCACCTCGCCGCCAAGATGTGGAACTCCCTCCCGGTTCACCTACGACAGACCCAGGACCTCCTGACCTTCAGGAA
The DNA here is from genome assembly GCF_031143425.1 of Pleurodeles waltl. NCBI lineage: Eukaryota > Metazoa > Chordata > Amphibia > Caudata > Salamandridae > Pleurodeles > Pleurodeles waltl. The sequence continues at coordinate 82,896,801 of NC_090444.1, forward strand.
ACTCCTCAAGACCTGGCTATTCGAACAGTAGTATCCCCTTCCCCCCCTTCAGCGCCTTGAGACTAACAGGTGAGTAGTGCGCTTTACAAATTGATTGAACATCGAGAAGTAGTTGAAGTGTTTATAGTTTTTAATGTTAAATGTTGATAATGAGTACGTGCGCATGCACGTACATAGAAATATGGCCACAGAGTAATGGTGTTGTATGATACTGCATTGTATTATAACATATACTGTTTAACATATGACTGAAAAGACAAATCAACTGATTTCTTGTTTGTAAGGACATGTACAAATTTAAAAAGAGAAATACTGAGTAGACAGAGAAGTTAAAATTGCAAAAGCTGTTAGAAATGCAGGGGGGGCGATTATGAAGACTCACTCCCCTAGAGCACATGTAAAAGACGTTTCCAGATGACCAGAACAATGTACAGAAATATTGTCAGGAGTGGATTAAGGCTACTCAGAAGCATACATATCCCTACCCAAAGGAAGGGACATTTAATGACAAAATATTAGAGCACATTGTTACACACCTTAAGAGTAAAAAAGCAGGAGCTAAACTGCAATCCAAGAAGCCACCTTAGCCTTATGGCAAGTGTCTTGTGAGAAGTCTAAGGACTCCTCAAATGTTGATACCCCTAGTTCACCGTCCACTCCGCCACCTCCCTATGACTCAATGAGGATTTCCCATAAGGTGCCTGGTATTTATCCACTGCCACAGCTACAGGAAGCCGCATTGAAATTTGAGAAACCTGAAGTTTAGACCCCATCACAAACCCAAATGGTATCCCTTAATGTTGCCCCACGGATTCAAAGCCAACACACAATAGTACTCCCAGACACCAAGTAGGGGTGGGTGACTTTCAGATTTCAGGACAATTAGAAGCACAGCTTACACTGCATTTAGATCCAGGTTTTCTCCAGGAAGGTAAAGGTGAAGAGCAGGGTCCAGGAGATAGTGACAACCAGCATGGGTAAAATACTTTGATCTCCAGAAGCTAGATGCTCTACTTATGATATCAGTACTCAAGAAAGGCCCCTTATTGATCTAGACCATAGAAAGGAAACAATAGGGTTGCCTAATCAGACCGACACTAGAGAAAGAGAGCAGGGCATATTCTCTAGAACTAAAAATCTCCAAGTTACTGAGCTTGAGCGGAGGCTGTTCCAGGGAATGCATGGCCAGTCAGACACCAGGATGAGATCTTGTGAAACTATGGGAGGATTGACACTACACGATAAACCAATGCAGCAGATGAGTGTTCAATCAGTTTAGCGCAACACTAATCTCACCTCTACCAAATTAGTTGCTGAAGGAGAAAATAGTTGGTAAAGTGTTGTACCTTATGTGAATAATTTAGCAGGATGGACTGCAGGTTTAGCCCTCAAGATGAATCTATGGCTACTAGAAGGGTCCTTTGACCCACATGTCATGGCAAATGCTGAGGATTGTATTCTTTATGATGAGGAAGCCCCAGGCTGGGATTATCCCTATATACGGAAATGTTTGCAGGTGTGGCAAAAATAAGCCAGACAGCAAAACCCCCAATAATCTGTCATTCCCATATATCAGATGCCCTGATATGTAAGGGACCTAGGGCACCTTATGTTCCTTGGTCACAAATGGACAAAGAGAATCTTAAGAAGTTGTTACCGCCACTTACAGAAGAAGCAGAGAACTGGATAAGGTCCTTTAAAAGCAAACTCTAGATATTACCCTGGCAATAGGTGACAAAGAGTTTATTTAGCTCCCTTCTAGGAGATTAGACAGATACTGTTTTTCAAAAAAGCTGGAGTGAGAAATGTTACACTCACTCAGAACTAGGTATGATGGTTCCCCATTCAATTTAGTTCAGACAGTAGTTTGGGATCAGTTAAGGAAAACTTATCCTGGCAGGCCAGACTTTCAGTCTCTCGTGGCTTAATCAATTCAGCCAAATCAGGATCCTACTCAGTTTCTCAGCAGGATAAAAGAAAAGTGGACTCAAGAAGTAGGTCAGGGTTGGGAAGTAACAGTGGGAAATGTTGTGTTTTTAGAGAAAAAGGGTTTACCATTTGCTGTACAAGACAACCTTGACAATATTAGTGGCATTAGAAGCCAAGTCCTGAACAGAGATACAGGTATATATAATTCATTTTTGTAAAAGGAAGCAGGAGGTGACGAAGAAAGCAGCAGCCATGTTAGTGCAGCAAAAGCTAGCAAAGAAAGGAGCAGCGGAAGGAGCTGTAGTAGCAGCCGCCACTCAGGTGACTGCAATGTCTTTGGGATCCGTCCCAGGGACCACCCAACAACAGTACCCACAACAGCAGGATAATGTAAGGGCATAAGGAAGTAGCAGAGGAGGACAAGAGGCAATAGAAAGAGGCAGGATAGGCCCCCAAAGGATGGATCAAACATGTGTTTATTGTCACAGATATGGACATTTCATTAGATTGCAGGACTAAGCGATGGCATGAACAAAATGCAAGGGTAGGTGTTTACAATCAGCCAGGAAATAACAGTAGTGCAGGCACAGTCAAATCCACAAATAATATATGTACTTCAGACGTCACCACAAAATGTGCAGCAACCAGCAATGCACTGGATGCAACAAATGCCATTACAGCAAAGTTACCAAGCACCCCCAATGGCAACTCCACCACAAAGTGGAAAGGGAGTTGCGATTGTGAGAGGAGAAAATCCTTTCCGGACAAATTATTTGGGAGGATACACACAATGAAGATGCCCACAGAGTAGTTCCATGTGTCCAGTGTTGTTAGTGACAATAGTACAGTAAGATGAGGAACCCACTGTGACAGTAGCTATCAATAGCAAGAGTTATGTATTCCACATAGATCAGGAGCAACCCGATCAGAGAGGGAGACCTTCCAATTTCTAATAGTTCAATGGACACACAAGGATTATCTGGGGCAGTAATAAGGGTTCCACTTATTTCCATCTCCGATGGTTTAGTATCAGTGAGGTACATTGATGGCTGTTTACTTTTCTCTCCAGCTGCCCCAGCTAATTTATTGGGGAGAGATTTTATGGCCAAACTAAATAGGACTATTCATTTTGAGCCTGATGGAACTATGACTTGTTCTACCCCTGGAGTTCCACCCTCCAAGATCATGGCTATAACAGTAGATTCTTCTACTGGAGATCAAATTGGAGCACAATCAACTAATACAGAATCATTCATTAAAGCACTGTATACAATAATAGCAGAAACACCAGAGTTACTGGGAAGAGAGGTCCAGTTACCAAGAAAGTTTATTTTCAGGCGAAAATAGCAATATTCTTGTATACCGGACCATGAGCTGATATTACAAATAGAGGCCTTTGCGATAACACCAACCTATGGCGCTCTGATAGCCAGTGATTAGAACCATGTCTTGTGGGCATTTGTTATGGTCATTCAGCCAGGTAACATAGTTAGGGAAATATTCGATTATCAACCGATTGATAACGAATCTAAAATGACATCTGTTGTCCTTCAGGATGACATACCATTGGGAACAGTATTGGAAGTAAGTTAGCACATGCCAGGTAGAGCTTTTGATTCTGTCAGGGAGGTAGATCTTTCCCAAGTACTAGACACCTTATGGACTAGGGGGCCCCATGATGTAGGTCTTATTCATACTGCTATTCCATTTAGAATTACACTGAAGGAAGGTGCTGTTCTGTCTAGGGTGAGACAGTATCCGCTTTCTAAACAAGCAGATGAAGGCATCATCCCTAGTATACAGGTGTTGCTAGAGCAAGGAGTAATTTGCCCTGGAGCATCTCCTTGTAATACTCCTATTTATCTGGTTAAGAAATCTAAGGATAATACTTGGTGTATGGTTCAAGACCTGCGCCCCTTGAATGATGTAGTGGTCTCACAATTTCCAATTGTTCCCGACCTTCCCACCATTTTAATGAATATTCCTCAGGATGCTAAATATTTCTCTGATATAGATCTCAAGAATGCTTTTTTTTTAAGCATCCCTCTTCATTCAGATAGCTATTATTTGACAGCATTTTCCTATCGCAGGAATCGGTATTTGTACTCTTGTTTACCTCTAGGGTATTGCGAGTCCCCTAGTATTTTCAATAGAGTGGTAAAAAATGATATGTCAAACTTCCAGTGTAATAGTACCTTGTTGCAGTATGTCAGCAACATATTAGTTTTCAGCCCAACAGAACAACAGTGTAGAAACGATACCATATCTCTTTTGGTTACTCTTGCACACAGATCATGCAAGGTAGAAATAGACAAAGTTCAGGATTGTCAGGAGGAGGTTCATTACGTAGGACAATTACTCTCAGCTTCTGGTCGAAGAGTAACTCCTAAAAGAGCAGCATCTGTACATCAAATGACTGAGTCAAACTGTAGGGGAATGCAGAAGTTTATTTGCCTCTATAACTATGTGCGACAATGGGTTTTTGATTACAGCATTTTAATAGCTCCTTTACTGACTTCTATTAAACCTTGACAGCGAAAGACAGAAACGATAACATAACATGGACACCAAATATGAGGGAGACCATCCAGAAATAAAAGGGTGAGATAGCAAAAGCCCCAGTTTTGGGGAATCCTGATTATACCAAGGAATGTTACCCTGTATGTCATTGCAATGGCCAAGTAATGACAGCTGTCCTTACACAGAAATCTCTTAGGACACAAACATTGCATATTTTAAGGTACAGTTGGAATCAGTGATGAGAGGACATTATCCTTGTGAGCAAGCTCTTCCTACTACAGCCTTTGTAGTGCAGAAGAGCACCCCCATTGTTATGGGGGCACGCTTGACACTCTAGGCAGAGCATGCAGTCTCTGCCGTCATAGTGAAAGGCTAAGACTACTCTAACTACACAGAGTGTCAGGAAATGAGGTGATATTGTCGATACCATCTCTGAAGGCTGTGAAGTTTCATACAGTGAACCCTGCAACATTCTTTGCTCATCCTATATTAGACTCTGAGGATGATGTGCATGATGGTGCAAAGTATACCCCTAACAAATCTAGTCAAGCATCAGAGGATCCTATTCTTGGTAGTATTGTCTATTCTGTTGATGGTTCCTCTACTATTGACCAAAATACAAGAGTGAGACACACAGGTGCAGCAGTAGTCAGAGCACAATAGCATGATTCTTCAGACACATCCCACATAATAGAGCAGTTAACAATACCAGCACATTTTTCTGCACAAGCAGAGTTGATAGCCTTGATATCAGCTCTTAAGCAATGGGCGAGAAAATTCATCACAATATATTCAAATTTGGCTTATGTAAATAATACTGTACATTCTAGCATTAATAGATGGAGCAGGAGAGGTTTTCTTAAGTCGATCAGAAGTCCTGTTATGCACAGGAATCTTTTAGAGGCCTTATTCGGGGCGCTTGCATTTACATAGGCAGTGGCAGTTATGATGTGTGCAATAGACAGGATTTTGTGTCATGAGGAAATGCACTGGCAGATTTGGCAGTTAAAGATGCATCTAGGTGCACATCCCCCACCTGTACCATCAGCTTCACAACACGTCCCCGTTTTGGAGGCCCAAACTGCCTCACCGCCTGAGTCTGAATCTGACATTACCTCTGATAATATCATGCTTCATTGTGCTGAAACAGCGAGTTTACATTTTCAAGAGCTGCAGGAAGATGCTCCACCACATAGAGAGTATGGGAGACTGGGAGATGCTCGAAGTCAGGGGATGACTTAACTTATAGGCAAATATCTATAAGTAAACCAGTGATGCCTCAGGTTTTACTTATGTTAGTTTTTGATCAACTGCATTTACTACCTCATATTTCAAGACATCATTTGTCTATGCAAATACCTCAAGACTGGTTTGTTCCCAACTTACATACTATACTTACCATGTACCTTCATAACTGTACTGTTTGTTAACAACTGTCTTCAAATCTCACTCTGAAGGTGATCAATTCTACCATTCCACGACCACAGGGTCCTTTTAAAACTCCCCATCTTGACTTTGTGGACATGTTAGGAAGGTGCAACAACTATCGGTATCTCACAGTTGTAGTTTGTCCTTTTTCTCAAAGGACTGAAGCAGGATCATGTGTTCATTGTGATGCTAAGTAAGCTGCTTCTTTTCTGATTTGTGAGGTGATTAAATGCTGGGGAATTCCACAAGGGAAAAGATCTGACAATGGCACACACTTTGTTAATGCAATCTTCATACATCTCACAATGCTATGGATAAAACATAAACTATCTTCTGTTTATCATCCCCAGAGCACTGGCATCGTTGAGCACCTTAAAGGCCTGCTGAAGAATAAGATCAGCAAACTATGCCTCATGTTGAATAAGAAGTAGCTATGTTGCTTACCACTGGCACTCTTCTCACTTACGAAGACACCTAATACATCACCAGACACGCCGTCAGATAGTTACACGGAGACCTACTAGTATGCAAATACCTGCCACCAGAAGTAAGTTACAGGGACTAAGTACAGCTGAAATCTTGAATGACGAAATGCATGTTTATGTTTCTGAAATAACCAGAGTTGCAAAGTTCATTTTTAAATAGGTAACCAAGGCAAAGGAGAAGTGCGCCACCACCGAGGTCGACCTCCCACTTGTGCACATAGGCAATACAGTTTTGGTTAGAAATGTTGTCCAGAAATGGAGAGAGACAAGGTTCGATGGGTCTTTCTCTGTGACAATGGCTTACCACACTGCCCTCATGTTAGATGGCAGGGAGCCTTTAATTCATTTATCAGGTATTCGATTGAACCCTGCATCATGCCAAAAACAACCAGCGATATAATGGAACAAGAGTAGAGAAGAAGATTGTGACCATAAATAATACCCCCCCCCCCCACCTCTGGACAATTTTCTGCTTTTGGATAATTTTTTTAACCAGGAAAACAAAGGTTATGTATTTTTGTTTTCTTTTTCATCTCTTATTACTATCACTTCTACTATTGCTCTTTTATAGTAATGTATATTGTAGCTCTACTAGCTACATCTTACACCTGTGTATAGAACTACTCATGCTAATGTTCCCCATAGTGTTCAAATCAGATTATTAGATAACGTAGTATCAACACGTCAGATATAGGTTCAGAAAGTACTAATGAATCATGTTTCATTTGCTCTTTTATTCCTCATGCCACAGGGTCAGATAGGTTATATTCAACTAAGGAAGTACCCCCAAGCACAGCACTATGTCTTTTACATCTCTACCTGCGTAGAATTAAGGTCCAAATGCAGCCAACACATTAGGGAAGTACAGTTTTTAGTTAATGTCACAAAATATGATCCTTCAGCAGATGTTTCATATATCCTTGAACACAGACAGGACATTAAGGATGAAAAAGCACAAATGAAGAAAACAAGTAGCTCTTACAGTGTAGAATGGATACAAATGGTCTTAGGTGTAGTGTTTGTAGGAGTAACATGCCCACCCACTGAGTGTAGTAGTTATTTAGTAAATCCTTTACCCCTAAAATGTGTTCGTAGGCCAGAATTAAGAGTTACTGGATCAGTTTATGCCTATGATCAATAGCATCCTGATATTGAATTTTCCTGTAGGGTCATGTCTTTATGGAACGGAACTGATATTAGTCAGGATGCAGTAAGAAAGTGTGCTTGTATTTGAGATGATGATGTTGTGTGTTACACTTGGATACATAGTACAGTACATCCTCAGACAGTCATGAGATTAACATATATTTCTTTATGTTTCAGAGGCAATGGCACAGGTAATATAGTCAGGAATATCAACTTCAGTGCCACAGTAGATAATGCTGACATGTAGGGGGGCGCCTCCAGCCTCATGGGCAATTATTGGCAGGATGGAAAACTACTATACACTCAGCTACCACCGAACTGGGATGGCCCATGTACCATGGTCACCTTTCACACCCGTCTTCGTAATTCCTGGAGTCAAATTATCAGTGCTTCATGAACACCCCATGAGCCATCCAACAGCTTTGTTGCATCGTCACCGAAGGAGAAGAACTGCAAAGTATTATGGCACTACCACTTGGAATGATGTTCCCCAAGCCCAACGTTTTTTTTAACGATGCACAATTGTCCTCTGGAAGTATTCTACCGTTTGTTCAGGTAAAGGCAACTGCTCAATTGCTACAGATAACTTAATGGTAAATTATTAGTTCTGTAAATACTACGAAAGAAGGATTTATTGCTATAAAAGAAGAGCTGCGTACTATGAGAATGTTGTTAGTGCAGCTCTGTTAAGCACTTGACCTTATGGCGCCCATGGAAGGAGGGGTATTTGCAAATATTGACTGCTTGTTGTACTAATGTCCCAACAAATGATGCGGTCAATGGAACTTTGTCAGAGGCTATACAAACTCTGCATAACCTACCAGTGAAAATGGCAGATGAAGGAGGTGCCCCACATGATTGGCTTGGCGGGTGGCTTTCTTTACTACCATCTTGGATATCTGGACTGTTGGGAGCCTTGTTGACAGCCCTTGGGGCCCTGTTATTGATAGGTTTCAGTATTCAACTAATTTTAGCATGTTGTAGAAGGGTCAGTACAAAGGCAGGAGGGATGTTTCCATTTAGGACACCAACACGAGTAGTAGATGCTCAGGGCAATATATATCACCTAGTGCCAAGTGCAGGCTAAGGTTAGACCCAGTAGTTGAAATATCAACTAGAAGGTGGAATTTAGGAAAGCGAATGAAATGTAAAGAAGTTACGCTGCATCAGACATCGGTAAACTATGATATAAAAATATATGTGGAGAAAGAGCAGTGTAGGCCTAAAATCCACGCTGGGAGGTGAGGAGTTCATTTGAAAATAGTATCCATGATCAGAAAGTCTTAATTAAAGGCAAGCCCATATTTGTAAGCTTGAAGAAATCTATAGTCAGGGGTGTGGAATTCCTACAGCCCAACCCCCAGGACATATTGTTTGGGGTCAAAGACAACACGTTTCCATGTGTATTTTGCCCTTAGGACAAGTAGGCCTAAACCCCTGCAGCACAAACCCTTTGGCTGCCAGTTTCCAGTGCCACATTAGGGATCAGGGAATGGCACTGTCTGCAGTTAAGGTAATTTTTGTGTCTATATATATCAATGTTGTTCAAGCTTGTATTTATGGTTCTTTAATTAAAAGCTTTTATTATTAGAATAAGTGCTTTAAAGAAATGTAAAATCGGGCTGCACTACTGGGAGTGGTTCCATTGTAAAAACGTGTACAGATGTTTGGAAAGTTTAACAAAATATGTATAATGCTCCCAGAATGCTCTCTGATCAGATGCAAATATTTGAAAAGGCTTGAAAGCAAGTTTGATTATCCAGTATTGGATCTTTCATAAATTCACATGCTTGAATCATCCCCGAAGTGGGAGTCCCACGGTACATAAAATAGCAATAATTAACAAATAAAAGTTTTTTGCCATAGGCTATAATGGAAACAGTAATTGCTCATATAGCCTATCCATGTCCTTTTGTGAAAAGGACCCAAACCTGCCTGCTGACTAATCAGGCACCAGCACCCTCTAGAACACTCTCCAGAGAAGCTCCTTCACTCAGATTTTCTACCACACGTTGTGTGAAGGGAGTCTCCCTGAGCTCTGCTCAGTTTTCTACTACTTCAGAACCTTTTTCTCTCAAAAGAATTGAAAATATGTTGGATTCTTCTAGAAAAGGCCTTTTCTGCCCTTGCAAGACCTGTGGAAAGAAAAGGCTCCTTGTGGATGATCCACATAAAGACGGCTTGTATTGTCTCTACCCACAACATCAGGTGAAAGACTGCAAGATGTGTCGCACTTTCTCCACAAAGACCCTCAGGGACCGTGAGGGTAGACTCCTGACATGGTTACAGGCGAAATCCTGTACTTCAGGTGAGGAGAGTGGGTCAGAGAGGCCACACAAAAGGTCCAAATCTGAGGACCTGTGCCAGGCAGAAAAATCTAGAAAGAGGCAGAAATTACATCATGGGAAGGGCTTACAGACTTCAGTCTCCTCTGAGCCTTCCTCTCCTCTTCAAAAGAAGGATTCCTACCGTCTTTCTCCTTCTTCAGAGCCTTCTACCTCTAGAAAAGTGACTCTTAAAATCAAATCGACGACGACGGTACTAACAAATACCGTCTCCAATAAATCGTCTACGAGACCGTCCTCAGCGTCGACTACTCGGACATCAACGGTAAGGGCTCCTATCCCCTCACTCAAACCTCCGTCGACGAGAACTCCAGAACGGAGTGAGTCGTTGACATCATCAACGACAACATCGTCGCTTATAACACCGTCGACGACAGCCCAGTCGACTATAATATCAACAACGACAATGTCATCGGCTGTTTCACCGTCGACGAGGACACCGTCAAAGAAGCCGTCGTCGACTAAACCACCGTTGACAAAACCATTGGCGATGGAAAAATCAGTACCGTCCACTGCATCTTCAACTTTGACACTATCGACGAATACACTGGTGCCGGTCAGGCAGATAGAAGCTACTCCTACTTCTTCCAGGTCTCCAGATCTCTGAGCCATGGTCAGGACACATCTCTGCCCACACCAGACATTTATCCCATAGACACGTCTCCAAGCAAAGTGTCAACTTTAGTACCCAGTCATCTTCTTGACTGGGAGGAATCTGATGAAGGTCCATTCGGAGATGCACACAGCCCATCACAGCTCCACGTCAAGTATCAAGAAGAAGATGACGATGATGAGTATGACCAATACCAACCATACTACTCACATCAGGAACACTGTTACCAACCAAGAGAGCCTCAGCCTAGAGACTCTATACAGATGCCTTCCTCCTTAATCCAGGATTTACAATCTATGCTACAGGATTATAGGAGAAGGTTCCCAGTGGCAGCAGAAGATCAGCCACCACCGCCAGTCTCTTCGGTTACACCAATCAATGTCCCTCCTCCTCCAGCTACTCCAAGAATCACACCCCACTCGGTATTAGCTGCACCCCCTAGAGATGAAGGTTCCACTTCAGGGGAAGAAGAAGAGGAAGGAGAAATTTCTACCCCGCAACATCCTACTGAGGAATGGGATGACTACTTGGCCCCCACTCCTTCTCCACCACCTCCTCGCCCCTCTGATTCTCCACCCGAGGACATAGGTGGGTTCCACAATCTTATGGGCAGAGCTGCTGTAAGCTTCCACCTTCCAACATCTGTCTCCCAGTCGGAATGTTTCCTGCATGAGTTTAAGGAGCAGTCAAGGAAGTCTGTACGGTCCATTCCTATTATCAATTTTAGATGGAGCGAGGGTACAAAGATTATGCGCAACCCGGCAACAGTCCCACCAGTCCCGCAAAAACTGGACAAGAAATACAAGGTAACCCAAGACTTTCCGGCATGTCTTACTGGCCACCCAAAGCCTGACTCAGTTATTTCACAAGCTGCTCAAAGGCTTTCTAAAAACCCATCGATGCCTATCTCTACTCCTCCAGACAAAGAAGGACGGAGATTGGATAATATAGGCAAAAGATTCTCATCTATGTCGGCAATCATTGTCAGAGCAGCAAATTCATTGGCAATCCTGGGTCGTTATGACCGGCAAATGTGGTCGGACATGCAACCTTTCTTGGACCTTATCCCTGAAAGCAAGCAAGCAGAGGCACTGAAGATCCTCCAAGAGGGTGAGCGTACGTTGGAAGACATAATCGACTGTGCTCTTGATATAGCCTCTACTGGTTTTCGTCAGATAGCAGGTGCCGCTGTCTTACGCCGCCAAGGTTGGCTCAAAGCCACATCTTTCAGGCCGGAAGTGCAGTCCTGTATCTTCGACATGCCCTACGATGGCGAATCTCTCTTTGGCAAGCACATAGATGACGCGCTCCAAGCCATCAAGACTGACACGGACACTGCCAAGTCCCTAGGTACCCTGCAGTACCGGAAACAGCCCTTTCGGGGTGCTAGAGGAAGAGGTTTCACCTCATTTCAAGGTTCCTTCCACAGGCAGTACCAGCAATCCCAGTATAGGCCTTCCTACCACCAACAGTACAGGCAACCATCTACGGCTTCCTACGCCAGACAGGGAGGAAAGAGAAGACAGGGTTCACAAACCAGAGATCAACCCAGAAAACAATGATCTTCTCCAGGCACCGGCTATGCTTCCCCAATGGTCACACCATCAGCAAATAGGAGCAAATATTTCCAACTACATCCAGGAGTGGAAGAAAATAACATCAGACAAATGGGTGCTGGATATAGTGACAAGAGGTCATACCCTGGAATTCATACAAAAAACACTGCATCATCCACCAAGATCAGGCAGACCTCTCCATCTTCATCTGCTTCAACGGGAGGTATTCATTATGCTTGCCAAAGGAGCTATAGAGGCAGTTCCAGTTCAACAAAGAGGTCTCGGATTCTACTCCCGTTTCTTCCTAATAATAAGGAAGACGTCAGGGGAATGGCGTCCTATACTAGATCTCAGGAAACTCAACAAGTTCCTTCGGAAGCAATCTTTCCGGATGATCACACTATCAGATATCCTGCACCTTCTCAATCCTGGAGATTTTATGACAACTCTGGATCTCCAGGACGCCTACTTCCACATACCAATACACCAAAAACATCGCAAATATCTCCGCTTTACGGTAGCCGGTGCCCATTATCAGTTCAAAGTCCTACCATTCGGGCTGAGATCAGCTCCAAGAATGTTAACGAAATGCCTTGCCCCAGTTGCAGGTTTCCTCCGAAGCAAGGGTTTCCAGGTGTTTCCATACCTGGACGACTGGCTCATAAAAGCTCCGTCAACGCTACTAGCCTCCAAAGCAACAAACGCTTGCTTAAAATTATTCCACAGTTTGGGTCTAAAAGTGAATCTACAGAAGTCAGTCATACTTCCCTAATGCAGAAGAGTTTTCCTGGGAGCAGAATTAGACACTATCCAGAACAAGGCATATCTCACTCCAGCAAGGCAGCAGAAGCTAACCCACTTGGCTGTCAGAATCTCCACAAAAGAGTTTGTTTCAGTATGACTGTTCAAGTCGCTTCTGGGCATGATTTCCTCTGCCATCGTCCTAGTTTGACTAGCAAGACTCAGAATGAGGCCGCTGCAAGAAGAACTGCAACTCCAATGGACCCAGTCGCAAGGGTCCTTCGACGAATTAATAACTATCACACCAAAAATTTGGCAGGCGTTGAAGTGGTCGTCTCACAGCAACCACCTCTCCCAAGGTCTTACTTTTCTAGCACCAATAACAGACTGTCATCACCACAGACGCCTCCTTGGAAGGCTGGGGAGGCCATTTGCAGGACATGCGCATTCAGGGCAGATGGTCCGATCTCCAGAAAGAAATGCACATAAACCTGCTAGAACTGAAGGCGATCCATCTCACACTCAAAGCTTTTCTTCCACGCATCCCAAGGTCCTCAGTGTTAGTCAGAACGGACACCACAACAAGTATGTTTTACATCAACAAGCAGGGAAGAACAAGATCCCTCTCCCTCTCAAGGGAAGCTCAGTCTCTTTGGGACTGGCTCACACTGAACAACGTCTGCCTCAGGGTGGAGCACCTGCCTGGGGTCAACAATGCCCTAGCGGACTCTCCCAGCAGGACGGACGACAACTGCCACGAGTGGGAACTCAACCAGAACATACTCGACGGCATCTTCCAACAATGGGGTCGGCCGATCCTAGACTTGTTTGCCACCAACCTGAATGCCAAATGCCAGTTCTACGCCAGTCGATACCCACTCACGGGGTCGTGGGGAAATGCTCTTTTGATGAGATGGTCCGGGATCTTTGCCTACGCTTTTCCCCCCATCCCTCTGATTCCCAGGCTCCTCAGGAAAATGAAGTCCGAATGCTGCAGGATCATTCTTATAGCCTCCAGATGACCCAGACAGTACTGGTACACGGAGCTCCTACTCCGGTCCGTGGCCAAACCAGTCCACCTTTCTTGCAACCACAATCTTCTAACGAAGAATCAGGGTCTCATCCTTCATCCCGACCCAGCTTCACTACAATTGCATGCTTGGCTCCTGAGTACAGAGAGTTTCACGATATGAACATCGATCAGGAATGTAGACTAATATTATCTAGGGCACGAGCAGAGAGCACAAATAAGACGTACAAACTCAAGTGGAAGAGATTTTGTGTTTGGTGCTCTCAGAACAACTTTCACCAGTTTCAAATTAACCCTGAGCAAATTCTTTCTTACCTGCTCTCACTCTCCAAGGATGGTCTTTGCCATGCATCAGTCAAGATTCACCTAGCAGCTATAGCCTCATATAGGCGATCGGCTGAGATGCCCTCTATCGGCTAAACCAGAATCATTAAGCAGTTTATGAAAGGGCTTTTCCGCACTTTTCCCCCGGTGCGGTTACCTCCGCCAGAGTGGCACCTTAATATTGTCCTGTCTCAGCTCATGAAAGCTCCTTTCGAGCCCATTCACAGGGCGGAACTCAAGTACATCACATGGAAAGTGGCAACCTTGCTCGCTCTCACTTCTACCAGGAGAGTCAGTGATATACAGGCGTTCACTACTAAAGAACCCTTTTTAGTTTTATCTGAGGACTTCGTTATGCTCAAATACATTCCCAAGGTGCCATCTTCATTCCATCTCAATGAGTCCGTGATACTACGAACCTTTTTTCCAAATCCCACTACAATCGCAGAAAAAACTCTACACTCTTTGGACATCAAACGATGCCTCAAATTTTATCTTCAAAGTACCAAACAAATCAGAAAATCAGATCAACTCCTGGTATCTTATTCTCTTGGACGACAGGGAGCAGGAGTCACCAAGGCCACTATAGCCCAGTGGATTTCCTCGACAATCCAATTCTGTCACACCAAGGCAGGAAGACCGCTGACTAGGCGCCCGAGAGCCCATTCCACGAGAGCAGTCTCCACATCGGCTGCTTTGTTTCAGGGTATTGCCCTTGATAAGATATGTCAAGCTGCGACATGGAAAACTACGCACTCCTTTACGCAGCACTATTGTTTGGAGTCATCACAAAGAACCGACTCTCTAGTAGGACAAGCTGTTCTACGCCATCTCTCATTACGGTAAGACCTTTCCTTAGTTATATAGAAATGGTTTGATATGCAAATAACCGTGATTTCCACTATATATATATATTTTAATATGCTTCTATATAAGTATATGTATGTGTGTATATCTTTATATGTATCTATATATATATATATATATATCTGCATTTATAACACGAATGTTCAGTATATTTTTACATGTACTTAAAAGTATCTATATATATTCCTCTGAAGCTCATAATGTAAGATTTATGAGTTAACTATTTTATATTGGGAATACTGAATTTTCATGCTCGCACCCTCCATCCACGGTGGGTATAATGTTTATCAACAGTACTGTTGACTATTCAGATTCAAGCATGTGAATTTATGAAAGATCCAATACTGGATAAGAAAACAAGTTACTTACCTGTAACTACAGTTATCCAGTATTGGTATCTTTCATAAATTCACATGCGACCCACCCTCCTCCCCTTTGACGCTCACATTTCCTCTCAGGTTATAATCTTTCACTCTCGTGCTGGAAAATCTGAGAGAAGGAGCTTCTCTGGAGAGTGTTCTAGAGGGTGCTGATGCCTGATTGGTCAGCAGGCAGGTTTGGGTCCTTTTCACAAAAGGACATGGACAGGCTATATGAGCAATTACTCTTTCCATTATAGCCTATGGCAAAAAACTTTTATTTGTTAATTATTGCTATTTTATGTACCGTGGGACTCCCACTTCGACGACGGGGATGATTCAAGCATGTGAATTTATGAAAGATACCAATACTGGATAACTGTAGTTACAGGTAAGTAACTTGTTTTCTTCCTTGCTTTCAAAATAAAGTAATCACAAAAAAAATGCAACTAGGAATAAAAAAGTTTTGCTAAACTACTGTGAAATTTTAGGTACCATTTATTTAAATCATCATTTAGTAAAATATGCTGATGATTGCTAAAAAATATTCATAATGGAAAATCAATGTAACCATTTTTTACAAGATTAGGGGAAACATTAAAATAAACAAGCATTGGCAAAGCTCATATGTCCGACAGTGTCAGCTTTTTGGTTTTGTTAAAGTGTGCCTTGTGTTGACATATTTTTTGTAGAACTCTATTGTTGTGAGAGATGCCCGGCCCGCACATTTATAACAAACATTGGCAAAAAATATATATTATTTTTTGGTCTCAAAAAGCACACATTGCTCAGTAGTACCAGACACTGAACAAAACTACTCTGTGTGCTGATATGCTCATTGTGAAAGAGCAGAATGCTTTCACTCACAGTGAAGCCAGTAGATAGATGGATTTTTTAATAAGAAGAAAATGTCTTGGTTAATGTCAGACCTAATACGGGTCCAATTCTAAAAGAAAGTCACAAAAGTGCACCCATATTATATGTCTTTGCATTAGAGCAGATCTATGGCTTTCATGAATTTACAGAAGTAGGCCAGGAAATCGTACTCCTAGAAAATGTGTGAACTGCATTTTAGGACAAGTAAATATGTATGCATAGATTTGCTCATGCAAATATCTGTAAAGCATTTATAAGTTTGCTTTCCTTAATTCACTTTTTTCCCCAACCCAGGAAGAAGTTTTGCTTCTTCTCAGGAGTAAATTTCCAACCTTTCTCAGTATGGGAAAAGATCATAGAAGAGCTGGTGAAATCCCTAAATCATGCAAGTTGGTAGGTTTGCACAGAATCAAAAGGGCATTGCATGCCTGGGTCTATTGCTCACTGCTCCATGTAGCCCCAGTATGTGATCTGTGGAATGCTGGTAAAAGAAAGAAATTGCTAGTATTCAAACAATACTATAGTATGATCCCTGGCATGATCAGAGAGGCTATTATCAGAGCTCCTATATAATGAAATTGCTGCCATAATTTGTTGCCGCACTAACTGGCACCAAAGGGACAAGTGGATTTTTTTTTACCTTTTTACAGGACAAGTAGATTTATGATTCAGCCTGTCCCATGGACAATTGGAAATTTTGTTAAATTCCACATCTCTGTCAGTCTTAGCACACAGTTGCGTATTCTGTTGTCCCAGTAAATTAAAAACACAATTGAAGAATAGGAGATTGAATTAGCCAACGGTACACAGAATCTAAGAGGTCAGGAGCAGAGCGATAAAACCCACACCCAAATACACATGCATTCAAGAGTCTTGAACAGCTAGTTTGTTAAGCATTGTTAGAACTGCAATAAATAATGTGTAAGAAATAGGTTAAAGGTTTAGGCACACCAGTGATGTGACATTCTGCAACAAACATGTAAATGCTAAGTAATTTATTATTTGACCTTTTGTAATAAGCATTGCTCATTTTACTATATAAGTGACTGCTTGTGAAGCAGCAAATTGAGACAAGCTGTTTACCTGTATAAAGATAGCTACTCTCCCTGCAGGGACAGTAAAAAGCTGAGTTTGCCTTGCCGAGAGGAGTCTTGTCTTTTTGTTTAGCTTAAGTTTCCCCGCAACACTCCTTCAAAGAGTAGCGAATAATAATTGAAAGGCTCCTGCCACTCCTTTATTATTCATTATTGTGTCACTCTGCCCAACCGCACACCCATTTTTATAATTATTGGGGGGGGGTATGTGGCCCCTTCCTCCTAAAGCCTTTTCTGGCTCCAGGGCTGGTTTTCTTTTTTCTTTTATTGGGAAGGGGAGTGTGAAGCCAACGCCCCCCTCCCCTGAGCCTTTACAGGCCCCAGGGACCCCATCCCAGAGGCATTTTTTATTTTAAAGTGAGGGGTGTGAGGTCACCCTCCCCAAGACATTACAGGCCTGGGGACTCCATCCCCATCCCCGAGGCCTAATGTGGCCAAAGTAAAAATCTTTCTAAAAAATGTTTTTTAAAAAGCTGCAATCTCATGGGACTCTCACAAGATTGCAGCTTTCTTTTTATTTTTTAAAAATGACCACTGCCATTTAAATAAAAATAGAACACCCCCCCCCCCCCCCCCCCCCCCCCCCAGGTGGGCCAGTATGGTGCTGGTTGGGGAACTGGCTGTGGCCGTGGGGGTACTGGGGCTCCTTCTGCAGCCCCTACCGTAGTGACACTGGCAGCACTGGTCCTAAAGATGGGGTCCCCAGGGCCCTTAAGACTCGGGGAGGGGGGCCGCAAGCCCCCCCCTCACCATAATTTTAAAACAAAGCCCCATGGCTTGCGGGGCCATGCACCTCTCTGCCCTCATTTTAAAAAAAGGGGCCTAAGAATGGGGTGCCAGTGACCAATAGTGGCTCACAGAGGGGGGACCTGGCGCTCCCTCTTCCCTTGTTAAATAAAAAAAGACAAGGCCCCAGGGGATGGAGTTCCTGGGCCCGGAGGTTTTATAAGTTTCCTTATAAAAATAAAATATGTGTGTTCCTGGGTAGGAAGCAGCAGCTCCCAAACACCATCAAAAACAAAAAACAGTAAGGCCCCGATTAGGACCTTGGCGGAGGGGATTACTCCGTCACAAACATGTTGGATATCCCATCCACTGTATTACAAGCCCCATAGGGTATAATGGAACTTGTAATACGGAGGGTGGGATATCCGTCACATTTGTGATGGAGTAATCTGCTCCGCCAAGGTTGTAATCGGTCCCTAAATCTCCTAGGTCATCAAATCCATGACCCCAGGAGAACTCCTGAGCTCTATGCTGTTCCGCTGGAATAGAAGGCCCTTTCACGGTCATCTGAATGCTTGCATTTTGTGGGCTGGAAAGATGTTAAAAGGAAAAGTCAGACATGTTTGTTATCTTAAAAAAAAAAAATGCCTCTATTTATTTTGACATTTTTCATCCACAAAACTTAATAATAAAAACTGTGTAAAGAAAAAAAGTCACAGACATAGTTCATTAAAAAATATATATATATATTAAATATGTTTATAATGAACATGTTTATAACACTGCATTCTGTGAATTATTGAAATATGCAATTAATATATAAAATGGGGAGTTTGTAGAAAAATGATAGATCTGCCTCATATACATTGGTATGCTCACCTCTTTGTAAAGTCAATAGGTTAACTTTTTCATTTTGGTCTTGTAGAAGGCCAGGTGTGGTGTAGTGCATGGTGTAGGGTTCACTGCAAGGCCTGGACACAAAAGGCCATGCGAAGCAGGTGTTGGCTTTATGTACGGTACTATAATATTCCTTTAAGTTTAAAAAAAAAAAAATCACTCAACAGAAACAAGGGTTACAATGATGTAGCTAAGTTAAAAATTAAAGGACAACCTAACTTTTAAACAAAAAAAACAAAAACATAGAATTCACCAGTTATAATTATTTCCACTAACTACAACTTGTGCCTTAATGTAACTACAACTCGCACCCTTACAATGTGCTGCTAATTACCCAACACATTAAATCACTCATGACATGTTCTATAACATCATTGATAACATCCCTGAAACATCATTGCTGAGAAGGCAGCTGATGGTGGGCGCACGAGTTACAGTTTCCTTATGGCACGAGTTATAGTTACTAGACATAACTATAACTGGCGAATCTCGGTGGTTGTTGGTGTTTAAAACGTTACGTTGACACTGAAATTTTCACCTGACTCTAACGTCACTTTGAACAGTTTTTTCAGTGAAAACAAAATCTATATAGTACATATATACATACACACCTTTTTTTTTTTTTTTTTACTGAAATTTCCAAAAGATAAATATGCATATCTATATATCCATCCAGACAGGGCAGGGGCCCCCGCACCTGTCGAGGCGCAGACACCGGTGCCACCGTCCCTGCTGTCCAGACACAAGCCATTACAGGCCTCCGTGACCCCTTCCATCAGGACACGGTGCTCGCCGACCGCGACCCTTCCTTCAGGTCACGGGCGGCTCCGCGCGCTCGCCCTCGGTTCGGTGCACCTGGCTCCTACATATTCAGGCCCGCGCCTATGCGCAGCCGGGAGACACATGTCTCGGAAAAACCGTCTAACTGATCTGACAGCGCCAAAGCCCCCGGGGCGCCAGAGAAGGGGCAGCGTCTGGTGCAACTCCCGGCTGCGCGGATCCGGGCACACCTGTACGAGGCGGGACCCGCGCTGCCGGCGGCGGGGGAGGCCGCACCTGGGGGCACAGAGGCTGTACCTAGAGGATAAAGAGACACCTGGCGCCCCCAGGTTTAGAAAATGGTCGCTGCCAGCAGCCAAGGTAGAACGGCAGGGACTCTACCACTTCTGCATATGGAGGGGAGTACAGACATCCCCCAACCCTCACCTGGGGAGGTACCAAGTGTCACCTGCGATGGGGGTGTTATATGTTGGCTTGATCGCCCCGCAGCGGGAGAATGCACAGGCTGGCGGGGGCAGACGGCTATGTATCCTACTGCGCGTGCAGAACCGAATTTAAATCGCATCCTGTGCGGAGACCGGCTGTCTGTGCCGGGTGCTGTCATGGATCCCCCCCCCCCCCCCCCGCCCTCCCGGACAGGTGACACCGCCCCCTCCCCCGTCCTCCTGCTCCCAAGGCCTGCCGCTCACCTGCTGCCGGCCCCGGGCTCCGCTGCTGCCGCTTAGTTCTCCGTTCCCTACCCAGCTTTCTCCCGGGCCGGTGCGGCCTCCCGTCCTTCAGCAGCGGCTCCCTCTGCACTGCGCTCCGGCGCCGGGGACAGGCCGCGGGGTCCGAGCGCCGCCTGCTGCCACCGACGGATCAGGCGAGCCGCCGCACGGCCTTAGCGCCGCCGGCTGCCGCGCGCGGGGGTAGCCTAGGACAAGGCTAGAGGCCGCGCGGTCCTAGCGCCGCCGGGTGCAGGAACCACAAACCGTGTCTTATCTCCGTCCGCTGCAAAGGCAGTATCTAAGGGCCATCAGGGACAGTCCACGCACAGCGTCACCAGGGTGCCCCCTACAGGCGCAGCTGCAAATATTTATGTTACTCCGACATTCATATAGTACTTACGGTACCTCTGCATGGGTCGCTGAAGTGCTTGCCTACAGGGGTTGGTAGCCCGCTGCACAGTGAGGCTGGAAAGATGCATTAATCGTATGATAGTTATCAAATGCTGCCCCCACGTCAGTATGGAATCCTCCTTTTCTAGCAGCAGTGCTTTCAATGGAAGAATAGAAGTGCAGGTACTCTGTACCAGAGTACCTGCTTGTTTCTGAGAAGTGCTGGTACTCTCAAATTAAAGGTATTTATTTTTTCTTCAAAAGTGCAGGTACTCTACCTCTCAAAATAAAAAAGTGCAGGTACTCAGTACCGGAAAGTACCGGCCCATTTAAAGCACTGTCTAGCAGAACGCCAACACTTTACTAGGTCTGGGTTTAACTCGCCAAAATCCTCATGATACACACAATACTGCATGTTTTGTCCTGTTAAAATACAGAGGGTTTGACCGGCAGAAATTGAACAAAGGTTCAGTTATTTAACAATAATTATCAGATACGTTAAGTAGCAGAACTCCAACACTTTACTAGGTCTGGGTTTAACTCGCCAAAATCCTCATGATACACACAATACTGCATGTTTTGCCCTGTTAAAATACAGAGGGTTTGACCGGCAGAAATTGAACAAAGGTTCAGTTATTTAACAATAATTATCAGATACTTTAACTACCTGACAAAAAACTAATAACGACCCATGAGTAGACAGGAGTTTATGGGTGGGTCGTAATATTACGAGGAACTCGTAATCAGGCCCACTAAGTACCAGGCTGAAAAGAATAAAACAAGACCACACATAGGTCCTCATTACAACCCTGGTGGTCGGTGGAGAAATGGCGGTAATACCGCCAACATGCCAGCGGAAAAAAAAATGGCATTACAAGCATGGCGGTAAACGCGATGCTAAACCAGCATTTCTCCACCCCGACGGCCCGGGTGGTAACGACCGCTGGGCTGGAGACTTCGGTCTCCAGACCAGCGGCTGTCACAACACCGCTGGCGGTATCACGACCCTGCATACCGCCATGGATTTCGTGGGGTTTGGTACCGCCACAAAATCCATGGCGTTAGGCACTATCAGTGCCAGGGAATTCCTTCCCTGGCACTGATAGGGGTCTCCCCCACCCCGAGTCCTCCCCCACACCCCTGTCCCCCCTAACACCCCCGAAAGGTGGCAGGACCTCCCTTCCCGTCCCCCCAACATCGACACACACCCCCCCTTCACGCACACAGAAAATACAACCACACATACCCGCACGCATACTAACAAACATTCCAACAGACACACACAGTCATACACGCACACATACTCACAGACATACACACAGACAGACACGCACACATTTCCAAACACACAACACCCCCCGCATGCATACACGCACTCACACACCTCTACAGACTCACACTCACACCCCCATGCACGCACACAACACCCCCTCACCCCCCTCCCCTAACCAACAATCACCTTACCTGGTCCGGTGATCCTCCGGGAGGGAACGGGATCCATGGGGGCTGCTCCACCGCTAGCACCCCGTCACCAGAACACCCCCACGCCGAATCATGGGACGTGACTCGGTGGGCGGTGTTCTGATGACGTGGCGGTGAAGGTAGAGCAGCCTCCACTTCCCCGCCGACCGCCAGTATGGCTGCTGGCGGCTCTCCGTCCGAAAAAGGACAGAGGGCTGCCAGCAGTCATAATACGCTGCACGGAAAACCGCCTGCACTGGCGGTCTTCAGCACGGCGGTACCTTGGCAGTCTTTCAAAAAGACTGCCGAGGTCGAAGTGAGGGCCATAATCTTGGAAAGCTTGATGGTTCTACAAATAATTCTTCTATAGTGTTTCTGACAGTGGCGGCTATTTAGTTTGTCACAAGGGAAATAGTAAAGTCTGTCCATTATTTATCTATGACCTAGGTGAGTACATCATTTTTGCACCTAGCGAAGAAACATTACTTTTACCCAGATACCCGCTAAGTAGCAGCGATCGTGTACTGTTTAGCTGTCAGCCAGAAAGAGAGTGAAGAAACTTAAGTATTTATTTGGCGACCTCCTAAATATCATTTTACATATTATTTGCCTGCTAGCAGGGCAAAAAAATATCACTTTGTATTTGACCTTAGGCTTAATTGCAGAGATTCTGTATTGTATAGCGGGCTGCCAGTCGAGGACCAAAAACAATAAAAATGTGTTTGGCAGCTGGGTAAATAGAGGAGATTTTTTTCTTTTTCACCAATGGCTAGTCAAATGTACAAAGTTAGGCCCAGATTTACTAAGCACTCCCATTGTTGCATCACATAGGTCAAAGCAAAGCAACACAAGTGCTCTACGGACATTTACAAAGCCACACAAATCAATGTTTATGTGGCCTTCCTTCACTTTTCATCTACAAAGTAACACAACACAGTGCCTTGCGCTTCCCTGGACTGGGGCTGTGTTACATGGGAGGAGCATGGGTATTCCTCGAGTATCCACCCATGTATTTTGATGCTAACCTAGATTTACTAAAGTCGGTAAACCATGGTTTGGGCCAAAATGGTGCACCAAATCAGCCTTGGCGTAACAAGGAGAAATGTTCAATATAACCTTGGCGCAAGGCGGCAACAAGTGCGGCAGCACAGGGAGCGAGCTGAACAGCAACATATCTTTGTAAATATGGTGCAGTTCCGCTTTTGACTATTCACACAACGCAGTGCAACCACTTAGCTTGTGTGCTTCCCTGTATGAACTGTCAGTAAATCTACTTCTAAATTTTACCAGGCCTCTGGCTAAATAGTTGATATGCCATAATATGTACATGTCCAGGGCTATTTCTCGGACAGCATATAATTTTGTGACATTTTTCTCTCATATTTTTCAGTTTTAAACATTTGAAAACTCTGTGAAGTTCACAAGGTTTACAGAATGAAAAGAAAAATTTACAAAATTCTTGGTGGTTAACATTTTCAACCCTGTACTCTAAAACCTCCTTTGAAAATGGAGACTGTCTGCTGGTGCTGCTGACATAGACTGTCTTAATTAACAAGACTTCTGCGCTGTATTTTTGTGCAATAATTTTCAGTGTAAAAGAGCTTTCCAGAGGGGCGTGTCTTGGGGGCCTCAAGATGGTGGTTGCATTCTGACTGTGCTCTGGACCCCTCCGTCATTGGCACCCATCGCCTACAGTGTTCTGCCCTGCAGGCAGTGCCGCCGGTATACTCCCTGAATGCTCCTGAGGTCAGATTGTGGTGATGTGAACACCATCTGAGCTGCCGCCTGACCCACCCAGTGGCCTAAGATGGCAGATCTGAGCTGCATTCAGCCAGTGGATCCCACCAGATGGAGGATTCCGCCATAGGCCAGTGTCAACAGCAGGACGTATCTGAGCAGCCACCCGGATGGACCTAATGAGTGCGACGAATAGTGCAGCGGACCTCAGCACAGATCCTCCAGCCAATTGACATGGTGTCCAGGCCAGCAGGAATTAAAAAGTCCAAGCGCCGCAGCGACCTTGGACTCCCCCACCACCCCCATCCAGGGACCTTTCACTGACTTGCTCAGCTCTTCAGCCAGACCGACATATCCAAAGCTGCAGCCACTGGTCTGACATTAGGGATCTTCCGTAGCCTTGCCAGGCATCGTGGAATTGATTCACGCCAGGGCAACCTGGGCCTGCGGCTTCTGCGGCTGGCTCTGGCGTGGGCTTCTCAACCTGCTGGAGTGGTGGCCCGCGGGGACGGTGGTATGTTCCCATCCTGAGACGGTGCAGCATTGCACATCACGGAGACATTGATCTCCCCATCCTTCAGTGAACACCTTAACTGGGCCTATGCTGCACCGGGGATCCAACTTCCTGGTCCAGAAATGGGCCTCCGCTGTGAGAGCATTTAAGTAGCCAGCACCAGCCCCTAGTGATTGCTGCGGGGTCGCGGAGTGGCCTCACAGCGGGAGATTGGCTGTGGGCCCCCCCACCTGCTTTGGATCCGGTTGGGCCTCGGATGCAGTGGGCATCCGGGCAGTCCCACATGCCTGTGGGGGGAGCAGACCGCTGTGCCCTGCTCTGGGACCTGCCAGGCACTGTGGGGTTGAGACCGCACCCCACTGCCTAGTGTTGGCAGAGGTAGTGGGACCCCCCCCTACCTACCTGCACCAGGTCCCCTTCCTCATTCTCGTCCAGACTGCTGGGGCTCCGTATCAGGAACAAGACCGGACTTGAGCGTTGGCTGCTCGTGCTTCCATGAACCAGTAAGTGGGCCAACCCTCTGCACCCTAGCTCACGATCATCCGGAAGTATGGAGAAAGATAAAAATAGCAAGCCAAACCCCTCTCCTAACCACGAATAGACCAGTTCACTACCACGCCTGGTGCCTCTAGAAGTGACGCCACGGCTAGAGGCATGACTGCAATCAACAGATTACACACAATCCTCCAGGCTATACCATCCTCCCAGAATGCCCTAGAGACAAAGATTGGAGAGGTGCAGGAAGATGTCGGTCTCCTGCGCCAAGACCTGCAGAATGCAGTGGGTCATATCACAGAAGTGGAGAGCCGGTTGTCCACAGTGGAGGATGACGTCATGGAGCACAAGACTAAAGTTGCCCAGTTTTTGACCCAGACAGGCGAGCTTCATCATCGAGCAGAGGATGCTGAGAATCTGTCAAGGCGCAACAACCTGCTTCGTAGGGCTCCCCGAGGAGGTTGAAAACTCACGCCCCACTGAGTTCTTAGAACAGTGGCTCAAATCTTGGATGCCTGCAGGCAAATTGTCCCCATGGTTCATGATAGAAAGTGCCAACAGTGCACTAGGCCCTATGCCTTCACCAGAACCCCAAAGACGCCCGCTGATATAGAAATTTCTCAACTTCAGAGACTGGGACAACATCCTCAAAGAAGCAAGAGCGTAGTTTCAACTTCACCACAAGAACTCTAGAATACTCATTTTACCAGACTACACACAGGAAGTCCAAAACAAATGTTGCTCTTACCAAGCGGTCAGACAGAAGCTTAGAGCAATGCAGTTGTGCTATATGCTCCTGTTCCCAGCACCACTCAACGTGATTATGGATGGCAAATCATTCTTCTTCAACCCCTAAGTCAACAGGGGAATTTCTTACAGAAGAGAACCAATTCCACCGTGCAACGCTCCCTCCCCAGCCCGGCAAAGATCAACGCTCGACATGGGGAATGCTCCTGGACGGACACCGCGAGAGGGACTGTGCCCGGTCTCGTCGGAGGAAGTACCGTAGTGCATCTTTATCAATGGGTCTTGGGTCACCAAAGTTCTCGACGTCCCAGAGGCCTGACTCACCTGTGATTGGAGTAGGAAATCTCCCCTCAACAATGCCTTAGTAAGAGCAGCTAAGCTATTTCCCTCTACCCTTCTAGCCAAACCGCCTAGGTGAGAGACACCTGACTGGTAAACTCCCCATCCTTGCTACCTGGAGACCTCACCAGCTAACCACCTGTGATACGGCGGACACTATTACATGGATCTGGCTTCCTGGGGGGGTCCACCACTCCACTCATATCTTGGACAAATTGTTTTTGGTTTGGTTGACACAAGTTTGGGCAACTTTCTTGTTTACCGTTTTATAGGTTCTAGCCCTATTTTCACAGGTGGTCACATTAGTCCATTACTGACACTCCATACGCTTGCTGTGACCAGGCAGGCACTCTATTTAGGGGCCCACAGTCCATGGTCCACACAAACCTTCATGGTCCCTCATGCATCCATCCGCTGACTCCCCACGCCCACAAGGCTTTCCTACACTGTAATATCATGGAATGTCAGTGGCCTGCTGGGTAAGGTTAAGCATTCCGCTGTACTTAGGAGTGTCCACCACTCCTCTCTCTCTACTGTGACACTAAAAGAAACCCACTCAATGGACTCCAGCTGCCCTATGTTTGCCCGACATGGTTTTGACAGAGTCTACCATGCTGGGTTCATTAGAGGCTCTAGAGAGGTAGAGATACTACTCCATCGCACCCTTGCTTTGACAATTACCACAGCAAGGTAAGACACACCAGGGGCGCTATATCGCTCTGACTAGGTTGCTGGGCGGCCAACCACTAATCTCCTATGTGTATATGCCCCCCAACTGCACTAAATGCGTTCCTAGACATTCTCTTGGGTGTGATAACACAAATTCCATCTAGCTTTACTCTTATGGGGAGTGACTTTAACGCTGTTCTAGACCCTTTTGTTGACCGTACAGGCCCTCCTTCCAGTGTTTGATGTAGATGTACTAAATTGCAATGTAACTGGGCCAACAGACTGGGTCTCTGCGATGTATGGTGGATATGGCATCCTAGGTTGTGACAATTTACATATACTTTGGCAGCGCACCACACACACGGATATATCTCTTCTTTATAACAGCCCCACATGTGCTCTCTGTGGTTCATGCTCAAATCCCTCCCCATGGTATATCCCACCATGCCCCACTTCTGTTAACGTGTGAGTGATTCCGGTGCAATGTAGCGCCCAATGTGGTGTCTAAATGCTTAGCACCTCCTAGATGAATCCTTCACCCAGGCCCTAGGGGAGGAACTCATGCACTACTTTCAGGCTAATGTTGGGTCGCTGCAGTCACCCGGGTATCTTTGGCAGTTTGCAAGGCCACCCTTAAGTGGCATGCACGTCACCTCCTTCGAGGAGCAAAGCATGCCAGAAACCAACATGTCACAAGTCTTGAAGCCCAGACCCGATGCCTCAAGGCGCAGCTTTGCCCCTCCACTCATGCTGCCATCACCAGGCAGCTACTGTCCCTTCAGGAGGAGATTCGTCACCTCTCCCTTGAAACTGCAAAGCACATGTGGCGAGCTTTGTCAGCATGGGTTTATAGATGGGGAAAAAAATGGAAAGCTGCTGTACTTGTTGGCATCTCAACCCTTGGCCAGTAGGGTTATCCGAGAGATAATTGATGAGATGGGCCACTTTCACCGTGCCTCCCTAGCCATCGCCCGAGTCTTTGCTACATACTATGCAAAGCTCTAGCAGAGCGCCTGAGCCCTCCAGCCAAACAGGCAGCCCTCCTTCTCAAAGAGGTGTCACTCCTCTGAATCTCCAAAGGCAGGAACTCAACAAACCTATTACCTTGGAGGTGATTAAGGTGGCCATCTCAGAGCTGGCAACTGGTAAATCCCCAGGACTTGATGGAGACCCTGCAGAGTATTACAGTAAATACAGGGAACATCTGGCTCCACACCTGCTGAACTTGTATGAAGAAGCAGTGCAGAAAAGGGCTTTCCCTCCTGAGCTGGATCAGGCCACGGTGGTAGTTATTCCAAAGTCATTGCCCTCCCCAGTCTTGTGTGCAGCCTAATGCCCCCATATCGCTCCTGAACACTGAAATAAAGATGTTCTCCACTATTCTGGCCCAATGCCTGCGTAAGGTACTTTGATCCTTAATCCACCTATTCAGTGTGGTTTTATGCCTGCCAGGAGCATGAAACACTGTCTCAGACGACTGCAAATGGCCTTGGCTTGCTGTCATCTCCTACCCCCCCCCCAAATTGGCACTGCTCCTCAGCGATTATGGGAAGACCTTCAACACCATTGAACGGCGTGATGTCAGACATCTTTCCTATTAGATGTGGGACTCATGAGGGCTGCCCCTTTTCTTCACTTCTTCTCGCGTTAGCGGTAGAGCCCCTGGTGAGGATCCTGAGAGGTGACCCTTTGATACAGGAATGTGTCTGGCACATTGGGCGCGAAGACCGCATTGCATTATACGTGGATGACGTCCACTTATACTTGGCCAACCCAGCTACCAGCGGCCCCGATGTCTGCAGCTCCTGAGTCTCTTCACGGAGGTGTTGGGGCTGGCACTTAATCCAGGCAGATCCATATTAGTTCCATTAAACCCTGCAAGGGATTGCTTTGACTGGCAACACAATATCCCGATCCGGCGCATTAGCTTTCGCTACTGGGGCATCACTGTCACTCTGGAGACTGAATTGGCGTTATCCCTTAACATTACACCCCTTATTTGTAAGATTAAAGAGGACCTTCACAGGTGGTAGGCGCTTACCCTCAATGTTATTGGGTAGGATTGCCCTATATAAAATGGTGATAATGCCCCGCTTTCTTTACCTCCTCCAAAATTATCCCCACATGATATCCAGGCACTGGTTTAATGAAATGGACAATGGCGAAACAGTTCCTGTGGCATAATTCACGCACCCGCTTGGCTTTTTCTACCTGCCAGTGGGGCATCTACGAGGAGGGCTCGGAATGTCAAACCTATATCTTTATTACCTAGCCTCACAATTGTTGGTGGTCCATGACTGCCTTGGATGTGGGTGGTCGGACCTGACAGACCAACCAGAGCTCCTTACCTTAGGCTTTCCTCGTATTCTGGTGCTGCTTTATGGTGCCCCACTTCCTAACAGTATCCCTGAGGTGACCGACACAGTGTTCAGCGGGTGGAGGGCCATGTTGTGCTCCACGGGCTGATGGTCTAAACTCATCCAACAGACCCCCTTATGGCATGGTATGTGGCTTGGGGAGATATCTGCTTTGGAGGGATTTGGCAAATGGTACACCATTGGTATCACACGTCTGGGTGATGTCTGGAGTGGATCACATATGGTTTTGTACCACAAACTCAGACAGCAGTGCTCCCTTTCAAACACACAATTCCATAAATACTTAAAACTAACACAAGCATTGAGGGCCCATATCCCGCCTGACACAGTGCTTCCCGAATTCAGCCCAGTAGAAGCAAAAGTTATGATGGGAGCGCAGGGTAAAGGCGATGTGTCTTAAATATATTGCACCCTGAGTATTAACACACTGGATTCCCTGACAGGCCTTAGAGCTCAATGAGAGGGTTGGCTGGGGCAGCTAGAGGACGTGGACTGGCAGGGCACCCTGATGGCCCCCAGAGTTCTGACCATGTCATCATGTTTTCTCCTTGTCCAGACTTACTACCTACATTGCACTTATCTCACCCCAGAGAGGATGCACAAGGTGGGACTTCGAGCTAGCTGTCTGTGCCGTCGCAGCGCGCAGCCCTGTGCTGACTTTCCCATATGGTGTAGGCCTGTACCGATATAGAGCGGTATTGAGAGATGATTGTTGCTAAAATCTCCACCACCCTGTGCGTTAACATAGACAGTGCTCCGCTAGCAATTCTACTGGGGTTTCTCAAGGGTGTGGGAGGTAGCCGGGCAGATCGTGCTTTTCTGGGGGCAGCACTGCTGGTTCCGAAAAGAGACATTGTAGCCCAGTGGACACTTGCAAAGCCCCCGTCTTTGGCCCAGTGGAAGTGTTGCGTCAATTGGTGCGCCCAACAGGAGAAACCAGTATATGAAGCGAGGTGCTGCCCGGCTAAGCATGATAAAATATGAAGGGTATTGACTGGGAATGTAGAATCAGACATGCTATAAGAAGATTGACAGGGGGATCCATAGTTTTATTGTAATATCTGCTGGCTACTACTTTGTATGGTTATGGGTGGGCCCAACTGTAGCATGTGTATGTGTTTTCCTGATGAACTTTAATGTGACTTGTTATACCTTCAAAACAATAACATTGTTTATTAAAAAAAAAGAGCTATCCAATTCAGTGTGTTTAATACATGTGGATGTGGGTGGCACACTGGCACTGTGATGCAGTAGTATTTATTTGTTATTTTTTTAAAACTATTTTTATTGAAACAGAGCTCAACGTACAATGCCTTAAGCAGATACTGCAGAATATGTTAATTATAACCATAGTGCCTATTTTCATAGCGCATATTAAAGTGTGAAACTTCAGAGTTACTAAACTCAGTTGGACAAGCATCTTGGCCACTTTTCCACCCAACCTCCCATTCTCTCACTCCCTTTGGGTTTTCCCCACCCTTATTCTTCTATTAATCTTCAGAGTCCCTGAATGTCGACCATCACAACCATACTGTCTCGCAGTAGTATTTCTTGACTTGTTGGTGGATGCAAAGATATGCAGATTGAAAAAGCTTGTATGCACTCAACTGCAATAGTACATCCTTTATGAACAAAACTGGACTAGAAACCAAAATCCGCCTTGGCAAAAATGTTCAAACAAGTCTTGCTGAATAGTAGACAGAGACTAGAATGGTGTAATGGGGTTATGGTTGAGTTATGGCAGACCATCACGCTCTGAAAAAAGCCTTGTAGACTGCAGTCCATGTGGAAAATGCTAGTGTTGCAGAATTTCCTGCCTGCATCGTATATAAGCAGGAAATGCTGGAAATCTGTATTTACTGTATACATACAGAATTTTATTCAACAGGTTGGTTACTTTCAAAGGAATTGTTATAGATAAAGCAGTGTTGATTTTAATAAGGATACTTCTAGATTGTGGGGGAATGACACCTTGCAACTTGCTATGGAAAATGTGTAACAAAAAGTGAAGGCTGTAACCCAAGGGTATGTGTTACCTTGCTAGTTTCCTTACTAACGATCTAAAGCTATAAGTACATCTGCACAGGCTGTCCCCCCAAAAACCTCCATACGGTCTTGAACTTGGATGAAAATGTAAACTTGGCCTTTTTAACAGGGCATACCTCACGATATTGTATCATTGTACACAAACTCACTCTTTTTTTACAGTAGATCTTCATAATCGCTAACTAAAGGTTTCAAAGAAGAATTTTGTTTGGTGGAATGCACGTAGGACTAGCAATACGAACAAAAATCTTTCTTTCCAAGTCAGAAAAATACAGTACTGAAGTATACACAAAAACTAGAAGGTGCTTGTACCTTCTGAGTCTGAGCTGTGACCCCCGAATAGTTCTCAGATTCTATAAGCTACTTGAGTACTAAGGTGAACGATAATCTATACAAGGGGTGCTTTTTATACTATTCTTATGCATTCCTAAATACAAAGATTTCTCTATGCTATGAGGCAAATTTGCTAGACCAACATGTAAAATGTAGTTAACTTTGCTATGATATGTCTATCTTCTGGATTCCCAAATGTGATGTTGCCTCTGAACTGTTGCCCCAATTCACCCAGACATTAAACGATAATCACCAATTGCCCCATCTATACATTGCTTCTCTCAGAACCCCCATGCTATCTCTCACCTGTGCCTCAGATACTCTTGGTGTGATACCCTCGCATTCCCCCCACTCTATCAATGTGCCACAGATTTTATGTCTTCACCCCCAGTCGCCTCTCTAAGTTGGTGTGATGATCTGTACACAGGACTTGAAGTTAACTTTCAGCGCTCTGCGGATGAGCAAGCATAATACTCTGAACCCACTAGTTACCCTCTAGTCTGCGGAATATTTTTTTGGCAGTGCACTCAAAACACTGTTACCAGTTGGCAGGTGGCTTCATTTCTCTGGAGTAAGCAATATGCAGAGGTGGCTAAATTCAGAATCTGAAACTATATTTTCCACAAGACCACAAATCTCCAATGATGCCTTGGAAGTAGCAGTGGCCATTTTAAAGATATTGAGTATAATTACTGCGTGGTCCAGAACTTCCTTGCTAGGCAGTCAAGATACTACATTGCTGTAGTCAGGGTCCTACTGCAAACATTTGTTTTGAGAGCACGTTTTCCCTTTACATCATGGGAGAAAGTTAGAAGCTGAATAAAGAGAAGCATTTCAAGATACTTAAGTTGTATTTTAAAAACACAATTGAACTAGGTTAAAGTACTTATCAGAGAAAAAAACTTCATGGCATAAAAAATCTGCATTTCTTCTTTACCGTTATGGAGCTAAGGTATCGAGGAATGGAAATGATCCTCAATATATTTAGAGACTGTTCATACTTCATATATTTTTATTTCTAAGGTAGTGGTGTATGCTTAAAAGAGTGATTCATTAGTGTTACAGCAAACTATTCCATTGTGTCAAACTGTTGTATACATTGCAGTTTGAGAAATAACCTGAATGCGCATGAGAAAACAAAAAGAAAGTCAATTGAGAACACATTTCTCTCTAGAAAACAGTTGTGTTTTCTAGAGATAAATTATTAGTGAAACACACATGATATCTGTCTCATAGAAATTGTTTGTTTCATTTCAAGGAATAACCAGAGTACCAGCAATATCCCAAACAGCCTGAGAGTTAGAGATATTATGGAGGTATAACATAAATTATAGAGTGTTACCAATGAATATTTGTAAAGCTAATATAATAAAGTGTGATTTTATTTTTAGATGTTTCACACCAACCCAAGAAAATAACAGTAGCCAGGAGAGTTAAAAACTAGCATGGTAATAACCAGTTTCTGTTTTCAGCCTTGTCCCATACTCCTTTCTGTGTGTTGCAACTTGGGCGTACTTCCTTTTTTTGCTTCTAGTGGCAGGCTCCAAGATGACACTTCCACAGAAACATCTTTGTGAAAGCATGGGGTGGCTTTGAGCGATTTGAATGCCTATGGAGGTTTCCCGGCCTCCTGGCAGCTTTAGCACACTATAAGTGAGTGTTGTAGCGATTGGAGGGGCTCAGGCAGCTGCATAGCAGCGTCCTTGTGCCCCGGTTTCTATTATGGAGATTTAAACCAATAAGAGGAGTTCTGAAGGTATTTATGTCCTGTCAGAAGACTGTGGGAACATGTTGATTCCAGGTTAAGTCTTTCTATATGATTCACACCTACCCAAGATGGTGTAATTGCATTTTCTGTTACAAATCTTCCCAATCCATTGTGGTGTTTTTCAGTTCCTATTCCTGTGTATTCCAGATATAAAAGATGCAGCAAAAGATGCAGCTCCTTGTGTTGCAACATAGGTATAGTTTGTAGCTTGTGCTTTCTCAGGGCTTCTGATACTCCACTCTTGTTCTGACTGCACTGCTGGTTTCTTATGCCAGCAATCTTCAGATTCTTGTCACTGGGGAGGTTTTTCTGCCTCTGTCTTTTCCTCCTGAACTTTGTGACTGTCAGCATAGCCTCCAAATTTCTAGCGTGTATAGTGTAACGAAGCAAAAAAATGGCTAATGGAGATTGTCACCCTTACCTCAGAACATCCAGATCAAGGTATTTAGTTAAGAAGAAGAGTCCAGCTTTTGAAAGGTTACGAACATCAGAAAACTACGACCCATCCTAAACACCACTGCCAGACTCGTCCTGAACCTCCCCTGCCAGGAACACATCTCCCAACACCTGAGACTCCTCTACTCGCTCCCAGTGGAGAAGCAAATCAACTTGAAACTACTCACCCACAGCTACTAGGCCATTTACAACATCGGACCGGCCTACCTGAATCATCGCATCTCTTTCTATATCTCCGCCAGACCTCTCCGATCTGCCCAGCAGGCACTAGCCACCATTCCACACATCTGGAAAACCACAGTCAGAGGAAGATCTTTCACCTACCTCGGACCCAAGAGCTGGAACAAGCTATCCATGCACCTCAGACAAAACCCATCACTCACCATTTTCAAGAAGAACCTCAAGACGTGGCTCTTCGAATGAGGCCCAGCCCACCCACCAGCGCCTTGAGACCCTCATGGGTGAGTAGTTGCGCTTTATGAAAACTGATTGATTGATTGATGCCAACGTATTGGAGGTTTAAAGGTCTCAGTGGGTGCTGGGTTGGATGTGGCTGTGGTTTTACAAATATATATATATATATATATATATATATAGCTTTGACTGTACAGCAACAGAGTCAAGAAATACAGCAGTTATTTGCAAATAAATCTGATGCTCCTCTCCTCGTTGGTATCTGGAAGTAAAGATGTTCAAGTGGTTCCACATAGAACTCAGCCATATTCTGGGGATCCTATGAAGTTTAACGATTACTTTCACTCACGAACGGTATACTTCACCTTCAGACCATGTCAGTTTTCTTAGATTGCTCCAAGGTCCGTTAAATGTTTTAGTCATTGTATGATGCAGCATTGACTTGAGCTAGTCTATTGGTACTGTCAGATGACTCCAGTTTGAGCAATTACTCATATTTCCTGAACAAGTTTAAGAGAATGTGTGAGCGCCCAGACCTAGACTTTTCTGCCAAAGAAGAGCTGTGTGACATACAGCATTGGTCTGCTGATGTCCTGTCCCATGTCTTCCTTATAGCTGGCAGCAGAAACTGTTTAGGTAGAACGGATCCAGATGACTCTGTTTTGCAGATGCCTGAAGGATGAAATAAGGTGAACTGATGAGTGCTCCTCAACTCAAAACTTTAGCTGAGCTGATTGAACAAGCCCTAATAATAGACACCCGCCTGTCAGAGAGAAAAGCTGAGAGACAGAAGTCGAAGTTACAATGTGTGGGATTTTATTCTATATTCACAAAGAATTTGATTGTGCTGTTCCCACCCTTCTTGATGCAGTTCTTCATTGTGGGCAAATGTATTCGCTTTCTGAAAAGGAAAAGAAGTATTGAAGCAGTATCTTGAGGAGAATCCCCAAACTGGATTGATTGTATCTTCCACATCACCGATAGGGGCACCTCTATTTTTTGTGCCCTAGAAAAGTCAGAGTTAAGACTGTGTATTGACTATTGAGCTTTTACCAAAAAGTCAAAAAGTTAAGAATGTGTATTGACTATTGAGTTTTAAACAAAATTACCATCACAGACAGCTACCCACTGCCCTTGATTATAGATGTCTTAGAGTCTCAGTCCAAGGGGCTACCATCTTGATAAAATTAAAACTTCAGGATGCCTACCATTTGCAACAACTATAGGAAGGTGATGAGTGAAAGATGGTGTTCTGAACTGCTTTTGAACACTACAAATACTGAGTAATTCCTTTTGGTCTCTGTAGCACTCCAGTCATGTTACAATGATTCATATATCATGTCTTCACTGACATCTTGGATATGCTCATATTAATGTAGTTGAATAATGTTTTAATCTTGAAAATTCCAAAAAATACATATAAAAATGTTTCTGCAGAAGCTCTGTGAACACCATCTTTTCTTTAAGCCAGAAATGTTTAAGCTTGAAAAGTGTCACTTTGTGTATTTAGGATACATCTTGGACCCTTGGGTATCACCACAGATCACAAGGAGGTAGCGTTGATTTTAGACTTATCTTCTCCAAGAAGCAGAAAATAGACCCTGTGCTTTCTTGTTCCAGCTAATTTTTATCACCAATTTAACAAGGGGTTTGCCTAAATGACCCGTCAAATGAAAATTTGCAGCATTTGTTCTGGTGGGATGAAACGTCTGAAGCAGCCTTTTATGAACTGTCTGAAACAGCCTTTTAGGAACTGAAGAAGGTGTTTACACAAGCCCCAATTCTTAGACATACAGATCCATAAAATAGATTAACAGGACCTTGTTTGTCTGAGAAGGCAGTAGTAGCAGTTTTATTACAAGTACAAGCAGACAATGGTCTTGAGCACCCAGTATTGTTCTTAACCCATCTGAACAACATTATCCCGTAATTGAAAACAAGCTATTGGCCATGAAATATGCTGGTGATGATTGAAGCCATTTCTTGATGGGGGCTCATTTTCCATTTGAGATCAGAACTTATCATGATACTTTACAGTTTCTACAAAATATACAGTAGATGGCCACACTGGGCATATTTATCTTTCAATATGACTTCTTTGTCACTTAAATTCCTAGAATTCAAAATATCATTGCTGACGCCATATCAAGTTGTTAGTGTTTTGAATAAGAACTTAATGGTCCAGCCTTAATATTACCTTATCTACTGATTAAAGTAGCACAAACCTTACTTTAAAGACTTAGACACGCTCAAGGTCAGTTGGATCCTAAAACCTTAGATCAATTATTGACTCAAACATCTCTATCTGGAACTCAAGACTAGTACTTCCAACAACAAGCGTTGTATGTTCCAACTAAAGAACTACAACTTGAGGTCTTAAGGATGTGTCATGGTTTTTAAATTGCCAGACATAGAGGAATACATTCCACACTATATTTGCTTCTGCAATCCTTTTCGTGGTCTATAATAAATCAAGATGTTAAGACCCATGTTCAAACTTGTTATATATCTATCTATCTATGTATCTATCTATGTATCTATCTATGTATCTATCTATCTATCTATCTATCTATCTATCTATCTATCTATCTATCTATCTATCTATCTATCTATCTATCTATCTATCTATCTATCTATCTATCTATCTATCTATATATGAAGACCAAAGCAACCCATGAAAATCATTTTGGCTGTATCTGTCATATTTCTGCTCCACCCTATCCATGACATACAATTTTCACAAACTTTATTGTTGACCGAGCCATCCTTATGGATTATCAAGTCATCATGGTAATGATTAATGCATTCTCGAAGCAGAAGAAAAAAAGATCCCTTCTGTCACAGAGATGGAAAAAACATTTGTCTTATGTTTTTCACCTACATTGACTTCCTGAAACCATTATGTTCAAAAGAGGACCACAATACATTCCTTGCCTTTGGAACAGATAGTGCTCAGCTCTGGATTTCCATTTTTCCTTATCATTCGGGTTACACTTGCAAGCAAGTGGTTTGGCAGAAAGAACTAATCAAACCCTATCAAGGGCAGGTTCTACACATGGAGATACATAGGTCAGTTATCCTACCTGAACCTCAGGTACATTGGTGAACAGTGAACAAGTACATCCATATTCTTTTCACAACCAGTCTACCACTGGTCAGGCAATTTGCTCTGCGGATCTGTCCATTTTTGGCTATGGAGAAAATTTGTTGTTACAGTATTGCTAATCTGAGTAACTGGTTGGAACATTTACCCATGGCTGAGTTTGCTTATAATAACTCCACTCATTCAGCCACAACAGTTTCTCTAATTTTTTGTCTTTTTGGTTTACATCCATGGTCTTTTTCCTCCATCCATGGTTCCTGCGGGAGCAATTGACCTCTTGAGACACAAAGGAAGATCGTCTCTGAAAGTTTGAGAAAATCAAAGTATCATACGGAGGCCTACATCAATATCTTCAGTAAATCGATCCCGAATCTAAAACCCAGGGACAAAGTCTGGCTAGCCTCACAGTTTCTTCCGACTCACCATTTACTTGTATAATTTAGGCTAAGATACTTTGGTCTTTTCATAATCCTTAAACAAATTAACCCAATTACCTTCCGTTTGAAACTACCATCTGCATGGAAGATTCATCCTACGTTTCATGTATCCCAGTAGAAGCCATTTATTTCTGACCTTTTTCTTCACCAGCTTCCTCTACTGTCTCCTGTTTTGGTTAATGGAAATCCTGAGTTTGAAGTAAGTGAAATCTGTAATCTATGTTTCTATAAGGAACTAAAGCAGTATTTCATTCATCTGAAAGGATATCCATTAAATGAAATATATTGGTAACCAGCCTCTTCAGTAAATGCCCATACTTTATTATGCCATTTGTATTGAGCCTTTCTTGACAAACCCAGACCTCTAAAGAATGGGTACACTTTTGCAAGCCCGTCAGGACTACCATTGTCTATGGCCTTACCTACTTTTCTCTGTCCACATGACGGACTCCAAGATGCGACCTCTGCAGAAACTCCTTTGAAGGAATGTGGGGCTGCTTAGAGCAGTTTGGACACTGACAGAGATTTCAGACCCTGCTGGCGGCTTGAGCACAGGTGTGGTAGTACAACAGCTTTCTGGTAGGAGGGGCTAAGTATGCATCATGTCAGTTGTCTTTGCCCCAGTTTCTGTTTGGGGCATTTAAACAACTAAGAAGGGCTCTGAAGGTACTTATGTCCGGTTTTAGAAAATTTTGGATGCCTGTTGATCCCAGGCCAGACTTTTCATATTATTCAGATCAATCAAAGATGGTGAAATAGTTTTTCTGTTCCAAATCTTCCCAGTCCATTATGGTGGTGTTTTTAGTTCTTGTATGCCATTTCCTCTTTCTAGGTATAAAAGGACACTGCAAGAGGAAGTTCCTTGTGTCACAATGCAGTTGTAGTTTGTCTCTTGTGCTTGCGCCAGTCTTTTGGTACTCATGTTTTGACTGATTGCAGTAGTAGTTTATTGAGGCAGTAATTTTCAGCTAATGCTACTGTAAATGCTAACCAGCATCATCACTTTCACATCCCACATAATTCTTACTTCACATACTACTATTTTTTTAAAGTTCTTTATAGTAGTAGAACAGATACATTTGATCCATACTACGAGGACTACACTGTTGCAATTCTGGGTTAGAAAATACCATA
Organism: Pleurodeles waltl; assembly: GCF_031143425.1. NCBI lineage: Eukaryota > Metazoa > Chordata > Amphibia > Caudata > Salamandridae > Pleurodeles > Pleurodeles waltl. The sequence goes on from NC_090444.1 coordinate 82,935,645, forward strand.
TCACTGCATTGTGTTTTTTAAATTTTTTTTAAGTCATGTAGTTCAAATATAACATTTTTAGTATAATAAAGAAAAGAAAACCAATGTAAAAATTACATCTGAAAGATGTGTCTCCATTTATATAAATATGAACCCTTTAGTTTTTGAGACATTATAAACAGTTCTTTGGGAAATTGCGCTCACGGGAAGTAATCCTCAGCTAAGGTTCTAGGGAAACCAGCTTTATCACGTTCCTGGCATTTAGTCCAAGCTTCCGAACTTAAGGCTATTCTTACTGAGACACAGCAAGATGAAATCAGCGATATTGACTCAATGTCTATCACTTACTCTACTTTGCTAAATAATGCAATCAATAAAGTGCCACCTGCCAAACTTAAGACTCCCAAGAGATGTAATCCATCAGCTCCTTGGTTTGGAGACTGTAATGGGTTCTTTACCCCCAGGTGGGAGAGTTATTGGAATGACTCAATAGGCGCAGGTTGGAGGGGATAAGTGATTTATTTATAATTCTTAATTAAGTCTGTCTTCTTAGTTTTTTATCTCTCACGTCGGCTTCTTTTTACTCATTCAGGTCCTTTTCTCTCTGACAAGGTTTGAGACGAGACTCCGGGATAGCGTGCTCCTGAATTGAAGGAGGTCCGGTCTTTTTCCCTTGTGGCAGCAGCACCGGGTTCCCCAAAACAAAAGAAGAGCGGGAAAACAGGTAAGTGTAGAGGTAAGGCAGGGGTCAAAGTAGGGTTAGTAGGGTGGTGGGAGGGGAGGCAAGTGTGGGTTGTAGAGGAATAATAGTCTTATACAATTGTGGTTGTCACCTTTCAGTGAAACTCCTAGTTTCTTTTCTCTCTCTCTCTCTTTTGGTAGTTATCTCTTCCTTAGGACGGACTCCCCTCCCAGTGAGGTTAAAGGGGGGGGGGAGAAAAAGGTCAGTATGGTTCCCCTTCCTTACACGTTCCCTCCTCCTTACCACCCGTCTTCCCCTCCCTTGCTTTCTTTTCCCGTACCCAAGCCGGCCAGAAGCCCCAGCTTAGGTATGAACGTACCTCTGGGAGCCACGCCCCTCCTGGGACGTGGCTGGCCCCTTCGCGATCTCCCTACTTCTCTCCTAAAGGGACGGGAGGTGCCCCATGGTTTCCTCTCGTCTCTGGTGTCTCTCCGGTCGTCTCGTGCTCGGTTCCAAGGTTCACTGCCTCCAGCGTTTCTTTTCCCGCAGTCCGCGTCTCTCGGAACCCTTCCTGTTCCTCTCGACGACCTTTCAGTGGTCCGTCTTCCATTTCACTGTTTCCTGGGACGCCGTCTGTGGCTGACGTCACCAGTCCGGGACTCTCTCGGGTGCCCCGGGGGTATGTTGACACGGCCTCTGTCGGCGCTTGTATACCGGCGTCAACGAATGCCCGGCTACAGAGACCCCTTTCAACTTGCCAAATAAGGATGTTGAAGACAGGGACGCATTTGGAGCAGATCCTATGATACCTGAGGAAAGAAAAATACAAAGCCTTGCTTACGCAATATAAAAAAACTTTTTCCGTCAGAAGAATCTGCCTACTATATCAAATCTATTGAATCGTCGTGCTGTTCCAGCAAAACCTTGTTCCAAAAGTGACCATACTTTATTAGTATATTAAGTTCAGAGTAAAATCAAATTTATTTTCAACAAATTTCTCATTGAATACAGCCAACAAACCTACAAGTAGGGATTTCTTTTACCGAATTTGAGCCACTCTCTGAGGAACAACTTAAACAAGCTATTATAAGTTCTAAGTTGGGGTCTCCTGCAGACCTGTGTCCTCCACAATCATTCAGTTACTACGAGATCGAGAAGCGTTTCAGTTAGCAAAGATATTCAATGCCATGTTTCGAGAAGGCTGCTTTCCTAAACAGTGGAAATCAGCTTCAAGCCTGCAGTTGCTGAAGAAACCCAACTTGAATCCACTAGATCCAAATGACTATCCACCTATTTCAAGACTGTCCTTTCCAGCCAAGCTGGTTGAAAAGTTTATGAACATGCAGCTGGCTGACATTTTGGATAAGAATCAACTGCTGCACAATACTCAATTCAGGTTTCGCAAAGGACGCAGCACAGGATCCTCAATAATAGTGGCCAGTGGTATAATCAAGACAGCAGTGGACAAACGTGGAAATGCTGCCTTTATCCTTCTTGATCTATCAGCAGTGTTCGACACGGTCAATCATGTTCTTTTGAGTGACCGTTTGGAAGACTTGGAGTTTGAGGGCATTGTACTTTCTCTTCTGCGCTCATTCCTTACGGATCGTGTCCAATCTGTTTCCCTGAATAGCTTTAGTTCTCAACCTTTTCACTAACCGCAGGGCTCTTCCTTAAGCCCAACTCTTTCCAACTTGTATGTCACATCTTTGGCATCCCTAGTGAAATTCTTTGGGTTGTCATTAGTTTCTTACGCTGATGGCACCCACATTTTGTTTTCCCTTTCTAGTAAAGCTCTGGATATGAGCAACATCTTTCATAACTGTATGTTTGCCGTGAGCCAGTGGATGGACAACAATTGTCTCAAATTACATTCAACAAAAACAGAAGTTATCCTTTTTGGCAATAACACACCCTTCTGGACGCCTTCTTGGTGGTCAGATGAATTTGATCCTCCTCCAACCCAGGTTAATAAAGTGAAAAATCTTGGTATTCTAATTTGTGAGAGACTCACCTATAGAGATCAAGTCAATAAAGTGATTTCCACTCTCTTGTATACCTTGCGAATCATTAGAAACATCCAGTAGTTTATTCCTTTTGACCTTCTGAAAGTAGTTGTCATAGCTCTTTTGCTATCTGGAGTGGACTACTGCAATGGATTATATCAAAACCTCCCTAAGAACTCAACGCATACATTGCAGACTCTTCAAAACTCAGATGCTCGGTGTAAGGAAATGCCTCCTTGGCATGGTTACCCCCTGACTTTTTGCCTTTGCTGATGCTATGTTTTGAATTGAAAGTGTGCTGAGGCCTGCTAACCAGGCCCCAGCACCAGTGTTCTTTCCCTAACCTGTACTTTTGATTCCACAATTGGCACACCCTGGCATCCAGATAAGTCCCTTGTAAGTGGTACCCCTGGTACCAAGGGCCCTGATGCCAAGGAAGGTCTCTAAGGGTTGCAGCATGTCTTATGCCACCCTGGAGACCCCTCACCCAGCACAGACACACTGCTTGCCAGCTTGTGTGTGCTGGTGAGAACAAAACGAGTAAGTCGACATGACACTCCCCTCAGGGTGCCATGCCAGCCTCTCACTGCCTATGCAGGTATAGATAAGTCACCCCTCTAGTAGGCCTTACAGCCCTAAGGCAGGGTGCACTATACCATAGGTGAGGGCACCAGTGCATGAGCACTGTGCCCCTACAGTGTCTAAGCAATACCTTAGACATTGTAAGTGCAGGGTAGCCATAAGAGTATATGGTCTGGGAGTCTGTTTTACACGAACTCCACAGCACCATAATGGCTACACTGAAAACTGGGAAGTTTGGTATCAAAGTTCTCAGCACAATAAATGCACACTGATGCCAGTGTACATTTTATTGTAAACTACACCCCAGAGGGCACCTTAGAGGTGCCCCCTGAAACCTTAACCGACTATCTGTGTAGGCTGACTGGTTCCAGCAGCCTGCCACACTAGAGACATGTTGCTGGCCCCATGGGGAGAGTGCCTTTGTCACTCTGAGGCCAGTAACAAAGCCTGCACTGGGTGGAGATGCTAACACCTCCCCCAGGCAGGAGCTGTAACACCTGGCGGTGAGCCTCAAAGGCTCACCCCTTTGTCACAGCACCGCAGGGCACTCCAGCTTAGTGGAGTTGCCCGCCCCCTCCGGCCACGGCCCCCACTTTTGGCGGCAAGGCTGGAGGAAACAAAGAAAACAACAAGGAGGAGTCACTGGCCAGTCAGGACAGCCCCTAAGGTGTCCTGAGCTGAGGTGACTCTAACTTTTAGAAATCCTCCATCTTGCAGATGGAGGATTCCCCCAATAGGATTAGGGATGTGACCCCCTCCCCTTGGGAGGAGGCACAAAGAGGGTGTACCCACCCTCAGGGCTAGTAGCCATTGGCTACTAACCCCCCAGACCTAAACACGCCCTTAAATTTAGTATTTAAGGGCTCCCCTGAACCTAAAACTTTAGATTCCTGAAACTACAAGAAGAAGAAGACTGCTGAGCTGAAAAACCCCTGCAGAGGAAGAACAGAAGACACCAACTGCTTTGGCCCCAGTCCTACCGGCCTGTCTCCTGCCTTCCAAAGAACCCTGCTCCAGCGACGCTTTCCAAGGGACCAGCGACCTCTGAATCCTCTGAGGACTGCCCGACTTCGAGAAAGACAAGAAACTCCCGAGGACAGCGGCACTGCTCCAAAAGAACTGCAACTTTGTTTCAAGGAGCAGACTTAAAGACCCCTGCAACTCCCCGCAAGAAGCGAGAGACTTGCAACACTGCACCCGGCAACCCCGACTCGACTGGTGGAGAACCAACACCTCAGGGAGGACCCTCCGGCGACTCCGAGACTGTGAGTAACCAAAGTTGTCCCCCCTGAGCCCCCACAGCGACGCCTGCAGAGGGAATCCCGAGGCTCCCCCTGACCGCGACTGCCTGAACCTAAAGTCCCGACGGCTGGAAAAGACCCTGCACCCGCAGCCCCCAGCACCTGAAGGAATGGAACTTCTGTGCAGGAGTGACCCCCAGGAGGCCCTCTCCCTTGCCCAGGTGGTGGCTACCCCGAGGAGCCCCCCCCTTGCCTGCCTGCGACGCTGAAGAGATCCCTTGATCTCTCATTGAACAACATTGAAAACCCGACGCGTGTTTGCACACTGCACCCGGCCGCCCCCGCGCTGCCGAGGGTGTACTTTTTGTGCTGACTTGTGTGTCCCCCGGTGCCCTACAAAACCCCCCTGGTCTGCCCTCCGAAGACGCGGGTACTTACCTGCTGGCAGACCGGAACCGGGGCACCCCCTTCTCTCCATTGCAGCCTATGCGTTTTGGGCACCTCTTTGACCTCTGCACCTGACCGGCCCTGAGCTGCTGGTGTGGTAACTTTGGGGTTGCTCTGAACCCCCAACGGTGGGCTACCTTGGACCCAAACCTGAGACTTGTAAGTGATTTACTTACCTGACAAAACTAACAAAAACTTACCTCCCCCAGGAACTGTGAAAATTGCACTGTGTCCACTTTTAAAACAGCTTATTGTGTTTTATGTGAAAAGTATACATGCTAATGTAATGATTCAAAGTTCCTAAAGTACTTACCTGCAATACCTTTCAAATGAGATATTACATGTAGAAATTGAACCTGTGGTTCTTAAAATAAACTAAGAAAATATATTTTTCTATAACAAAACCTATTGGCTGGAGTTGTCTCTGAGTGTGTGTTCCTCATTTATTGCCTGTGTGTATGTACAACAAATGCTTAACACTACTCCTTTGATAAGCCTACTGCTCGACCACACTACCACAAAATAGAGCATTAGTATTATCTCTTTTTGCCACTATCTTACCTCTAAGGGGAACCCTTGGACTCTGTGCATACTATTCCTTACTTTGAAATAGCGCATACAGAGCCAACTTCCTACATTGGTGGATCAGCGGTGGGGTACAAGACTTTGCATTTGCTGGACTACTCAGCCAATACCTGATCACACGACAAATTCCAAAAATTGTCATTAGAAATTGTTTTTGCAATTTGAAATTTTTCTAAATTCTTAAAAGTCCTGCTAGGGCCTTGTGTTAGTCCCTGTTAGCATTTCCTTTTAGAGTTTAAAAGTTTGGTAAAAGTTTGAATTAGATCCTAGAACTAGTTTTAGATTCTTAAAAAGTATTCCAACTTTTAGAAGCATAATGTCTAATACAGATGTGAATGTGGTGGAACTCGACACCACACCTTACCTCCATCTACAGATGAGAGAGCTAAGGTCACTCTGTAAACTAAAGAAAATAGCAATGGGCTCCAGACCTTCCAAACTATAGCTCCAGGAGCTGTTGGCAGAGTTTGAAAGAGCTAACCCCTCTGAGGATGGCAACACAGAGGATGATGATAGTGACTTGGAGGGTGATTCCCCCCCACCAGTCCTATCTAGGGAGAACAGGGCCTCTCAAGCCCTGACTCCACAAATAATAGTCAGAGATGCTGGTTCCCTCACAGGAGGGACCAACAACTCTGAAATCACTGAGGATAACTCCAGTGAAGAGGACATCCAGTTAGCCAGGATGGCCAAAAGATTGGCTTTGGAAAGACAGATCCTAGCCATAGAAAGGGAAAGACAAGAGATGGGCCTAGGACCCATCAATGGTGGCAGCAACATAAATAGGGTCAGAGATTCTCCTGACATGTTGAAAATCCCTAAAGGGATTGTAACTAAATATGAAGATGGTGATGACATCACGAAATGGTTCACAGCTTTTGAGAGGGCTTGTGTAACCAGAAAAGTGAACAAATCTCACTGGGGTGCTCTCTTTTGGGAAATGTTCACAGGAATATGTAGGGATAGACTCCTCACGCTCTCTGGAAAAGATGCAGAATCTTATGACCTCATGAAGGGTACCCTGATTGAGGGCTTTGGATTCTCCACTGAGGAGTATAGGATTAGATTCAGGGGGGCTCAAAAATCCTCGAGCCAGACCTGGGTTGACTTTGTAGACTACTCAGTAAAAACACTAGATGGTTGGATTCAAGGCAGTGGTGTAAGTAATTATGATGGGCTGTACAATTTATTTGTGAAAGAACACCTGTTAAGTAATTGTTTCAATGACAAACTGCATCAGCATCTGGTAGACCTAGGACCAATTTCTCCCCAAGAATTGGGAAAGAAGGCGGACCATTGGGTCAAGACTAGGGTGTCCAAAACTTCCACAGGGGGTGACCAAAAGAAAGGGGTCACAAAACCTCCCCAGGGGAAGGGTGGTGAGACAGCAAAAAACAAAAATAGTAAATAGTCTTCTACAGGCCCCCAAAAACCTGCACAGGAGGGTGGGCCCAGAGCCTCTTCACAAAACAATTCTGGGTACAAGGGTAAAAACTTTGATCCCAAAAAGGCCTGGTGTCGTAACTGTAGTCAGTCTGGGCACCAAACTGGAGACAAGGCCTGTCCCAAGAAAGATACCACTTCTAACTCCACTCCAGCTAAAACTGGAATGGCCAGTCTCCAAGTGGGATCAACAGTGTGCCCAGAGCAAATCAGGTGTCACACTGAAGCTACATTAGTCTCTGAGGGTGGGGTGGATTTAGCCACACTAGCTGCCTGGCCCCCTAACATGCAAAAATACAGGCAGCAGCTCTTAATTACTGGGACAAGTGTAGAGGGCCTGAGGGATACAGGTGCCAGTGTCACTATGGTGACAGAGAAACTGGTTTCCCCTGGCCAATACCTGGCTGGACAAACTTATCCAGTCACCAACGCTGACAATCAGACTAAAGTACATCCCATGGCTATGGTAACTTTAGAGTGGGGAGGGGTCAATGGCCTGAAACAGGTGGTAGTCTCCTCAAATATCCCAGTAGACTGTTTGCTTGGAAATGACCTGGAGTCCTCAGCATGGGCTGAGGTAGAACTGAAAACCCATGCAGCCATGCTGGGTATCCCTGAACTGGTGTGTGTCAAGACAAGGGCACAGTGCAAGGCTCAGGGTGAAAAAGTAGAGCTGGAGTCTGGAAGAAAGGCCCAGCCTACCAAGAGGAAAGGAAAGTCAGCTGGGAAACCAGCTGCAACACAGCAAGAAAAAGAGAACCTCTCTTCTCAGGAAGAAGTTCTGCCCTCTGAGGGAACTGAGCCTATGGAGCTGGAACCTTATCAGGTTGAGCTCTTAGGCCCAGGGGGACCCTCAAGGGAAGAGTTGTGTAAGGGACAAGAAACCTGTCCTTCTCTTGAAGGCCTTAGGTAGCAAGCTGCTGAAGAGTCCAATGGCAAGAAAAATGGAACACATAGGGTCTATTGGGAAGATGGACTCCTGTACACTGAGGCAAGAGATCCCAAACCTGGTGCCACTAGGAAAGTGGTAGTGCCTCAGGGTTTCAGAGAGTTTATTCTGACCTTAGCCCATGATATTCCCCTTGCTGGGCATTTGGGACAAACCAAGACGTGGGAGAGGTTAGTCAACCACTTCTACTGGCCCAATATGTCCCAGAAGGTTAAGGAGTTTTGCCTCTCCTGCCCCACCTGTCAAGCCAGTGGTAAGACAGGTGGGCATCCAAAGGCCCCCCTCATTCCACTTCCAGTGGTGGGGGTCCCCTTTGAAAGAGTGGGTGTGGACATAGTTGGTCCACTAGAACCTCCCACAGCCTCAGGAAATATGTACATCCTAGTAGTAGTGGATCATGCTACTAGGTATCCTGAAGCTATTCCCCTTAGGTCGACTACTGCCCCTGCAGTAGCCAAGGCCCTCATTGGTATCTTTACCAGAGTGGGCTTCCCTAAGGAGGTGGTGTCTGACAGAGGTACCAACTTCATGTCAGCATACCTAAAACACATGTGGAATGAGTGTGGGGTGACTTATAAATTCACTACACCATATCATCCACAAACTAATGGCCTTGTTGAGAGATTCAACAAGACATTAAAGGGCATGATCATGGGGCTCCCAGAAAAGCTCAAAAGGAGATGGGATGTCCTCCTGCCATGTCTGCTTTTCGCTTACAGAGAGGTGCCTCAGAAGGGAGTAGGATTCTCACCCTTTGAACTTCTGTTTGGCCACCCTGTAAGGGGACCACTTGCTCTTGTTAAAGAAGGCTGGGAGAGACCTCTTCATGAGCCTAAACAAGACATAGTGGACTATGTACTTGGCCTTCGCTCAAGGATGGCAGAGTACATGGAAAAGGCAAGTAAAAACCTTGAGGCCAGCCAACAACTCCAGAAGTTGTGGTATGACCAAAAGGCTGCACTGGTTGAATTTCAACCAGGGCAGAAAGTCTGGGTTCTGGAGCCTGTGGCTCCCAGGGCACTCCAGGACAAATGGAGTGGCCCTTACCCAGTACTAGAAAGGAAGAGTCAGGTCACCTACCTGGTGGACCTGGCACAAGCAGGAGCCCCAAGAGGGTGATCCATGTGAACCGCCTTAAGCTCTTCCATGACAGGGCTGATGTAAATCTGTTGATGGTAACAGATGAGGACCAGGAAGCTGAGAGTGAACCTCTCCCTGATCTCCTCTCATCAGACCCTAAAGATGGCTCAGTGGATGGAGTGATCTACTCAGACACCCTCTCTAGCCAACAGCAGTCTGACTGTAGGAAGGTCCTGCAGCAGTTTGCTGAACTCTTTTCCCTAACCCCTGGTCAGACACACCTGTGTACCCATGATGTGGACACAGGAGACAGCATGCCTGTCAAAAACAAAATATTTAGACAGTCTGACCAAGTTAAGGAAAGCATCAAGGTGGAAGTCCACAAGATGCTGGAATTGGGAGTAATTGAGTACTCTGACAGCCCCTGGGCTAGCCCAGTGGTCTTAGTCCCCAAACCTCACACCAAAGAAGGAAAGAGAGAGATGAGGTTTTGTGTGGACTACATAGGTCTCAACTCTGTCACCAAGACAGATGCTCATCCCATTCCTAGAGCTGATGAGCTAATAGACAAATTAGGGGCTGCCAAATTCTTAAGTACCTTTGACTTAACAGCAGGGTACTGGCAAATCAGAATGGCCCCTGGAGCAAAAGAAAAGACAGCATTCTCCACACCTGATGGGCATTATCAGTTCACTGTTATGCCCTTTGGTTTAAAGAATGCCCCTGCCACCTTCCAAAGGTTGGTGAATCAAGTCCTTCCTGGGTTGGAATCCTTTAGTGCAGCTTATCTTGACGATATTGCTGTCTTCAGCTCCACCTGGCAGGATCACCTGGTCCACCTGAAGAAAGGTTTTGAAGGCCCTGCAATCTGCAGGCCTCTCTATCAAGGCATCCAAATGCCAGATAGGGCAGGGAACTGTGGTTTACTTGGGACACCTTGTAGGTGGAGGCCAAGTTCAGCCACTCCAGCCTAAGATCCAGACTATTCTGGACTGGGCAGCTCCAAAAACCCAGACTCAAGTCAGGGCATTCCTTGGCTTGACTGGGTACTATAGGAGGTTTGTGAAGGGATATGGATCCATTGTGACAGCCCTCACAGAACTCACCTCCAAGAAAATGCCCAAGAAAGTAAACTGGACTGTAGAATGCCAACAGGCCTTTGACACCCTGAAGCAAGCTATGTGCACAGCACCAGTTCTAAAAGCTCCAGATTACTCCAAGCAATTCATTGTGCAAACAGATGCCTCTGAACATGGGATAGGGGCAGTTTTGTCCCAAACAAATGATGATGGCCTTGACCAGCCTGTTGCTTTCATTAGCAGGAGGTTACTCCCCAGGGAGCAGCGTTGGAGTGCCATTGAGAGGGAGGCCTTTGCTGTGGTTTGGTCCCTGAAGAAGTTGACACCATACCTCTTTGGTACTCACTTCCTAGTTCAAACTGACCACAGACCTCTCAGATGGCTGATGCAAATGAAAGGTGAAAATCCAAAACTGTTGAGGTGGTCCATCTCCCTACAGGGAATGGACTTTATAGTGGAACACAGACCTGGGACTGCCCATGCCAATGCAGATGGCCTTTCCAGGTTCTTCCACTTAGAAAATGAAGCCTCTCGTGGGAAAGGTTAGTCTCATCCTCTTTCGTTTGGGGGGGGGGGGTTGTGTAAGGAAATGCCTCCTTGGCATAGTTACCCCCTGACTTTTTGCCTTTGCTGATGCTATGTTTTGAATTGAAAGTGTGCTGAGGCCTGCTAACCAGGCCCCAGCACCAGTGTTCTTTCCCTAACCTGTACTTTTGATTCCACAATTGGCACACCCTGGCATCCAGATAAGTCCCTTGTAAGTGGTACCCCTGGTACCAAGGGCCCTGATGCCAAGGAAGGTCTCTAAGGGCTGCAGCATGTCTTATGCCACCCTGGAGACCCCTCACTCAGCACAGACACACTGCTTGCCAGCTTGTGTGTGCTGGTGAGAACAAAACGAGTAAGTCGACATGACACTCCCCTCAGGGTGCCATGCCAGCCTCTCACTGCCTATGCAGGTATAGATAAGTCACCCCTCTAGTAGGCCTTACAGCCCTAAGGCAGGGTGCACTATACCATAGGTGAGGGCACCAGTGCATGAGCACTGTGCCCCTACAGTGTCTAAGCAATACCTTTGACATTGTAAGTGCAGGGTAGCCATAAGAGTATATGGTCTGGGAGTCTGTTTTACACGAACTCCACAGCACCATAATGGCTACACTGAAACCTGGGAAGTTTGGTATCAAACTTCTCAGCACAATAAATGCACACTGATGCCAGTGTACATTTTATTGTAAACTACACCCCAGAGGGCACCTTAGAGGTGCCCCCTGAAACCTTAACCGACTATCTGTGTAGGCTGACTGGTTCCACCAGCCTGCCACACTAGAGACATGTTGCTGGCCCCATCGGGAGAGTGCCTTTGTCACTCTGAGGCCAGTAACAAAGCCTGCACTGGGTGGAGATGCTAACACCTCCCCCAGGCAGGAGCTGTAACACCTGGCGGTGAGCCTCAAAGGCTCACCCCTTTGTCACAGCACCGCAGGGCACTCCAGCTTAGTGGAGTTGCCCGCCCCCTCCGGCCACGGCCCCCACTTTTGGCGGCAAGGCTGGAGGAAACAAAGAAAACAACAAGGAGGAGTCACTGGCCAGTCAGGACAGCCCCTAAGGTGTCCTGAGCTGAGGTGACTCTAACTTTTAGAAATCCTCCATCTTGCAGATGGAGGATTCCCCCAATAGGATTAGGGATGTGACCCCCTCCCCTTGGGAGGAGGCACAAAGAGGGTGTACCCACCCTCAGGGCTAGTAGCCATTGGCTACTAACCCCCCAGACCTAAACACGCCCTTAAATTTAGTATTTAAGGGCTCCCCTGAACCTAAAACTTTAGATTCCTGAAACTACAAGAAGAAGAAGACTGCTGAGCTGAAAAACCCCTGCAGAGGAAGAACAGAAGACACCAACTGCTTTGGCCCCAGTCCTACCGGCCTGTCTCCTGCCTTCCAAAGAACCCTGCTCCAGCGACGCTTTCCAAGGGACCAGCGACCTCTGAATCCTCTGAGGACTGCCCGACTTCGAGAAAGACAAGAAACTCCAGAGGACAGCGGCACTGCTCCAAAAGAACTGCAACTTTATTTCAAGGAGCAGACTTAAAGACCTCTGCAACTCCCCGCAAGAAGCGTGAGACTTGCAACACTGCACCCGGCGACCCCGACTCGACTGGTGGAGAACCAACACCTCAGGGAGGACCCTCCGGCGACTCCGAGACTGTGAGTAACCAAAGTTGTCCCCCCTGAGCCCCCACAGCGACGCCTGCAGAGGGAATCCCGAGGCTCCCCCTGACCGCGACTGCCTGAACCTAAAGTCCCGACGGCTGGAAAAGACCCTGCACCCGCAGCCCCCAGCACCTGAAGGAACGGAACTTCTGTGCAGGAGTGACCCCCAGGAGGCCCTCTCCCTTGCCCAGGTGGTGGCTACCCCGAGGAGCCCCCCCCTTGCCTGCCTGCGACGCTGAAGAGATCCCTTGATCTCTCATTGAACAACATTGAAAACCCGACGCGTGTTTGCACACTGCACCCGGCCGCCCCCGCGCAGTGTACTTTTTGTGCTGACTTGTGTGTCCCCCGGTGCCCTACAAAACCCCCCTGGTCTGCCCTCCGAAGACGCGGGTACTTACCTGCTGGCAGACCGGAACCGGGGCACCCCCTTCTCTCCATTGCAGCCTATGCGTTTTGGGCACCTCTTTGACCTCTGCACCTGACCGGCCCTGAGCTGCTGGTGTGGTAACTTTGGGGTTGCTCTGAACCCCCAACGGTGGGCTACCTTGGACCCAAACCTGAGACTTGTAAGTGATTTACTTACCTGACAAAACTAACAAAAACTTACCTCCCCCAGGAACTGTGAAAATTGCACTGTGTCCACTTTTAAAACAGCTTATTGTGTTTTATGTGAAAAGTATACATGCTAATGTAATGATTCAAAGTTCCTAAAGTACTTACCTGCAATACCTTTCAAATGAGATATTACATGTAGAAATTGAACCTGTGGTTCTTAAAATAAACTAAGAAAAGATATTTTTCTATAACAAAACCTATTGCCTGGAGTTGTCTCTGAGTGTGTGTTCCTCATTTATTGCCTGTGTGTATGTACAACAAATGCTTAACACTACTCCTTTGATAAGCCTACTGCTCGACCACACTACCACAAAATAGAGCATTAGTATTATCTCTTTTTGCCACTATCTTACCTCTAAGGGGAACCCTTGGACTCTGTGCATACTATTCCTTACTTTGAAATAGTGCATACAGAGCCAACTTCCTACATTGGTGGATCAGCGGTGGGGTACAAGACTTTGCATTTGCTGGACTACTCAGCCAATACCTGATCACACGACAAATTCCAAAAATTGTCATTAGAAATTGTTTTTGCAATTTGAAATTTTTCTAAATTCTTAAAAGTCCTGCTAGGGCCTTGTGTTAGTCCCTGTTAGCATTTCCTTTTAGAGTTTAAAAGTTTGGTAAAAGTTTGAATTAGATCCTAGAACTAGTTTTAGATTCTTAAAAAGTATTCCAACTTTTAGAAGCATAATGTCTAATACAGATGTGAATGTGGTGGAACTCGACACCACACCTTACCTCCATCTACAGATGAGAGAGCTAAGGTCACTCTGTAAACTAAAGAAAATAGCAATGGGCTCCAGACCTTCCAAACTACAGCTCCAGGAGCTGTTGGCAGAGTTTGAAAGAGCTAACCCCTCTGAGGATGGCAACACAGAGGATGATGATAGTGACTTGGAGGGTGATTCCCCCCCACCAGTCCTATCTAGGGAGAACAGGGCCTCTCAAGCCCTGACTCCACAAATAATAGTCAGAGATGCTGGTTCCCTCACAGGAGGGACCAACAACTCTGAAATCACTGAGGATAACTCCAGTGAAGAGGACATCCAGTTAGCCAGGATGGCCAAAAGATTGGCTTTGGAAAGACAGATCCTAGCCATAGAAAGGGAAAGACAAGAGATGGGCCTAGGACCCATCAATGGTGGCAGCAACATAAATAGGGTCAGAGATTCTCCTGACATGTTGAAAATCCCTAAAGGGATTGTAACTAAATATGAAGATGGTGATGACATCACCAAATGGTTCACAGCTTTTGAGAGGGCTTGTGTAACCAGAAAAGTGAACAAATCTCACTGGGGTGCTCTCCTTTGGGAAATGTTCACAGGAAAGTGTAGGGATAGACTCCTCACGCTCTCTGGAAAAGATGCAGAATCTTATGACCTCATGAAGGGTACCCTGATTGAGGGCTTTGGATTCTCCACTGAGGAGTATAGGATTAGATTCAGGGGGGCTCAAAAATCCTCGAGCCAGACCTGGGTTGACTTTGTAGACTACTCAGTAAAAACACTAGATGGTTGGATTCAAGGCAGTGGTGTAAGTAATTATGATGGGCTGTACAATTTATTTGTGAAAGAACACCTGTTAAGTAATTGTTTCAATGACAAACTGCATCAGCATCTGGTAGACCTAGGACCAATTTCTCCCCAAGAATTGGGAAAGAAGGCGGACCATTGGGTCAAGACTAGGGTGTCCAAAACTTCCACAGGGGGTGACCAAAAGAAAGGGGTCACAAAACCTCCCAAGGGGAAGGGTGGTGAGACAGCCAAAAACAAAAATAGTAAAGAGTCTTCTACAGGCCCCCAAAAACCTGCACAGGAGGAAACCTGCACAGGAGGGTGGGCCCAGAGCCTCTTCACAAAACAATTCTGGGTACAAGGGTAAAAACTTTGATCCCAAAAAGGCCTGGTGTCGTAACTGTAGTCAGTCTGGACACCAAACTGGAGACAAGGCCTGTCCCAAGAAAGATACCACTTCTAACTCCACTCCAGCTAAAACTGGAATGGCCAGTCTCCAAGTGGGATCAACAGTGTGCCCAGAGCAAATCAGGTGTCACACTGAAGCTACATTAGTCTCTGAGGGTGGGGTGGATTTAGCCACACTAGCTGCCTGGCCCCCAAACATGCAAAAATACAGGCAGCAGCTCTTAATTAATGGGACAAGTGTAGAGGGCCTGAGGGATACAGGTGCCAGTGTCACTATGGTGACAGAGAAACTGGTTTCCCCTGGTCAATACCTGGCTGGACAAACTTATCCAGTCACCAACGCTGACAATCAGACTAAAGTACATCCCATGGCTATGGTAACTTTAGAGTGGGGAGGGGTCAATGGCCTGAAACAGGTGGTAGTCTCCTCAAATATCCCAGTAGACTGTTTGCTTGGAAATGACCTGGAGTCCTCAGCATGGGCTGAGGTAGAACTGAAAACCCATGCAGCCATGCTGGGTATCCCTGAACTGGTGTGTGTCAAGACAAGGGCACAGTGCAAGGCTCAGGGTGAAAAAGTAGAGCTGGAGTCTGGAAGAAAGGCCCAGCCTACCAAGAGGAAAGGAAAGTCAGCTGGGAAACCAGCTGCAACACAGCAAGAAAAAGAGAACCTCTCTTCTCAGGAAGAAGTTCTGCCCTCTGAGGGAACTGAGCCTATGGAGCTGGAACCTTATCAGGTTGAGCTCTTAGGCCCAGGGGCACCCTCAAGGGAAGAGTTGTGTAAGGGACAAGAAACCTGTCCCTCTCTTGAAGGCCTTAGGCAGCAAGCTGCTGAAGAGTCCAATGGCAAGAAAAATGGAACACATAGGGTCTATTGGGAAGATGGACTCCTGTACACTGAGGCAAGAGATCCCAAACCTGGTGCCACTAGGAGAGTGGTAGTGCCTCAGGGTTTCAGAGAGTTTATTCTGACCTTAGCCCATGATATTCCCCTTGCTGGGCATTTGGGACAAACCAAGATGTGGGAGAGGTTAGTCAACCACTTCTACTGGCCCAATATGTCCCAGAAGGTTAAGGAGTTTTGCCTCTCCTGCCCCACCTGTCAAGCCAGTGGTAAGACAGGTGGGCATCCAAAGGCCCCCCTCATTCCACTTCCAGTGGTGGGGGTCCCCTTTGAAAGAGTGGGTGTGGACATAGTTGGTCCACTAGAACCTCCCACAGCCTCAGGAAATATGTACATCCTAGTAGTAGTGGATCATGCTACTAGGTATCCTGAAGCTATTCCCCTTAGGTCGACTACTGCCCCTGCAGTAGCCAAGGCCCTCATTGGTATCTTTACCAGAGTGGGCTTCCCTAAGGAGGTGGTGTCTGACAGAGGTACCAACTTCATGTCAGCATACCTAAAACACATGTGGAATGAGTGTGGGGTGACTTATAAATTCACTACACCATATCATCCACAAACTAATGGCCTTGTTGAGAGATTCAACAAGACATTAAAGGGCATGATCATGGGGCTCCCAGAAAAGCTCAAAAGGAGATGGGATGTCCTCCTGCCATGTCTGCTTTTCGCTTACAGAGAGGTGCCTCAGAAGGGAGTAGGATTCTCACCCTTTGAACTTCTGTTTGGCCACCCTGTAAGGGGACCACTTGCTCTTGTTAAAGAAGGCTGGGAGAGACCTCTTCATGAGCCTAAACAAGACATAGTGGACTATGTACTTGGCCTTCGCTCAAGGATGGCAGAGTACATGGAAAAGGCAAGTAAAAACCTTGAGGCCAGCCAACAACTCCAGAAGTTGTGGTATGACCAAAAGGCTGCACTGGTTGAATTTCAACCAGGGCAGAAAGTCTGGGTTCTGGAGCCTGTGGCTCCCAGGGCACTCCAGGACAAATGGAGTGGCCCTTACCCAGTACTAGAAAGGAAGAGTCAGGTCACCTACCTGGTGGACCTGGCACAAGCAGGAGCCCCAAGAGGGTGATCCATGTGAACCGCCTTAAGCTCTTCCATGACAGGGCTGATGTAAATCTGTTGATGGTAACAGATGAGGACCAGGAAGCTGAGAGTGAACCTCTCCCTGATCTCCTCTCATCAGACCCTAAAGATGGCTCAGTGGATGGAGTGATCTACTCAGACACCCTCTCTAGCCAACAGCAGTCTGACTGTAGGAAGGTCCTGCAGCAGTTTGCTGAACTCTTTTCCCTAACCCCTGGTCAGACACACCTGTGTACCCATGATGTGGACACAGGAGACAGCATGCCTGTCAAAAACAAAATATTTAGACAGTCTGACCAAGTTAAGGAAAGCATCAAGGTGGAAGTCCACAAGATGCTGGAATTGGGAGTAATTGAGTACTCTGACAGCCCCTGGGCTAGCCCAGTGGTCTTAGTCCCCAAACCTCACACCAAAGAAGGAAAGAGAGAGATTAGGTTTTGTGTGGATTACAGAGGTCTCAACTCTGTCACCAAGACAGATGCTCATCCCATTCCTAGAGCTGATGAGCTAATAGACAAATTAGGGGCTGCCAAATTCTTAAGTACCTTTGACTTAACAGCAGGGTACTGGCAAATCAGAATGGCCCCTGGAGCAAAAGAAAAGACAGCATTCTCCACACCTGATGGGCATTATCAGTTCACTGTTATGCCCTTTGGTTTAAAGAATGCCCCTGCCACCTTCCAAAGGTTGGTGAATCAAGTCCTTGCTGGGTTGGAATCCTTTAGTGCAGCTTATCTTGACGATATTGCTGTCTTCAGCTCCACCTGGCAGGATCACCTGGTCCACCTGAAGAAGGTTTTGAAGGCCCTGCAATCTGCAGGCCTCTCTATCAAGGCATCCAAATGCCAGATAGGGCAGGGAACTGTGGTTTACTTGGGACACCTTGTAGGTGGAGGCCAAGTTCAGCCACTCCAGCCTAAGATCCAGACTATTCTGGACTGGGCAGCTCCAAAAACCCAGACTCAAGTCAGGGCATTCCTTGGCTTGACTGGGTACTATAGGAGGTTTGTGAAGGGATATGGATCCATTGTGACAGCCCTCACAGAACTCACCTCCAAGAAAATGCCCAAGAAAGTAAACTGGACTGTAGAATGCCAACAGGCCTTTGACACCCTGAAGCAAGCTATGTGCACAGCACCAGTTCTAAAAGCTCCAGATTACTCCAAGCAATTCATTGTGCAAACAGATGCCTCTGAACATGGGATAGGGGCAGTTTTGTCCCAAACAAATGATGATGGCCTTGACCAGCCTGTTGCTTTCATTAGCAGGAGGTTACTCCCCAGGGAGCAGCGTTGGAGTGCCATTGAGAGGGAGGCCTTTGCTGTGGTTTGGTCCCTGAAGAAGTTGAGACCATACCTCTTTGGTACTCACTTCCTAGTTCAAACTGACCACAGACCTCTCAGATGGCTGATGCAAATGAAAGGTGAAAATCCAAAACTGTTGAGGTGGTCCATCTCCCTACAGGGAATGGACTTTATAGTGGAACACAGACCTGGGACTGCCCATGCCAATGCAGATGGCCTTTCCAGGTTCTTCCACTTAGAAAATGAAGACTCTCTTGGGAAAGGTTAGTCTCATCCTCTTTCGTTTGGGGGGGGGGTTGTGTAAGGAAATGCCTCCTTGGCATGGTTACCCCCTGACTTTTTGCCTTTGCTGATGCTATGTTTTGAATTGAAAGTGTGCTGAGGCCTGCTAACCAGGCCCCAGCACCAGTGTTCTTTCCCTAACCTGTACTTTTGATTCCACAATTGGCACACCCTGGCATCCAGATAAGTCCCTTGTAAGTGGTACCCCTGGTACCAAGGGCCCTGATGCCAAGGAAGGTCTCTAAGGGCTGCAGCATGTCTTATGCCACCCTGGAGACCCCTCACTCAGCACAGACACACTGCTTGCCAGCTTGTGTGTGCTGGTGAGAACAAAACGAGTAAGTCGACATGACACTCCCCTCAGGGTGCCATGCCAGCCTCTCACTGCCTATGCAGGTATAGATAAGTCACCCCTCTAGTAGGCCTTACAGCCCTAAGGCAGGGTGCACTATACCATAGGTGAGGGCACCAGTGCATGAGCACTGTGCCCCTACAGTGTCTAAGCAATACCTTAGACATTGTAAGTGCAGGGTAGCCATAAGAGTATATGGTCTGGGAGTCTGTTTTACACGAACTCCACAGCACCATAATGGCTACACTGAAAACTGGGAAGTTTGGTATCAAAGTTCTCAGCACAATAAATGCACACTGATGCCAGTGTACATTTTATTGTAAACTACACCCCAGAGGGCACCTTAGAGGTGCCCCCTGAAACCTTAACCGACTATCTGTGTAGGCTGACTGGTTCCAGCAGCCTGCCACACTAGAGACATGTTGCTGGCCCCATCGGGAGAGTGCCTTTGTCACTCTGAGGCCAGTAACAAAGCCTGCACTGGGTGGAGATGCTAACACCTCCCCCAGGCAGGAGCTGTAACACCTGGCGGTGAGCCTCAAAGGCTCACCCCTTTGTCACAGCACCGCAGGGCACTCCAGCTTAGTGGAGTTGCCCGCCCCCTCCGGCCACGGCCCCCACTTTTGGCAGCAAGGCAGGAGGAAACAAAGAAAACAACAAGGAGGAGTCACTGGCCAGTCAGGACAGCCCCTAAGGTGTCCTGAGCTGAGGTGACTCTAACTTTTAGAAATCCTCCATCTTGCAGATGGAGGATTCCCCCAATAGGATTAGGGATGTGACCCCCTCCCCTTGGGAGGAGGCACAAAGAGGGTGTACCCACCCTCAGGGCTAGTAGCCATTGGCTACTAACCCCCCAGACCTAAACACGCCCTTAAATTTTGTATTTAAGGGCTCCCCTGAACCTAAAACTTTAGATTCCTGAAACTACAAGAAGAAGAAGACTGCTGAGCTGAAAAACCCCTGCAGAGGAAGAACAGAAGACACCAACTGCTTTGGCCCCACTCCTACCGGCCTGTCTCCTGCCTTCCAAAGAACCCTGCTCCAGCGACGCTTTCCAAGGGACCAGCGACCTCTGAATCCTCTGAGGACTGCCCGACTTCGAGAAAGACAAGAAACTCCAGAGGACAGCGGCACTGCTCCAAAAGAACTGCAACTTTGTTTCAAGGAGCAGACTTAAAGACCTCTGCAACTCCCCGCAAGAAGCGTGAGACTTGCAACACTGCACCCGGCGACCCCGACTCGACTGGTGGAAAACCAACACCTCAGGGAGGACCCTCCGGCGACTCCGAGACTGTGAGTAACCAAAGTTGTCCCCCGTGAGCCCCCACAGCGACGCCTACAGAGGGAATCCCGAGGCTCCCCCTGACCGCGACTGCCTGAACCTAAAGTCCCGACGGCTGGAAAAGACCCTGCACCCGCAGCCCTCAGCACGTGAAGCAACGGAACTTCTGTGCAGGAGTGACCCCCAGGAGGCCCTCTCCCTTGCCCAGGTGGTGGCTACCCCGAGGAGCCCCCTCCCTTGCCTGCCTGCGACGCTGAAGAGATCCCTTGATCTCTCATTGAACAACATTGAAAACCCGACGCGTGTTTGCACACTGCACCCGGCCGCCCCCGCGCTGCTGAGGGTGTACTTTTTGTGCTGACTTGTGTCCCCCCCGGTGCCCTACAAAACCCCCCTGGTCTGCCCTCCGAAGACGCGGGTACTTACCTGCTGGCAGACCGGAACCGGGGCACCCCCTTCTCTCCATTGCAGCCTATGCGTTTTGGGCACCTCTTTGACCTCTGCACCTGACCGGCCCTGAGCTGCTGGTGTGGTAACTTTGGGGTTGTTCTGAACCCCCAACGGTGGGCTACCTTGGACCCAAACCTGAGACTTGTAAGTGATTTACTTACCTGACAAAACTAACAAAAACTTACCTCCCCCAGGAACTGTGAAAATTGCACTGTGTCCACTTTTTAAACAGCTTATTGTGTTTTATTTGAAAAGTATACATGCTAATGTAATGATTCAAAGTTCCAAAAGTACTTACCTGCAATACCTTTCAAATGAGATATTACATGTAGAAATTGAACCTGTGGTTCTTAAAATAAACTAAGAAAAGATATTTTTCTATAACAAAACCTATTGGCTGGAGTTGTCTCTGAGTGTGTGTTCCTCATTTATTGCCTGTGTGTATGTACAACAAATGCTTAACACTACTCCTTTGATAAGCCTACTGCTCGACCACACTACCACAAAATAGAGCATTAGTATTATCTCTTTTTGCCACTATCTTACCTCTAAGGGGAACCCTTGGACTCTGTGCATACTATTCCTTACTTTGAAATAGTGCATACAGAGCCAACTTCCTACACTCGGATGCTACTAAGGGTACCCAGATTTTATTCTGCCTCTCAAGCCATCAATATGCTCCACTGGCTGCCAGTGAGGAAACGTATCATCTTTAAAGCCCTGCGTATTGCTTATAAGGCCCTACATGGCACAGGGCCTGCATACCTGAGGGAAAGTTTTAGATGGTATATATCAAGCAGGACCCTTCTTTCAAGTTCAGTCAAAATCCTGGTTGTTCACACTCGCAGGCTCTCCTGCGTAGAACTAGAACTTGCTTCCATCAGAATTAAAATGAGCTCCATCTTAATTTTCGTATCAAAAGTCTCTAAAAACTTGGCTTTTTACCCACTAGTAATCTCTTGCACCTTGATAGCTGACCGTTTTTGACCAAATGTCTGTCTTTACTGCTTTTTGGTGTTCACAAAGGTAAGTTACGGGTAGTATCTTATTGTCCGCACTCAGGGTCCAATCTCTACACTCAGGGCATAAATCCTCCCCGAGTGTGGAGATACTATTCGTAACTTACCTTTGTGAATAACAAAAATTGTAAACTTAGAATTTTGGTCTACATTTACCTTTGTGAATCAGGCCCTCAGTTGGGGTGCTTTCTTTTGAAATACTCACTTCTCTGTTTCCTCTCCCTTCGGAAAGCAGCCTGTCACAGAAGGAGTGACTCCAAATCTGATACCCCACAACACAGGCCATAAGAGTGAGTAGAGGTTCACACCTAGATGTCAGCCACAGCGATATGTGAACCAAAAGGTTACCACAGGTCCTCAGCCCTACGCTTTATGATTCTTTTATCAGCCCCATCTCCTTTCTGAGATGTACCCAGGCCCCTTACTAATGACCTCTCTTTGAATCAAAGAGCACCCATTGAAGTGTACTGAAGAGTCTGTCTCTCCCTTCCTCCAGTGTGTCCCATCCAGCTTCCAAGAATGCAGCATTACACAAATCTGTCCGGGGGAATTATTCTACCTCCTCATGTTTCTCCATTGAGCCCAGTGTCTCCCAAAATGTAACCCAGAGTCTTCCATATAATGTATCCTTCACAGGCATACATAATCCCAGCATACCCTTAGCACACATGCACTGCACTACCCCCTTTATGTACCATACCATTTGGAGGTACACACACAGACATTATACACACGCTCCAGTGACACAGGTAAAAAGGATCTGTTCACTCCTACACTGATTACTAGAAGGTAGGCTGCCACCACTACATTTGTGCTTCTTAACGCCTGGTAAAGGCAATAGCCTTGGACCACTATGAGGGTAGCGCTTTGGATGCCATTCCTGGTCGAAAGATACCTTAAACCTTGAGACAAGCCTATGTCATGGCATACGTGCATTATTATATATGACAACAAAAATTAGCAATTGTGATCCAGACATCAGTGCAGTTGAGGCACTCAGGCTAGGGACCCAGGCCCATCACAATGCGAGGGACTTTTCATGCCCAAAATGGATATAGTTATTCACGTGTGCAGCCAGATGTGAGAGGGCTGTGCCTTTAGAAACTCCCCCTCCCACTTCTGTGGGAAGGCATTTTGTTGATTGCTTTTGTGACAAAAGAAATGCAGTTTTAATCCTTTGGTGGCATATAGTTTGGGGTTTTCCCCCCATTTTGGACCCTGGTGTGGCAAATTATTGATAGTTTTTCTTTCTCGCTTTAATGTTGTACCTTTTATGGCTTGTTCTATAGGCAATCTAACGTTCTCAATGATTTTCTGTCTCTTTGCAATGCAACATCGTTTTTTAAAGTGCTTTTGTTGCTAGGTTCTGTGTGCTTTGGATTTTTTTTCTGGCAAGTTAGAAGTTCTGTTTCTATTTAATTTTTTGGGTATGCTTGTACTGTGTGTTTGTAGGACCTTTCTGTTACTGGCATTATTTGGCCATTGCTGTACTTGATGGAGTAGGGAGCCTACAGAGGCCTACTGCTCGTTATATATTTTTCGACAGTGACTCAAATGTATTCTTCCTCTTCTGCATTTTTTCTGTTGATGTCATTTGTAAAAATTGTTTTTTGTTCATAATTTTCTCTTTGTCCTGTAGGATCTTGTGTCTGTGGTGGTGTTAGTGCCTGATCTGCCTTCACATTTGTCTACCTTTTACTGTCGGAGAATCAGTGTGTGTTAAGATTTTGTTGCTGTCATTTCACCAACGTTTTTATTATTGTACGTTTGTGGATGCCCACACTGCAATTACCCTGTAATTGTGTGATAGTGCTAGTTCAAGTTAGTTGTACTGGTGATGGTTTCACAGTCTGGTTTTATGGTGGACGTGATCATTTTCTACTGTCTGCTCGAAGAAGAAATGTTTGTCTGTTCCTCCTTCAGTGTTGTATCCTTTGGGATAATACTTGCTGGCTTCTTCTTCCTCAGAGTTTTGCAGAATTATTTACAGGGCCTCAGAGTTCAGACTGTCATATGCCTGGTTTTCCCCTTCCACACTGTTACTCGTACCTGCAGAATAAGTCACTCTGAGTAGGACAAATAGTTGCATTATGAGGATGTTCATAATGGTGCTCACAGAAGGCTTAAACACTTTCAAAATTGTAATTATTGTGTTTGTGGGCTTTCTTCTGGGCATGTTTTTGGCTTGAATTAATTTTATTTTACAGTCTGCGTTTGTGCTTGATGATACTTTGACAGCAGAAAGGTATGGGTAGTTGTTGGGCCCACATAGATATAGTTAGGTCCTCATTTTGAGTTTGATGGTAACTGGACCGCCACTCTGGCGGTGAGCCCGCCGCCAGGCTGGTGGTGCAGACCGCCATATAACCACTACGGCGGTGAACCCAACGCAACACAGCCAACTTACCGCCAGTACCGCCACAGAGGTAGAGCCGCCACTGGCGGCGGTAGCCATCTTCAGGCTGGCAGGAACCAAAGTACGCCCACCATATTACGAGTCACGATACCACCAGGATTTCCGGGGCGGGCCAACCGTGACAAAAAGCTTGGCGGAAATAGAAAGTACACTAAGGGGGTGATTCTAACTTCGGCGGGCGGCGGAGGCCGCCCACGGAAGTTCCCCCACCAAAATACCGCTCTGCGGTCGAAAGACCGCTGAGGGTATTTTGGGATTTGCCCTGGGCTGGCGGGCGGCCGCCAAAAGGCCACCCGCCAGCCCAGGGCAAATCAACCTTCCCACTAAGATGCCGGCTCAGAATTGAGCCGGCGGAGTGGGAAGGTGCGACGGGTGCAGTTGCACCCGTCGCGTATTTCAGTGTCTGCTAGGCAGACACTGAAATACTTTGTGGGGCCCTCTTACGGGGGCCCCTGCCGTGCCCATGCCATTGGCATGGGCACGGCAGGGGCCCCCAGGGGCCCCGCGGCACCCCCTACCGCCATCCTGTTCCTGGCGGGCGAACCGCCAGGAACAGGATGGCGGTAGGGGGTGTCAGAATCCCCCATGCTGCGCCGCCATGGGGGATTCTAAGGGCAGCGGTAAACCGGCGGGAGACCGCCGGTTTACCCTTTCTGACCGCGGCCAAACCGCCGCGGTCAGAATGCCCTGCGGGGCACCGCCGGTCTGTCGGCGGTGCTCCCGCCGACCCTGGCCCCGGCGGTCTGAGACCGCCGGGGTTAGAATGACGGCCAAACTGTCACGGTTTTCAATGGGCTTACCGTCGAAGTTGAGAAGAGTTGCGGAACGACCCCGGTTCCGGCAGGTTCTGCTCTGGCCGAGGTAGGGGCGACCCCTTCCGGTAGCCACGGTGCTGTTTGACAATAGCAAGCCACTACAGTCTGTGCCCTCCAGAAGGAGTCCCAGAGGAAAAACCCCAGTAGGGTAAAAAACCTCCAACAGGAACTCCCTGAAACAGAAGGAGGACACCAAGGCGTTAGAGCTGAAGATCTGGAGTACAGGAAGACTGGAAACAAAGACAGGTCAGGAAATACTGGATTCACAGGAAGAAAACAGTCAGAGCGTGACTACCACCAAGGAGTGTTGCAACGCAATGAACAAGCAGCTGAATTCCCCTTATATACCTCTAGACAGGAAGTAGGAAACAGGAAGTAGAAACACCACCATCTTGGATTGGGGAAAAGAGTATAATAGTGAATCAGGTACATGCGTCTAAACAAAGAAAAACAATGCATGCTGGGAAGAGAGGAAGTGGGCAGCATGCTGGGAAAGGAAAAGGCAGGCATAA
The DNA here is from genome assembly GCF_031143425.1 of Pleurodeles waltl. Taxonomy (NCBI): domain Eukaryota; kingdom Metazoa; phylum Chordata; class Amphibia; order Caudata; family Salamandridae; genus Pleurodeles; species Pleurodeles waltl. Next base: position 82,960,900 of record NC_090444.1, read on the forward strand.
AAACACCACCATGTGCAAGGGTTCGGCTTTTGCCTGGAGACATTGGTAAGTGGTGAGCAGATGTTTAATTCATTAGTACAGGAAGACTTGATGTAAAGCGCACTAAATGCACTATGCGCGGTCAGGCCTGAAACCCACTCGGGGTCTCAAGCCCTGCTGCGTCTGCCTTTGCGGCAGAACTTAAAGAAAGGGGCGCGGCGAGTGCCGCGACCCCTGACCAGGCCTCTTGATCTTCCCGCGGCTTGCGCGCAAGCCGAGGCTTCTCCCGCGGCCTGTGCGCCAGACGCAGCCTCTCCCGAGGCTCGCACACAGGCAGCGGCATGAAGGGAATGCCGCGCTGCGGCGACCCGAGCCTGCGGCCGCGGCCGCTGTAGGAGCTGCGGCAGCCGCGGCGTGACAGTATGTCCCCCCCACGAGGCCCCAGGTTTGTGAGGGAAGAGTCGAAAAAAGCGACGGACCAAAAGAGGGGCATGAACTGAAGGGGCATCCTCCCAGGAACACTCACTCATAGGGTAACCTTTCCAATGAATAAGATATTGGAGGCGCCCATGGAAAAGCCGAGAGTCACAGATTTCCTGGACCTCGTACTCGGGCACATCATCAACCAACAGAGGAGGGGGACAGGAAAATTGTCTGTGAAAAGGATCAGGAAGGTAAGGTTTAAGTTGAGAGACATGGAATACAGGGTGAATCTTCCACGTCCGAGGCAGGCGAAGACGCACAGACACTAGGTTAATCTTTTTGAGAATTAGGAAGGGACCATAAAAGCGGGGTTTGAATTTGTTCTGAGTGAGTCGGAGAGGTAGGAATCTAGAGGAGAGCCAGACTTTATCATGGACCTGATATTGAGGAGCCGCACAGCGTCTCCTATCTGCTATCCCTTTCATGCGGGACTTAGTGGCCACAAGGTTGGAATGGATAACACGTTGGATACCCCGTAGCTGTCGAACATAGGAGGAGATGGCAGGAAGATTGGAATTATCTCTCAGGGGAGTTGGAAAGGCCTTGGGATGGACACCGTAGGAGCCATAGAAGGGAGAGACCTTCGAGGCGCTGTGTATGGAGTTGTTATAGGAGAATTCTGCAAGCGGTAAATAGGTAGCCCAATTACTCTGCGTAGCATTGCAGAAGCTACGTAAATATTGTTTGAGACCTTGATTGAGTCGTTCCGTCTGTCCATTGGTTTGAGGGTGGAACCCAGATGATAAGGCCACTTTGATTCCCAATGTCTTACAGAATTGATTCCAGAATTGGGAGATATATTGAGGACCCCTATCCGATATAATGACCTGAGGTAATCCATGAAGCCGAAAGATTTCTTGTGTAAAGATTTGACCCAATTCTTTCGCCGTTGGTAACTTTCTTAAGGCCATGAAGTGAGCCATCTTGGTGAAGGAGTCCACGGTTACCATTATTACGTGATTTCCCATTGAAGAGGGTAATGCGCACATGAAATCTGTGGAGATAGTGTGCCATGGGCCTGGGGGAACTGGTAGTGGGCGGAGTAATCCTACTGGTTTGGTACGGGGTGTCTTGGCTTGAGCACATATAGGACAAGATGATACATATTTCTCAGTATCTGTCTTGAGTGTTGGCCACCAGAAGGAGCGAAGCAGAAGTTCTTGGGTAGCTTTCATTCCTCGATGACCCGCGATAGGGGAATCATGGCACATACGTAGGGCTTCAGTCTGTACTATTTTAGTGGGCAAGAACAGGGCCTTATCATGATAATAATAGCCTTGATCTATATGCAGTTGCGGACGCAACTTATTCAGCTCTGTCTCTTCTAGACGGGCATATTCGGACTTGACTTGGTCTAAAAAAGTCTGTACTACCCCAATGATCTTTCTTTTGTCAAATAGGTTCTGTACAGTAGAATCGCTGCACTCAGGGTAACGTCGGGACAAGGCATCCGCCAGGATGTTCTGAGAACCAGGGATGTAAGTGATATAGAAGCCATATTGGCTGAAAAAGAAAGCCCATCGAGCCTGCCGGCTATTTTGACACTGAAAGTTTCTTAAGCACTGTAGATTTCTGAGGTCTGTCCGGGCTTCAAAAGGTTCCTTTGAGCCCATCAAAAAGTGTCTCCATTCTGTGCAAGCGTTTTTTAAGGCGAGTAATTCACGTTCTAACACGGAATAGTTCAGCTCGGAATCGGATAAAATGTGTGACAGGTAGAATACAGGGTGTTCTAAATCATCATCGTCTTGTCTTTGCAATAAGGCAGCCCCAATGGCTCTTTCTGAGGCGTCTGCGACAACAATGAATTGTTTGCTGGTGTCTGGGTGTCGTAGAATAGGGGCTTGAATAAAGGCTTTCTTTAAATCCTGAAAGGCTAACTCTGCGTCTTGTGTCCAACAAAAGCCCTTCTTTAAATGTTCTTTTTTAAGGGTTTGTGTAATGTAGCTGGTTCTCTGGGCAAAGTCTGCTATGAATTGTCGATAGAAGTTGGCTAATCCCAAAAAACACTGAGTCTCCTTGATGGAAGAAGGAGATAGCCAATTCAATATAGCTTGCACCTTGTCTGAATCCATGGCGACTCCAGTTTGGTTAATGCAATATCCCAAGTATTTTACTTCCGTCTGATCAAACTCGCACTTTTCAGGTTTGCAGAATAAATGGTGTTGTCGGAGTCTCTCTAAAACTTGGCGAACATGCTTAGAGTGTTCCTCTGGATGAACAGAAAAGATTAAAATGTCGTCAAGATACACCATCACTGTTTGTTGCAGAAGATCAGAAAAGATAGAATCCATGAACCTTTGAAAAATGGAAGGGCCATTGGTGAGTCCGAATGGCATTACTCTATATTCGAAGTGACCAAAGGGTGTTCTAAAAGTGGTTTTCCACTCATCACCCTTTTTAATTCTTAGAAGATGGTAGGCCCCTCGGAGATCCAGTTTGGTGAATCTCTTTGCCCCTCTGACTGCTTCTAGGATGTCCTCTATGAGGGGTAACGGGTACCGATCTTTAATAGTGATCTTGTTTAATCCTCTGAAATCAATACAGGGATGCAAATCTTTAGTTTTCTTCGGCACAAAGAAAAGAGGAGCCCCTGCAGGTGAAGAAGAGGGAGCAATCAACCCGCTTTGTAGGTTCTCATTAAGGTATACTTTAAGAATCTGCTTTTCCGGTTCTGTGAGAGAGTACATTCGCCCGAAAGGAACCACTGTATCTGGTTCTAAAGGGATGGCGCAATCGTATTCTCTATGGGGTGGCAGTTCAGGTTTTTCTGGCTTCTGGAATACATCGGCATATTCCTGATAATGCCTGGGAACTCCCTGTAGGACGTTAATAGAGCATCCTACCTTAGGGGGTGCTGCTAAGAGACCTTTTGGGGACCAATAATCCCCTGCGAGATAGCAGTGGTGTTGGCAAAAGTGAGAGGATAAGGAAATAGTTCTTGTTTCCCAGTTGATGTTAGGGTTGTGCCGTGTGAGCCATGGAATTCCCAGGATCATGACATGGTGTGGTGATGAAATTAAATCAAACAAAAGATTTTCTTGGTGTTTCCCAAACTGTAGACAGAAGGTAGGGGTGGTATATTGTACGGGTCCTGAGGCCAAGAGTGATCCATCCACCGTGTGTACCTGTTCTGGTACTTCCTTAGGTATTTGTGCTATCTGTCGTTCTTTGGACCAGGCTTCATCTAAATAGATGCCACTGGCTCCGCAGTCCAATAAGGCCAAGGTTCTTTCTTCCCGGCCATCAGTTAAATGAAGGATAACTGGTAAAAGAAAAAGAGCAGTTCCTTCCTCCCTGGAAGAACAAATGGAAGGTATTTCACGATATCCCGTCCTCACCCTTCTCACTGAGGACGGGAGTTGGCGTTTCCCAAGGGTTTGGTTGGACGAATGGGGCAGGTGCGAATTAGGTGACCAGCTGCACCACAATATAGACAAAGCCCCTTCCTTCGTCTATGTTCTCTTTCACTAGCTGATAAAGGTCCTCGAGCCGTGTCAATTTGCATTGGCTCTTCCTCGGTATTCCCCTTAGGTTCAGGACGGACTTCCTCGGTACGAGGAGAGAAGGTGCGAGACGTCACTGAGTGAGATGGCAAACGACTCTTCTTTTTCTCCATTCTTCGTTCGTTCAACCGATATTCTATCGTCAGAGTCTGATCCATCAATCCTTTAAGGTTCTCTATTCTAGCAGAGTGCACCAGTTCGTCCTTAATGTCCTCTCTGAGACCTCTACAGAACAGTGTCACCAAGGTACGTTCCACCCAGGATGTTTCTGCTGCTAATTGTCTGAAATGGGTGATGTATTGTAATACATCTTGATTCCCTTGTTGGATTTCGCAAAGAGCTTCTTCTGCCGACGCCTCGAGTCCAGGGCGTTCAAACATCTGTTTAAAAGTAGTGATAAAGGTGGAATAATTAGATAGGCAAGGATCATTTCTTGTCACTAAAGGAGTGGCCCAAGCCAATGCTGGCCCCGATAAGGCACTAATCAAATTCCCCACCTTGGTCTTGTCTTGTACAAATTGCAAGGGGCGAAAGGCAAAATACACCGTCAAGGCATCCAGGAATTCTTTTAATTTGTTAGGATCCCCGGAGAAACGAGGTGTAGTGGCAGCTACTGAGGGTACATCTGTGGTCCTGGATGCAAAGGCTTGTCGATAGACGGTATTTTCAGTAAGTAGCTGTTGGAGTTCTTGAGCCTGTTGTTGTATTGTCATAAGCAGGGTCTGGCTCGTAGGTTCCGTATTTGCCACTGGATTATCCATGGTTCCGGACTGCAACTGGATTTTTGGGCGTTGCAATCTGTCACGGTTTTTAATGGGCTTACCGTCGAAGTTGAGAAGAGTTGGGGAACGACCCCGGTTCCAGCAGGTTCTGCTCTGGCCGAGGTAGGGGCGACCCCTTCCGGTAGCCACGGTGCTGTTTGACAATAGCAAGCCACTACAGTCCATGCCCTCCAGAAGGAGTCCCAGAGGAAAAACCCCAGTAGGGTAAAAAACCTCCAACAGGAACTCCCTGAAACAGAAGGAGGACACCAAGGCGTTAGAGCTGAAGATCCGGAGTACAGGAAGACTGGAAACGAAGACAGGTCAGGAAATACTGGATTCACAGGAAGAAACCAGTCAGAGCGTGACTACCACCAAGGAGTGTTGCAACGCAATGAACAAGCAGCTGAATTCCCCTTATATACCTCTAGACAGGAAGTAGGAAACAGGAAGTAGAAACACCACCATCTTGGATTGGGGAAAAGAGTATAATAGTGAATCAGGTACATGCGTCTAAACAAAGAAAAACAATGCACGCTGGGAAGAGAGGAAGTGGGCAGCATGCTGGGAAAGGAAAAGGCAGGCATAAAAACACCACCATGTGCAAGGGTTCGGCTTTTGCCTGGAGACATTGGTAAGTGGTGAGCAGATGTTTAATTCATTAGTACAGGAAGACTTGATGTAAAGCGCACTAAATGCGCTATGCGCGGTCAGGCCTGAAACCCACTCAGGGTCTCAAGCCCTGCCGCGTCTGCCTTTGCGGCAGAACTTAAAGAAAGGGGCGCGGCGAGTGCCGCGACCCCTGACCAGGCCTCTTGATCTTCCCGCGGCTTGCGCGCAAGCCGCGGCTTCTCCCGCGGCCTGTGCGCCAGCCGCGGCCTCTCCCGAGGCTCGCACACAGGCCGCGGCATGAAGGGAATGCCGCGCTGCGGCGACCCGAGGCCGCGGCCGCCGCAGGAGCTGCGGCGGCCGCGGCGTGACACTAACCTCCAGGTAAACATATGCGTCCATGGCTGCCGTGGCAAATGAACTGCAAGCCCTCCCAGTGTTGTATCTCGTTATACACCTTCAGGGCCATCGACAACGATGAAGATGACAACCGTAAGTACACCTAGCACATAGTGGAGGAAAGGGCAGTGATACACACCCACACATAACACACACTCCCGGCACGGACAGCGAAGGCCACACACACATGCAAACAAACGTACCGTACCAGCACATACATCCACACACACACACACATACAAAATACGAAAAAGCCAAGTACCCAACACACACACAAAGCCAAGCAGAAACATGCCAAACACACAGCACAACGCACACAAACACCACCAACACAGTCATACACATCCATACACAACACCCCATAATCACACAACGACAACTAAACCACAAACACTTTAACACAGTCATAGACAGGCACGTTGAGAAACACCACACATCCACACACACACAAACCTGTATTTAGCAATGACACACAATCAATATCAGTGAACAGAGATCCAAACAATGACCCAGGTGGCACGTGACGTACAACCAACGTACAAAGGAATCCACAGTTGCAGCACCATACTCACAGACATACACACCACCCCATACAATCCCACAAGCAAGCAGTCAGACACATGCACATGGCACAACACATCTACCCAGCGCATGCAACAACACAGACCCAACCCACACACAAACATCACACACCGTTGCACACAAATGTCACATCACCATGTAGAAGGCGACTAGGACAAGCATCTCATCTTGCCAACCAAAACAATGTGGGCAGATGTATTGTGAACCATGAAATTAAATATAAACTATATACAAAAAGTACCAAATGGCAAGTCCAACATGGAGAAGTGCACATAGTCCATGTCATGGTCCCAGCTTGACTCCTGACAGCAAATAGGCCTCCACGTCATGTGGGCACCAATGTGACAGGCAGGCACCTCAGGGGTTTGGGGTGGGGGTGGCTTGGTTTTGGAAGGGGGGTGTCTCTGTTTGGTCTTGGGAGGGGAACTTTGGCTCTGGGAGGGGTGGACTTCTTACTGGTTGGACGAGCAGGGGCAAGACCAGAGTGGGCAGTGAAGGAATGGGAGGTGGAAGGGCCTGGTAGGAGCAGGGGGGCATGGCGTTTGTGGGTAATACAGGGTGGGACAGGAGTAGGGAACAGGTCAAGGGTGGCAAGTAAGACTTTTTTTAGGTACATGGGATGGGCACATGAAAAAGGAATGGGAGTAGAGGTATAAGGAGTGCTCCTGTGATGTGTTGGTGTGCTGTACGTGAATGCTGGTGTGTGCATGTGTGTGGTGGGTTTATGTTGGTTGGGTGAGTGGGTGCGTGTGTCTGTCTTGGGAGAAGGGGGTAGAGATGCAGGGAGAGGGAATGGAAGTCGTGTGAGTGAATGTTGGGGTAGTGTTTGCAAGTGAAGTGGATGTGCTGCAGGTGGTAGAGAAGGTGGTCGTGGTGAGTGTGGATATGGAGTGTGGGGTGGGTGTCTGTGAGTCTGCTGTTGTGGTGATTGAGGGTATGACAGGAATACTGTCAGGATCAGTGTGTGATGATGCAGTGCTGGCAGGTGTGAGTGGTGATGTGACTGTAAGGGAGGTAGTGTGGGAAGTGTCTGTTGTGTGTGCAGATGTGTGTTATGTGTGTATGCTTGTGGGTTTGTTTGCGGTGCTTGCATTGTCTTTGCGCATCTTGTCTGTTGTAGTGGGTGTATGGTGGTCTGTAGGTGTGCCCTGGGTGGGTGAAGGGAGAGGGGTTGTGGACTGGGACAGGTAGCTGGATGGGGGGGTAGAAGATGAAGGGTCACTGGCTGTCAACGAGGAGGCCAGAGCCTGAAACGATCTCTGTAGGCCAGACAAGGCACAGTGAATGCCTTTGAGGTAGACATTTGACTGCTGCATCTGGGATGTTAGTCCCTGGATGGCATTCACAATGCTTGTCTGCCCCACAGAGATGGACTTCAGGAGGTCAATAGCCTCCTCATTGAGGGTAGCAGGGCTGACAGGGGCAGGGGCAAAGGTGCCTGCGACAAAGGAGATGCCCACCCTCCTGGGTGAGTGGGCACGGGCAACTGGGTGGGGAGCTACATGGAGGGCGGTGCCGGTAAGGGGGATGGTGGACAAGGATGGTGCTGGGGTGGTCCCAGATGGGTCCGCCAGGGAGCTGCCATCAGAGGAGGAATCTGAATCAGATGTCATGGTAGCTTCAGTCTCCCCAGTGGTGCTCCCCTCGCCCTCCGTCCCACTGGTCCCCTTGGCCCACTGGTGCCAGCCTCCTAGGTCCCGTGGGCTACAGCATCCTCACTCGCTGGTGCCCTTCCTCGTTCGCCAGATGATGCTAATGCACACATAAACAGAGGTGGACAGAGAAGGAGGGTTGGAGCGAAAGAAAGGGAGGAAAGGGTAAATGCCTACACATACAAACAATATACCCATTTGCCCCTGTCGTAAAAAATAGACCCTATATTGCAGTCATTACCAATAGAGTCATGCACGCCATAACCAAACTAATCACCTATTACCTCACCCTGCAGCCTAGATACCTGATTGAACATCCTACATGCCTGTCAACTGTCTTACCCACTCATCTAGCAATTTAATTCATGAACATACCCAACTACATGTCAGTCATTACAGGATGAAACAAATCTGACCTAAGAGGTACTGTGTACACAAACGAAATGACAGGTATGTGTGGAATACATTCTGTACAAATGTCGAGTCATATTGGAATTATACCAATTTCAATGTAAACTAAATATACTTGTCATTACTCATATACAGTGCCAACAGGATCACTTTGGGCTATTACAGTAGACTCAGGGATGGAGTATGAAGCCAGTAAATTGCCTCAACTTTGGAGTAACTCACGTTTACAGTAGAATATGTGATACAGTACCACCACTTCAGTTCCTGCATGGCTTTACATAGCTAACGTACTACACTGCAACATGATTGGAGTGACTACCAGGACTGTACACTCCCTAAATTCCATCTGACCTCGTAAATCCCAAGTCCAGTGAGGGACACATTGAGAGGCCGTCCCCAGCTGGGCCTCTGCTGTCTTCTGGGCCCAGTGTCTCAGGCCCTCCCACCGCTTCCTGCAGTGGGAGCTCTTCCAGCAATGGATCCCCAGGGTCCGCCCTTGTTTGACGACGGCTCTCAACAACCCTTTTTTATGGGGGGCGCTGACCCACATGGAAACATTGAGAAAATGGAGGTCATGATGCAGATAATACCTATGCAGCTGCAACCTTTGGCGACACACACCATACACTGCCCATGCAGATTGCCAATACACCACATACATCATGTGCATACAATACCACAAATCAGTCATCACATGTCAATGTGCACACACATTCACCGTCAAACACCACCCGAAATGGAAGATAAAGGACATTGTACTGACCTGTTGCTCTAGAGCCCCATACAACTACCCATACAGGGAGGGACCCCTTCCACCAGTTTATCCAGCTCCTCAGCTGTGAAGGCTGGGGCCCTATCCCCTGCAATGCGTGCCATTGTGGCTCCAAGATACTTCCTTGCCCGAATGACGGCAGTCAAGTGAGCTTGGCCATGAAAAATGGCGGTCACTACCGCAGCAGTCATGACCGTCAGCGCCAATGGTGATCGTCATTGCTCCTAGTTTCCCATAGACATCAATGTTAACCAATGAGAAGTTGCAGGGCGATTCCGACTGCCTTCCGCCATGACGACTGCTGCCGGTGAAATGAGGTCACTTCCATCTGTCCTCTGCATGCAGGACAGGTGGCTACCATTTTAGATTGTTACATGTCTGTCCTGGATTCCAACTGCGCCATTACCTGCATATCGTCACAATATGCTTAATTGTAGCTCACATTTTTGTCAACACTCACATATGTAGTTGGTGTCAGGTGACATTACCACAGTTGTTACTACATATGGTTGTATTGACAATCTGTATAGTGGAACATATGGAAAGCCTTTGTACATCATACAAGTTCTGTACATGTCCCTTGTCTCAGGCATGGCAACATGAGACATTGTCTGGGTAGGAATGGAGTGTGGAGTAATGTGACTTCCTGTTTGTCTTATGTCAGATATGGGTCACTACATTGTGAGATGTGTCCAGATTGTTGTTTGTCTTTGTGCCTAGATACTGCCAAAATGGAGTGATGAGGAATGCACCAGTTTACCAGCCCCTAGTAGATCTTGAAACCATGGAAGAGCGCCACATCATCATGACCTATAGACTGAACCGTGTGTCCATCAGGGAACTGGTCACCCAGTTGGAGTCAGACCTCCTGCCAGCTTTGAGAAATCCCCATGCCATCCCTCCAACAGTCCAGGTGTTGGCAGTCCTGCATTTTCTGGCCAGTGGCTCGTTTTAGGTGACTGTGGGACTGGCTGCAGGGATGTCACAGGCCAAGTTCAGTAAGGTGTTTCAGGATGTGCTGGATGCCCTACTCAATCATATGAACAGGTACCTAAGGTTCCCACAATGTCCTGGATTGAACACTGTTAAGGCAGCCTTTTACAACATTTCAAATGTCCCACATGTAATAGGCGCCATTGATGGGACTCACATCGCCTTGGTACCTCCAAGGGCCAATGAACAGGTATACAGAAACCGGAAGCGTACATATTCGCTCAATGTACAAGTGGTGTGTCTTGTGACAGCAAAATTTCCTGGATCACTACATGATTCCTATCTCCTGAGGAACAGCAGTGTCCCTACTTTGATGTTACAGCTACAGGGAGAAAGGGCCTGGCTAATAGGTATGGCACTGCCTGACATTTGACATCCCTCCCTACACAGTCTGCACGATGCCTAGCACTGTTTCCTATAGTGATACCTCCTTTCCCACACAGGTGACTCCGGATACCCCAACCTGCCGTGGCTTCTGACACCTGTTAGGCATCCAACTACAGGAGGGGTGAACATGTACAATGAGGCACATGGCCAGACAAGGTGGGTGATAGAGAGGACTTTCTGCCTCTTGAAAGCTAGATTTGCCTCCATGTGTCCGGTGGGTACCCTACAGTACCGACCAGGGAAAGTCTGCAAGATCATTGTTGCATGATGCATGCTCCATAATCTGGCCTTCAGAAGGCACATCCTACTGTTGGAGAAGGGGCACATTGATGCAAGAGCAGTGGCTGAGGCCAGTGACCCTGATACTGAAGACGAGGAGGAGGCACATGACAACAGGACTGACCTGATTCGTCACTACTTTCAATGATTTTCAGGTATATGTGATTTGGATGTTATGTGCACATGGACCATGTATTGGAAAAGCTAGTCTGTACCTAGATTTTGCATGCTTCAAGATGTTTGTGCAGACTATTGCCTTCCATCTTGGTTTTCAACCCTGAAAGGTTGCTGAATTACCATGAGGGGTAGTGGAAATGCATTGGTTGCATGTGTTTAATGCTGGTGCCATGACGAAACATCCCTATGGTTGTACCCAAGTTTATTGATCCTCAGTATGACTGTTTGGTAAATGTAAGGGACACTTATTGCACTTGTCCTGTTGTGTAGGCCTATCATGCTGTACTGTCAGCTGCTGTGTGGCAACTATCTGTTCCTGATTACGCAAAGAGGTGTTCTGTAGAGGATGTCACCTATGAGGAATCTTTACATTACTACACATGTGTGTGAGTGACAATCCAGGCCTTTACATATGCGGTATAATAGCCGCTGGGGCAATCATCCTGTGTTTGTGTTATACTGCTGTTGATGTATGGATATGGACTACATGCCTTACAACATTGAGGCTTATTCCATGTTTTTTCCCTCTCCAGGTCACATGTCTGTTTGAAAGCCTATTACTGAAATGCCTGTTGGCACCCTTACCACTGGATATAACTACAATATTGATGTACTTACACATATGCTGGAGATTCCTACTACATCTGTAATTTTCACAATCTTGTAGTCCAGATATGTTAATTTGATTGTTCCTTGTAAACGGAAATGCCACTTTAAACAATGAAGACACACACACCATTACTTGTGCAAATTGGTGTTTATTGAGTGTTTCAAATCACAGTTCAGAGGAGTGGGGACATGGTTTCAGTGATAATCAGAGTGGGTGATCCAGCTGTATATTTCACAGGTCCTGTATCTATTAGCCTTGGGATGATGGGAACTTGGCATTGGACAGCCAACAGGGTGTATCAGTGGCACACAAGGGTAACACTTCCTGGTGGGGGGATTGGTCTTTGCCTCAGGCCCTGCAGGATGTCTGGATGGTTGTGTAGAAGCCTAATTATTCAGCACCCATTCAGGATACAAACGACCGTTAGCCAGCTCTTCTGGATAAACATAATTAATTTATTAGGGATAGAATAGAAAGACATGTACATGGAGGATGCTCTGTACTAGTGTACACTCGAGCAGCCTAATACAAGGAAGTAATACACAATCTTTTATAGTATTAAACCACAAACATAATTCAACGTCTTATTGGTTCTTTGGCTTTGACGTATGACTACTTCTCCATTATGGCTGAGGTCGTTTTTCCTATCATACCATATATAGTAACAAAAAGCATAGAAAAGGATTTTACACAAGGTGGCCTACGTGCCTAATATCACATGGTCCATCTTGTGACAGAACTTGAGAACATCACGTACTCAGACTGGTACTTTCCAGAAGGGAGATTGCTTCAGCTAGCATGCAATGACGATGATATTTCCTGATGGATGTTCAGAGGGCAAGCCTTGCAACATAATGTGTTCCTAGCAGTAGCGAATTACATTTGTAGGCCTCTTTACTTAATGCTAGGCCTGTGCAGAGATTGTCATTGTGTATCACAGGGGCCACTAGGCATAGCATCGCTAAGAACTGTAAAATGGGATTCCACATTTGACCTCTTTTACAGGGATGGGGGGTATCTGAGCTGCAGGGGCAGGGGTGCTGGTGGCCTGTGGGTCCTCCTTTTGGGCCTCTATCCCTGTAGCAGGTGCAGATGTAGAGGGCAGAGGTGTTGTGTGACTATTGGATGAGGCCTCCTGTTGGGTGGAGGACATATGCAGGATGGTGTTGTGTTCTTTGAACACCCCTAACATGGAGACCATGGTGGCATTGTGTACCTGACACTGATTCATGGCCTCCTAGTGGTATTCACCCTGCAGTCTTTGGGTCTCCTGCAAGGTGGTGAGTATCTGGACCATCTTCTCCTGGGATTGCTGGTAGGCTCCCAGGACTCTGGAGATGACCTCCTGGCCAATCGTATCCTGTTGAAGTCTCATCCTTTGGTCCACGTTTGCCGTCCCACTGGCCCTTGCCCCTGTGCTTGTGCCCTCTCCCACTGACACCAGGGCAGGGCCGTCATTGTCTTGGGATTAGAATGTTGACTCATGCCCCTGTACTGTGGGGCACACTGATATTTGATCTGTCTTTGGGACACAGGTTTGGGAAGGTGGGCTCTGCTGTGCAGTGGATGCCACAGGGGAGGGGGATTCAGATGTGGGCAGGGTGAGGCTGGTGGTGGTGGACTAACCACTCATGCCTTATGGGCCAGGTATGTGATCCCTATCCAGACATCCAGGAGATTCCTCCTCTATTGGACCTGCTTCCAGGGCTGGGCTTTCTGTCATTGGCATCCTCTGCTGTGTGGCTGTACCTGGGACACCTGTGTAATGAAAGGTATTGTGTTACATGATGGTATTGAACTAGTGGTACACATGGTTGAATGCCATCATTGTCTGGATTAGCAGAGCAGTAATGGCATTGACAGTTTCTTGACTACTACTTGTGCTTGTATCAGTTGAATGTTGCTATGTTCCTATTTTGATCAATGTTCCTATTTTGATCAATAGTTGGTATTGGTCTTGCTACTGTCATTGCCATGTACTGATGCACATTCCAATTTCTTGTTGGTGAAGGGGAGTGACATGTTTGTACATGCAGTTGCACAGATGTGAAGTGGATTCAGCAGTCATGCAAGGACAGGGAGTGTTGCATTGTGGTAGTTGTAGTGCTTGCAGCAGTGTGGAGAATCCATGCATTAGTTAGTCCTTTGAGGGAATGGTGTTAGTAGGGAGCTGTGGCATGCAAGGGAGGATTTTGGGTCCATGGTGATTTTGTGCATGTGAGGGTGGTGCGAGGGGGTGACAAGGTGGTGGGGGTACATGCTGTGCAGGGATTCATGGTGGCTGGGGAGTGTAGCTGACTTACCAGCGTCCTATCCACATGGTATTCCTGTCAGCCCCTCTGGGTGTAGGATGGCCAAGACCTTCTCCTCCCTCAATGATAATTCTGGGGAAGGTAGAGGGGACCCACCACCAGTCCTTATAACGGCGATTTGGTGTTGTGATGCCATGGCCATACTTTCCCCCGTAGGTCATTCCACCACTTCCTAATGTCGTCCCTTGTGCATGGATAGTTTCCCACTGCGTTCACTCTGACGACGCTCCTCTGCCATAAGTCCGTTTTCCGGGCTATGGATGTCTGCTTGACCTGTGCTCCAAACAGTTGTGGCTCCACTCTGATGATTTTATTGACCATGACCCTCAGCTCCTCGTCTGTGAATCGTGGGTTTTCATGTGGTGCCATGGTGGTTGTGTTGTTGGTGGTGGGGTGTGTGATGTGTAGGCATGCTGGGTGTG